>NW_027466876.1:1165000-1700000 GCF_046128005.1 Genypterus blacodes
GCATTCATGGTATATCATGAATATTTTGTGAAGGAATGAACACATTGTTACTGTGATTATATCGATCAGACCATTTCTACACTCTTAAATGAAAGTGATCTTTATATGAACAGTGTACAGTGGTGCATGGTTAGTTTAATTGCCCAATTTCCAAAAGTCGGAAGATAGTGTGTGTTTCCGACAGCTGGTTGTCCCACATTTACACCTCTTTTTCCTCAGATTTACTGGGTGCAGTGCCTCACACTTGTGGTTAAGACATGTTAAAGTGCCTGTCAAAGACCTGATGTTACTTCACTAATTACAACATCATTAAATTTACTGAACTGTAAGCACAGTAACCAGACTTTTACCATAGCAACAAGACTGTAATCAGAATAACCAAGATGTAATCATAACACCAGATTTAACCATAGCAACCAGAATGTAACCATAGCAGCCAGACCGTAATCACAATACCAAGCTGTAACTATAGCCATTATTCTGTAATCATAGAAAAAGAGAGCTGTAACCCTAACAACCAGACTGTACCCCTAACATCAGATAGCCAAAAGCATAGTAATCGGACTGTAACCATAGTAACCAGACTGTAATCATAATAACCTAGCTGTAACTATAGCAATTAAACTGTAATCACAAAAACCAAGCTCTAAATATAACAACCAGACTGTAACCATAACGCCAGATAGTAACCATAGTAACCAGACTGTAATCATAGCAGACAGACTGTCCATCTGTCTGTCCTTCTGTGCTTCCTTCTTTCCTTCCTTCTGTCCCGCATTTCTTTGTCTTTTATTTCCTTCTTCTATTAATACAATGTTATTTCATCATACTAATAATACTTCTTTAATTGAAAAACAAAAATGTCACTTTTGCTTACTACTTAATAACAAAATATCTCTCATTTGTGTTTTTTTGTTATCGCTTCTGTAAAATATTCCATTATTTCGTGATCCCTGGAATTTTACAAAAAAGAGTGATAAGTGGCAGTGAATTAAAATGACAATGGTGACAAAGTCACTGGAGTCAAAAACGTTGTTTTACATTGCAGATTTATCAGACAAACACAACACGGCCACAGTCAGACAACCACCTCCTCCAACCTGCCCTCCAGACACAAAATAGGTTCTTTCATATGGAAATAGACCGATTGATTTTGTAAAATCCACATTAAAGCAGTGTATAATTGCTCTCGCTGTTTTGGAGCAATTAAAGCAGAATTTTCGCAACAGTTAATGACTATAATGGGATTTGCCTAATTGTGGCCCAGGTTGAATAGGTTCTGCATTTATATGTATTCAGGGGGCAACTTAGAGAGCAAATGCAAATATTCTGTGGCCTATTAACGCATACACTATACCAATAACTTGACCTTTGACCTTCCTCATACAAACAGCTGTGACCTCTGACTTTTGGTTTCTGTCAAGCATCCAAGTCCATGTGAAAATTGTGTGGCACCCTGTATCATGGGTGTCACGTCATGTGCCATAACCCAACTGAGAACAATCCAAGGATGAAGTTGTAAAGGTGATTTGTGTAGAACGATGGGTGTTGATCTAATGTGTTTATGTTCACCTCAGTGTCTATGGCTGTCCGCTGGCCAAGAAGAGGAAAGCTCTGGAGAAACAGCCACTGGAACCAGCCGCCAAGAGGAGGCCATTCCTCAGTTCCTCCCCAGGTGAGGAGGAGGAAGATGACGATGCAGGTGCCTACACTGGCTACGAAAGCGAAGCTGTGGAGGTGGGGGAGGAGGGGAAAGAGCAGGGCGAGGTAGAGGAGGAGGACGAGGAGGAAGAGGAGGAGGAGGAGGAGGAGGAGAGAGAAGATGGAGAGGTGGAGGATGAGTTTTCGGAGGAGCAGGGTGAGGACGAAGAGGAGGAGGAGGAGGAGGTGGCAAGAACGGAGGCCACAATGGGAGGAAGGCATCCCGAAGAGGAGGAGATGGATGAGGAGGATGAGGAAGTGGAAGACTGCAATGAAGAGGATGACGAGGATCAGGAAGAGGAAGAGGAAGAGGAGGATGAGGAGGAAGAGGAAGAGCAGAATCCTCGGCACGGTAAGTTTGCTGTTTCTCTCGAGTTTCTGACCAACAGAGCAGCGCCACACATTAATACCAAATTTATTGATAAACCAATTTTCACACCGGTGTGGTTTCATCCAGTTACATCTGACTCAGGAGGAAGTGGTCTCAGTGTGGTCGCAAACAAACTGCGTAGCTCTTTGTTTGTTCTAAACCAACGATATCGTGCAGGATTCCGTTTTTTAATTTAATGACAACAGTAATTAATCCTGGTAAATTCACTTAATTAAGACTTCGTGCCTCTCAGATTTTGTTCATCTGGTGTGGGTAGAGCCGGACAGAGATGGAAAATATGAAGGATTGAGACTTGGATTGGAAAGCATCGATACAACAAACAAAGAGGGCTAGTTATGCATGATGAATGTTAAGTAATCTACACCTCCGATCATTCATAACGATTCAAACGGATGCTGTGAGAAGGTGGTAACTCATCAATCCTGCGTTTTATAGAAGCTTCGTTCTGCCGTTCAGCCGTCTGAAGGCAGCACGTCTTCTGCTGCCATAGTTTTGTTTGATATTCAACTGATCTGTAAAACTACAAAACTATCCCAATTCCATCCTTGTTACAAAGTAACTGCCTCCTGTTTTGATTTTCTTTAGCTTTTATTTTGAAATGTCCTGCAAAAAGCCAAAGGCACTGACAAAAATCTTGCTGCAACATAAATCAGACAAAATAATTAACAAGATGTGAGTATGCGCAGTATGCTGCAGCTTATTTTCTGCATATATTGAAATAAGAAAAATAATTTGGAATTCTGCCTTAAGAAACATGGCTGAGAAATCTCTTTCCATTTTTCCTCTAAAATGCTCACCTCATCAGCATAATGCATTCGTGACTCATCACACTTAATGTCAAATAAGTTACACCAACAAGAATCTGACCAATTACAGGAAATTGATACACCCAATCACATATCAAATGACGATCAATTGGCGGTGATGCATGCAAGGAGAGGACAGAGTAAAATGGCTTTGATAAAAAATATGTCAAAATGAATGAAAATTAACCATGATCATAATCGATCATAATCGATTTGATAGCGGTGCTGCTGGATCTGCAACAAAACTTGGGTCGAGGTCTAATCTTTCACTGAATTTAATTTAAATTCTTTTAGATATTCTGCTAATGAACAAACAGACAAACGGGACCAAACACAGCCTCTCTGGTGAAGGTGAATATAGTTGGGTGTTGTTCTGGGTCTAAGCACAGAGGGGAAGTGACGAGAGCAGCTGAGCAGAATCGCCAGCAGACCAGATGCTTTCTGTTCTCGCTCCCATCCTGCGTCTCCCTCATCCCCCCGTGTCCTCAATTGCTTCTGACAGCGCCTCACCAGTAATCGAGAGAGGAGCTCTGCTGAGTTATCAACTCCCTCCAACACCCTCCTCTCCTCCCTGTTCACCTCCTCATTTGGGTGGATGTGTCACATGCGCTCTGCCTCGGTTTCTCCTCCTGAGGATATTTATGGCTCCTGAATCGGAGCACCTCACACTCCCCTTTCATTTCTCTGCTCTCATTCGCCGACTCTGTCCCCAAAATCAACAGTATGGTTTAGCGGGAGAGCAGCGTTGTTCTCTGTAGCTCTGGGTTGTATGTTTTGTAAGTGAGTAAATAGGGGCTAATAATTGGGTGGGCTGCAGCTAATATATTCAGGCATATTAACTGAGGAGACAGTTGTATTGTCTACAAAATGAATCCATTACATGTATTATCCAGAGACTAATTACCTGCTATTTATGTAGTAGTTTATACACAGAAGAAGCTCCATCTTATGAAGTTATTTTTGTCTTTCATAGAGTCTTTTAAAACACCAAATAGTTTTCATTGGAAATCAGCTTTTCCAGTGTTTTTGTTGATTGTAGTTGTATGAGCTGCATTACGTTGTCTTCTCGTAGAGGAACTAACTAGCTCCGATAGAAGATGGGATTTGTTGAGATATTAATCTGCTCAAACACTATAAAGCCTGAAGGCTTTTGTTTGTTTTTTTTCTTGACAGAGAACCACTATAAACCCAGTGGACAATCAAAGCTTTTACCAATTCACAAAGATGACAACAACAACAACAGCTGCAGCATCGGTCCCAGCCACGGACCCGCAGAAGATTACGACAACTACGATGAGCTAGTTGCCAAGTCGCTCCTTAACCTGGGCAAGATCGCTGAGGATGCTGCCTACCAGGCCATGACCGAATCTGAGATGAACAGCAACTCCTCCAACAGTGGCGGGGAGGATGATGATGATGATGAGGAAGATTGCAGCGAGCAAGGCGACAGGAAAGGTGAACTGAGCGTGGACCTGGACAGTGATGTGGTCAGGGAGACAGTGGATTCCTTGAAGCTCCTGGCTCAGGGCCACGGTGTCATGCTGCCCGAAGATGGTTACCCAGAAGGTTCCATGGTGGATCACGGTCACACCAATGGCCGGTGTGCTCTAGGGATCAGAGGTCACGCGGAAGAGAGCGAAGAGGAGGTCTGTCTCAGCAGTCTGGAGTGTCTGAGGAATCAGTGCTTTGATCTGGCCCGGAAGCTAAGTGAGACGCAGCTGCCTGATCGCCAAGGGCATCCCAGCCTGCACCACCAACACCAACACCAACACCAACACCAACACCACCACCAAGCAGACCAGCAGGCATCTGGCCATCCATTCACACTCCAGAGGTTCACATCTTTATGTATCTTTGCACCGTATTAAGTTCATTTGACATTGATAAAACATTGCAGCATGAACTAGAAGTCATTCAAAGTCCTCAGATCTCCAAAGCTCAAACTTTTTTTTGATATTTTAACAAATGGCAAATACATTTTTAATTGACTAGGTTTGAATCTGGATCAAAGTCCAAATTGGGATGCTGATTGGCAGATTCATAGCAAGCAGGCCGCTTTGTTCTACAGAGTTGTTTGGATGCTTATTACTTATCTAATTTGCTTTGTGCATTGAGCTTTTGAACTAAACACCATGTGGTGGATCTGCTGCCTTCACAGCCTACAAAATCAAACATATCCTCTTTATTGATATTAGCACACACTTCTCATTTGTAGTGCAAACCAATGTAGACGACCAGAACACAATTTTACTAACAAACCAGGCTTTGATAATACATTCAATACAACCAAATATATCCAGCCACAACTTTCCAGCATTTTGCCTGTGCCGGCTTATCAGTTCTCCCTCCTGCTACCACACAGGTATGACAGCTGCCAGCAGGGACTGCATGACGACCCCAGGCCTCTGGAGCGTAGCTACTCCGACATGGTGAACCTGATGAAGCTTGAGGAGCAGCTGAGCCCGGCATCCAGAGGCTACCCGCCTAGCTGCAGCCAAGAAGGTGATGAGGATACCACGTCGGTGGCCTCCGACCGCTCAGATGAGACCTTTGACATGGCCAAGGGGAACCTGTCCCTGCTGGAGAAAGCCATCGCCCTGGAATCAGAGAGGGCAAAGGTCATGAGGGACCGCATGGCCTCAGAGCATATGGGAGCCCGTCGGGATCACCATCACCGTGGCCACGGGGAGCATAGCCCCAGGCAGAGCAGCTCCGCCGAAGAACGCAAGTCCAAAATGCACCATGATGGGTCGAAGAGAGCGTACTACCCTAAAGGTAGAAAAGAACAACCCACACACACAAATCCAAATATGTGATTATTGATTTATATTTATACAAATTTCAGATTATCTATGTAATGTATGTATGTTAAGTTAAAAGTTAGTAAGAAATATATGCAATTAATTGACCTCCATGGTTTCTTATAAGGGTGAAGGCACAATTCACTTTCCAGCTCAAGTTACCACTAGTATATAACACACACAATGCATAGAGTTTGCATTTCATCCACAGCTTTTTTCTCATCTGGTCGTCATTTAGATATTAACTCTGGTTGGACGGCTCAGATATTCAAGGCCGTGACATCAGAACTGTAGTCTCTGTTAGTACTGTTAGTAGCACTAACTGCAGCATTCTGGCCCAGTTTTGACATGAACACCAGCTCCCTGTTCTTTCTAGACTCTTCCAGGGGCGACAAGAAGGAGAGCAAGTGTCCGACGCCGGGCTGTGACGGGACAGGTCACGTGACCGGCCTGTACCCACATCACCGCAGCCTGTCTGGGTGTCCTCACAAAGACCGCGTCCCTCCTGAGAGTAGGTCCCTCTGCCTCGCCGCCATGTGTTACTGCTAACATATCCAGCTTTTTTTTTTCTTTTAAACGTACCGCCGGACAAGACATTTCAATTAGTGCACGATGAAGTCTTCTGTTGCAGATTGTAGCTTTAATTATGCAGTCATTTGTCAGAAGTGGAGCAGCTTTGGAGACAGCTTGAAGCTTATTGGTTGTGTTACACCTTTGTTTGATGGAAGAGTCAGTGGAACCTGTAACTAGAAGTAAGACCACAGACATGATGAGGTGATGTAAGGCAAACAGGTTTTTAGTATGGTTTGGTAAGGTTTGTCCTCCTCTGTCTCTGGTCTTTTTCACCGGGTTTCCAAATTCTTAGCTATGGTTCATTTGCTTAGCTGTCAAACATTGTGGTTCTTTGGCTCTGACCCTTGAGGATTTAGTCAACCGGTCGCGTTATATCTGCCTCTGAGAAATCACTGTAGGTGTAAAACTGCAATCTGCTCTTATTTTTCTTCATAACAAGTGAAAATTCTGCCCACAAGCTTTGAGAAATTCCTCAAACCAAATTCCTTAGTGGAGAAAGGTACAATTTTCTTTACAGGCAGATACTTTTCACCCAATTTAAGAAGAATAATCACTGTTTAATTCATACTTGTTGGACCTGTTAGCTGTTTGCCATCCTGCATCCATCCTGCATGACTCTTATTTTGCGTGAACGCACTTGGTGATTTTTGCAGTCAGTGGAGACAAAAGAACTGTTCATAGATGGTCTGAAGGTTTCTTGTGGCACCAAACAGAGCTTCATTGTCTTTTTGTAGCTGTAGTTTTACGGGCAGACATTTACTTTCTTCATTTTCTCTCTTTCTTTACATTCTTCTCATCCTGTTCATTACACTTGCCTGACGTCTGTTCTTGATATCTCTTGCTGATTAACATGAACACCATGAAGAATCGGTGCGACCCATATGGCTGCAGTATATCGAAGATTTATTGTGTAATACTTAGTTGACATCTGGTTAGATACACCTACCAAGGCATCAGGGAGGGAGTGTTTGGCCAGCATCCATGTGTCGCAGTCAGTCGGTGGTGCCAGCTAAGGGCTAACACAGCTGGCCAATCAGAGGAGAGTTGGCTTTTGAGGAGAGAAAGTACAGAAAATTACCTGTGTTCACTCAGCACGCATAAAGCTGCTGCAGCAAAGAATTTCAAAGTGGATCCATGAACTTCAAAATTGTCTCCTAAATTAAAACAAGAACATTGGACATGGAAATCTGGATAATTGTCCCTTTGAAATGTCTTTTGGAACTAAGTTGACATTAAGTGACTTTCCGCTGTTGGCACTTGGTTTTTCATGGTGGAGGAAGCTAATCATTTGTGTCCGTGAAGCTGAATCCTTGTTCCCGTGTTCATTGCTCCAGTTGTGGTCATTTGGTGGCGTTTTGTGCGACTGTGTGGTGTCAGTGGTGCAGCTGTAGCCTGTGCATGCCTAACCATGGTAGCCTTACTGTTTGCTGAAGCTCCTAACCCCTCGCTGTCTTTCTCACTTTTTCCTGTCTGTCAAAGTCCTTGCCATGTATGAAAATGTTTTAAAGTGCCCTACTCCTGGCTGCTCTGGACGGGGTCATGTCAATAGCAACAGGAACTCGCATCGGAGGTGAGTGAGCGGCCATCAGCCTGGGCTGCTAACAGTCAAAATAACACCGCCAGCATGTGAATGCCAGCGTGGCTGAGTTTCAGGAGAAATGAGTTTGTGTTGTGGAGAGGGTGGGTGTGGAGGGGTTGGATGTCTGCGTCAAAGATTACGCAACTCAACTGTAGATCAACTTTACTCAGCATCATTTGTCCAGATCATTGGATATCTAGCAGTTGTAGTTCAAGGCTGCTAAATGTTACTGCTCATCTAAGTAGCTTCTTCAATTCATCTAAACCAACGGTGGGCAGAAAAATGGAATTCTGAGTCGTTCATACATTGGACCAGGTGACTCATTGAAGTATTGAAGTAATTCTAATTACATGAACGGAACCTCTATGCTCAGTGGTGGTTTGCCAGTTTGCAATAGATGGCTTCCTGAAAAACAATTGTCCAAAATATGTAGATTTCGAAAGTTTTACAGCTGATTTCCTTTATTTTGGTTCTTGGTCTTGACGGTAGCATGGTAGCGTCTGACTATCCAAACTGAGCATTCATCACAGTAAGATCCAACACGAACACCAGACCGACAGATGAAGAGAAGCAGAACAGCAAAAAAAACAAACACAGGAGTTCCATATGTGTCTATAATATGTGAGGGCCTCAGGAGAATTTACAGCCAAACACTTCATCAAAGCAGCTCTGAAACTCTGCAGCACAAACCCCAAATAACCCAAAGATCCAACACCTAAACACAGAACAATGTAGTCTATGCAGCGAGAACCTCACTGATCTTTACTGATGAGACCTAAGGTATGGACAACTATCAGAGCATAAATGCTGGTTCAGTGCTTGTCATCGATTTTTGAAATGGCGTGATGAAAACAGCATGGACACAACAGCAACAAGTCAAGTTGCCTTGAACTACTGCTGCTAGATTCCGTAGCACACTGCCATTATGACCTTGAGTTATAGATACAGTATGTTCATGGATGTTGAGTCAATGCTTCCTTTTCATCTTCTATGTTTCCTCACTTGACTTTTCCACACATACCACTGCTGCAGTCAGGGATACCTGCCATTATCCACATAAAGAGAATCCATGACCTAAACCTTGTATTTAATCCAGCAGCTTTAGTAATGGGCTACTTCCCCCCGTTGGTTGTTTCATTGAGTATCTCAGGGAAAAAATTGATAACGCTTGAAACGAGACGACTTGACAAAGTTTGATTATATTATGCTGTGATTTTAAGTTGAGTTTAGCTTTTTAGTTCAGCTCCACTTGGGAAACTTGCAGCCAATGTTGCTCCCAGGAGAACTGCTGCAGTGATCTGGAAGGTCCTGAGCCAGCAAATTCTAACTCAGAAAGTCGACTCTGGTTCACGCTCTCACATGAGACTGACACAGAAATGTTTTGGAACATTTCCAGGTCAGAGTGCATGCAGGAGAGGATGAGGTTTGAGGTGAAGGTGTGTCTGCATCACACCAGCAGTTCAGCTGCTTAACAGGCAGAGCACAGCACAGACGCTGGCACCTACACAGGCCTCACACACACAACGACGCACACACACGCACGCATACCAACATGCATATTTTGGAATTATGTAAAGTGATTAGGATGCACACTCATTCTCACACACACTGTCAAATTACAGACATACACAGCCTTGTAATATGCACATGCAGTCTTGTGGGAACACACACACAGACTCAGACACTTACAAATTAGCCACAGACAGCAGCACACGTGTGCTGGCAGACAGAGAATCACAGCGCGTGCACACACACACACACACACACACACACACACACACACACAGACGTAGCTGCAGGGTGTGTTATGTAGCACAGCTCCACTGGGAGAGGAAACAAAGCAGTAGCAAGCTAAGCTACTGCTAGCTACCAGCCTGCACGGCTTTAATGTCTGGCAGTCACCATGGTAACACTGCGATGGCAGCAGAAGTTGCTGCTGCTGTGCTGGTCTGTCTTTCACACATGCACACAAACACACACATATACAGACAGACACACACTTCTCATCCATTCATTTGTTTTGTCTGGGTGTGTATGCTGTTACATATATATATATATTGTGTGTGTGTGTGTGTGTGTGTGTGTGTGTGTGTGAAAAGATAAAGAGAAGTAGGAAGTTTTCATTTTTGAAACCACATTTCTTCAGTAATTTTACCCTAAATCACGCAAAAAGTCAGCAGCTAGTAAGCAAATGTGCAAACGACCGAATTTCCATTCCACACCAACTCTGACATCTGGACATCAGCAAGAAATGTAACTAAAACGATCCTTCTGGCAAAGGGACCAAATGAATGAACTGAAACACTGGAAACAGATGGAGGTAAAACAAGGATAACAACTGATTTTATTGTTTCCATCGCAGTGCCCATAGTCAAACAGCTGTCGAAGTTCACAATGTATACAAAGAACGATATTTGCACAATTTGAAGGCTTATGGAGCTTATGGAGCTTATGCATAAGAAAATGTGATACATTTCTGAGAAACAAAACATTGAACTAAAAAATCCTCCAAAACCTTTTCAGAAAATATTTGGTGTGGAATGGCCAGTTGAACTTCTTAGTCAACTCATCAGGTTATTGATAATTAATCATCCAGTGAACCAATCACAACACCAGTTGGTAATCAGTAATCAGGGATCCCGTCAGCCTGTTTTGCAACCAAGCAGTCGACCAGTGAGCTAGTAATCAGGCGGTATGTCTAAAACATCATATATGCACCGGAATGTGATTATTAAATTGACACAAATCACAGTATGCTTCCTCGGAGTAGCAGACCTAGATTATGTGATTGTAAATTAACAAGGCATGTAAACGTCTTAATGGAAGTATGAGCTCTCAGTGTGCATCTCCTCAGTCGGCAGATTTGCTTCAGACTATGATTACACTTAATGTTTACTCCTGTTGTGCATGTACGGTCTACGGCGTAATCATATTTCGCCTTTAAACGATTCACCAGACAAACCAGGAAGGAGCCAGTTAGTGTACCAGTAAACCAGTCAGTTAAAAGGTTATGACACAATCAATTAGCTACTCATCCAGTCAGTCAGTGAACCAGTAAACGAGAAGGTTGAGTCCTTTGAAGCGGTTAAACGGTTAGTTATCATTCAGTGGAGCAGCGAAGCAGTCAGTCAATGATCTGGGAAATAAACCAATGATGAATCAGTTAGTATACTAGTAAACTTATTAGTAATCGGCCAGTCGATCATCTGGTTTATTGTTCAGGAGTGATTCAGTTTGTGGCACAGTGGCCCTCTGATTCACAGCAGGATGCTCCTGGGTTTAGAATGTCTGCGTCACTCGAAATGGCATTTTTATCACAGAAACAAAGGTCCACGCCTCGTTGTCACCGCGTGCTTGTGCGATCAAAGTGTGTGTGATAACCATCAATCATAGAATAAGACTGTGAATGAGCCATTTGGAACCATCTCAGAACAAACAAACACCATCAACATGATCATCATCCAAAAGACTACAGATCTCCACCAGGAATGTAACTTCACACACATAATTGATCAAACTGTGTGTAAGGTTGAGATCCTCCTTGTCAAGGAAACCAGTTAGTATCGAGTCATTATGTGAAGTCAGTCTGCTTCTCAGCCAACCCCCGGCACACCAGTTCAAACATGAGGAACCGTTCAAACCCTCATTAGTCTTACAACCAGTCAAAGTAGGACATATCAAATCTGCTTCCGATAGCTGAACTATTCTGTTTTATTCATAGCCAGATCATGCATGTGTATACGTGTGTGTGTGTGTGAGTGTGTGTGTGAACATGTGTGTCTACCAGTATCTAACCAAGCCACTGTGCTGCGCCCCCCTCCCCCAGTCTTTCTGGCTGTCCCATCGCTGCTGCAGAGAAGATGGCAAAGGTCCATGAGAAGAGCCATTCGACTGACAGCTGCAGTAAGACCAATCAGACGTCAGACCGTGTCCTCAGGTACCGTCCATCTCTGGGTCACACAGTCTGACTTAAACTGGGACTTGCACCAGTCCACCACATATATCCTGGTTGTTTACAGCTGATCAATATGATGGTGAAGACCTAAAGCTGAACTGATTCTAATGAGATGGTTCCAAAACACATAAACATGCTTACTACTGTTCCTGCTCTACAAACATCGTATTAGCTAAATCAGGGTCCATGCCCAAACTCTTTCCTATCCATTAGCTCGTGACAGATGGAAAATATGCAGTGTTGTGGATCCCGAGCATGAGACATCCTTGTTAGTTCTGATCAAATCTATTTAGAGCTTTCTCTTCACCTTCATCTGTCTAGTCTGATGGTCTAATGTGTATGGCAAATAGAGTCTTATGTGAAGAATGGAAAAAAAAGAGAGCTTCGAGAAATTAAAACCCTTATTACTTTCGCACTTCACACATCTGGTCAATGCTGAAAGGTTTGTTGGTCCCCTCTATAGTCGGAAATGAGTTTTGAGACTACAGGCTCTTTGTTTGAAGCATACTGAGGCCTTCGGTGAAGAGGTGCTCTTACTCATTTAGCTTGAAGGAGCACTGGTGTGTCTCTTAACAACTTGCTTTGAATTTAAAATGAGCTTTTGGTATTTGGTCATTTATTTATTTATTTGTATTATGCTTCGCCATGTTTTCACTTAAATATTGTCCCGTCTCCTGTTGGGAAGAAACTGCTACAGATTTTACAGTATGTGTTGCCATTGAATTAACTCATAAGCTGCTAAATGATGCAGTAAACAGACAATATGGAGCCCAGTCCTTCGACACAGAATTCTTCAAAATATTACAAAAATGTCTTTAATAAAGGATGACGAATTGAAATCGTCAGCACATAAGCTCAACATTTCCCTGCTCTGGGCGTCTCACTTTCTCAATCAGCTCTCTGAATGTGAATGTGTGCCATGCTGAGTTGTGTTGGAGGATTGGGGATCCAGCTTTAAAGTGTTGCTGCAGAATGTAGGGATGCCCAATGGTGCAGAGAAATGATCACAGCTCAAATCGTCCTCACCTCCTGTTTCTGGTTATGATCTGAGGCACTGTGTTTTAACTGTCAGCATAATGTCCTATTATCATTTGCCAGTTTAATGAAGTGAAAATATCAACATAAAAACACAGCCTCGTCCTATCTGGTTTTGCTTCCAGGCCAATGTGTTTCGTCAAGCAGCTGGAGATTCCTCAGTACGGTTACAAAAACAACGTTCCCACCAGCACGCCACGCTCCAACCTGGCCAAGGAGCTGGAGAAATACTCGAAGACCAGCTACGACTACGGGGGCTACGACGGCCAGCATGGCGCTTACGGAAAACGAGGCCTCACCCCAAAGTCCCACCACGGTCGGGACACCTCCCCGAAGGGATATGATGGTACGGAAAGAGAACACATCCATCAGTGTAGGTACCAGCAGAGTCGACTGCTTCTTAATGTCGACCTGCTTCTTAACAGGATATTGATCGAGAGTTTTAAAGGGCCAGTTCACCCAAACTACAAAGCAAACAGCACTCACCTTTAACAGCATGCAAACTAGCCTGAAAGTCAATGTAGAGGGGGAAAGAGGGAGGAGGAGGAGATAGTTCCTTCATCTTAGGATTGCAACATTTACATAAGTACAGTCCATTCCAGGAGTCAGGATGATCTTTCTTCCAATGCTGAGTTTTCTTAAGCAACAGAGAAAGTGGTGAAAGGATCAAAACAAAAGTTGGGGTCTGCTGCAGGCGTCTTACCTGCGACCCAAACAGCCATCTGATATTTGGACCAATTAGAGACAGGGGAGGTATCAGAGGTAGAGAGACGTGTGAACGTTCCGCTTCATATGAAGTATACTGGGGCTTTCACTGTAGACCGTTGTCATAGGGGACTACATGTGCCAAATATTACTCAAAATTGTCCATTTCATTGAGATTTCTTTTCTATTAAGGGGTAAAAAAAGAAATCTCATCTAGCAATCCTCCAACTCAAAAGATATTCCATTACTTAGGTGTTTACTCAAATTAAGGCTGTGAATAAAGGCTTTTCTCCAGAATAAAGGAAGATTTGTTGTTAGTTTTTCCATCCTAGGAGAACATTTTGTTCTTGTGAGAATAAAAGCCCAAGAACACACACACACACACACACACATACACACACACACACATAGAAAGAGAGGGAGAGCGAGTACTCTGTGTAATCTCTTTGTCATAATACTGAGAACGCCGGTGTTTTCCGCCTCTCCACATGGCTGAAGTGAAAGCAGAGCAGAGTTATGGAAATGCCATGCTAACAGCCTGCCCCCTCCGAGCAGAGGGTGGGGGATGGAGGGAGGTGGTGCAGATGGAGGGATTGTGAAACAGGAGAGAGATAATGGAGGCAAACCCTGTTTCTTTGGCTCGGAGCCATTAGTGAGCCGCAGGCAGGAGGGAGGCTTCTAGACGACGTGTCTGAACTCCATCCCTCTGTAATGACTCTATCCATCTATCTGTCCGTCCATCTATCTGTCCATCCTTTCTTCTGTCACTGTCTCTCCCTCCATCTTTGTCCCAAGAACGTCCCCTCTTGATCACTGTGAAAATCTCGCTTCCTTACTCTCTCTCCATCTCTATCCGTTCATCTTAAAGTCTCTCTCTTTCACTCCGTGTCTCTTTTAGTTTCTTCAGTCTCTACGTCCCTCTCCCTCTTTCTTTGTCCGTGCAGCTTCTTAAGTATCCATGGCCGTCCCTGTCTCATTTTCTAAAAGCCATCTCTATTGCTCCCGCTTTGACTTTGTCTCATTCCATCCATCATATTGTCTTTCAGTTTCCCTCCGTCACTCTCACTCCTCTCGGTGTCGCTCCTCTCTATTTGCTCTATCTGTCATTTTGATGTGTCACTCACACTTTCTTCCGCGCAAACCAATATCAATCCAATCAAGTCAGGACTATTATTGCGTTCGAAATTTCTTCCATAAACAAGTGAAGACCAACTGAAATCCAGTAGCGCACATATTGTATTGCACATATTTAGCACAATATGTGGGCTGTTTTTTTTGGGATCCCACTGCTTTGTGCTAAAATGTTGTTCTAAAATGATTCCTTTGTATTTGTATTCAATCCTACGTACTAAGATGGGGAGAACATTGAAAGGCCACTCACCATGGATAAGGGCTCAATCCCACACGCTTATTTGCAACAACAGTGCAAAATGCAGCACCCTGCACCACCACGCTGCCCTGAAGATAATACGAATAACAATTTTCCTTTTTCACAGTCTATCATGCGATAAATATGTCTTACTTTTAATGAAATTAATAAAACGTGGGAAAATATGTTATCTCCCAGTGTTAAGGAATATTGGATGTGGCCCTGGTTCTGGATGAGTTGCAAAATCTCATAGGTTCTTCCCTGGGCCATGTTCCACTCTTGCTAATCCTGCTAACAACAAACAAATAAACCAGCCAACCAATGAATGCAAGTGAAAACACAACCTTCTTGCCACTGCCAGTTCAATTGTGTGGCACATTAGATGGTTTGCAGTGATTTGTCTTTCTTTTGCATATTTTTGCATGCAACAAGTTTTAACCCTGCACTGTAGTCCATCGATTGTGTAGTGAACTCTTGCGTCATTGTCCCTCTCACATCTAACCAACCGTGCTTGTGTGCATGTTTTGTATGGCTGCAGTTAAGCGGTACTGTAAGACGTCGAGCCCTGCCAGCAGCACCACCAGCAGCTACGCTCCCAGCAGCAGCAGCAGCCTGAGCTGTGGAGGAGTTGGGGGCGGGGGAGGAGGAGGTGGGGGAAGCAGCGCCAGCAGCACCTGCAGTAAGAGCAGCTTCGACTACACCCACGACATGGAGGCGGCCCACATGGCAGCGACGGCCATCCTCAATCTGTCGACGAGGTGCAGAGAGCTCCCACACGCCCTGGGAGGGAAACCCCTCGACCTGCTGACACAGGTAACACTCGTCTGAGGCGAAGCAAAATGATGTTTGTGTGTGTGTGTGTGTGTGTGTGTGTGTGTGTGTGTGTGTGTGTGTGTGTGTGCACAAGATTAGACCCCATTAGTAAAGTGGTATTCACGGGGTGGTATCCCCATGAAGCCATAATGGATGACTCACCCGATATAGTCTAGACACTGGTGGTGATGAAGCTGAAGAGATGGATGGATGAGACATGGCATAACTGCATTGAAAGAGAGCTGGAGAGGAAGCAGAAAGGAAGATATTTAAAAGTCTGACAGCAATAAGATGATTGGTTGATGGAGGTTGGGCCTTAAACTGATTGGACATCAAGCAAAGAGGGAATACCAACAATTTCACAGAGTGGGGACTAAACACAGAGAGAGAGGAAGCATAGGAAAAGTAGTCTTCTTCATTAAACACTTAATAAAGATTTGGTTATTTACAATTTTGATAAACTAGCAACAGCATATGTAAGTGAGTCTGAAAATAGAAGCTAATAGAAGTCTATTATTAACCAGGTCTACAAAAACAAATACATGTGAGTCGCAAAATAGAAACAGGAAACACTTGAAGTACGATGAAGATTATAGAAATTAGTGCAAGTGATGTCTAAAATACACACACTCAGTAATTTCTGATCTGATCTGAGAATTGTATCCAGATCTTTTGAAATACTTCCTTCTCATCCACATAAATAGATTGAAGGTTACAGGAAAAAGTCTTACACCTTGTCGTCATTCCACAGTTTTCTGTGTTTTCCATCTTTAAAGGAATCAAAACCGCCGTGTTTTTGTGCAAAGACAAGAAACATGCTAATTCTTTAAGTAGTGATCTTCGGTCTTGCGAGTTCCGTCCGTTAGTTCTTGAGCCATCAGACAGTACGTACACTGGAGAAGGAGCTGGAAAAGTTAAAGCATCTATTGTTCTGCTAACAGATGGGTCCTTGTTGAGTACAGTGAACCCATGTCTTAAGAGTCAGCAGCAGGGGAAAAAGCAGTATTCATCAACTCTGTTTTCACAAAATCAAAGCCAAATGACTAAGCCTGACTTAATGTTGTGGAAAGGATAATGTGCAATTTCTTGCAAAAAATAAGTTGAAACAGTTCAGCATCCAACTCTCCAGTCGTGATCCTATGGAGTCACACTTTGCTCTGGGTTTACCACCGCCTCTCTCTCTTTTTCTGCCTCCATCAGAGTCCTGTCGGCGACCTGGATGACAGCGGCGCGGTGGATGTGACAGGTCAACCCGGTGGTCCGGAGGGCAGCGGAACAGTGTTGACGCCCCTACAGCCGATGTCGCCGCAGAGGCAGGCGCTGCTCAGCAGCCGCTGCTACCAGCTGAGCGACACCGACTGCTGGGACCTGCCTGTCGACTACACCAAGATCAAAAGACTGGGAGATGAGCAGGACCACAAAGAGGTAAGAGGAAGGTCTACAGCGAGCCTGCAGACATAGTTTACATGGTTTATATTCACCAGAGGTATCACAGATTACACCTGATAGTTTTAGACATAATTGTACATTTTAACTTTAGAACTTGCATCACAAGTGTAAAGCATCTGAACTACCTGTTAGGAAACTAATTAGATCCACCAGGAGCTGTGGAGGAACAAAACGTCTTACAAAATGCTCTCTGTGTGTTGTTGTTGATACACACTCCAAAATATACACAAAATACACAAATTATCATTGATTTATACACTACATAGTACAATACATTCACCTACCTTACCTGCATCATAGAGAACCACAGCTCATAGTCTCTCTCTTTCTCTCTCTCTCTCTCTCTCTTGATTGTTTGCATCTAAAGTGGAGTCTTAACCTTTAACCTCATGGCAACGTAAGGAAACATCGAGGCAATTTAAGAGAGCCTGAGTTTCATATGAAGGGTTATGTGGCTACATTAAGCAGTGAATTGGATCTTTTCAAGCATTTTTAAAGGAATAATCCTCCCCTAAATCATGGCAGAAAAGCACCATAAAGAAGTTGTGTACCGATTTCAGCCTGATGTTTGCTGGCGGACCTCATTTCTGCATCACTCTACATACATTAATATATACTGTATGTAACAGATAGGAGAGTTTGTCACTGCAAACAGCCACAGTATAGTGTACATCAAAGAGCTTTATTTATACCCTTTGAAGTCTCAATTATTAAGTCTTTCTAATGTTTGCTTGATGCATTATGTGTGACTGATCAGTCCACAACAGGCTGTGAGGCTTGGGGCTTCAGCATTTCGCTCCGCCTCACAGGTTTGACACCCTTTGTGGATGAGGGTTCTCCCTTGCTGGACGGTCCAGTGCAGGGACTACTTCGGGTGTCAGTGTCAAATCCTTCAGCGTGTCCTTGAACTGCATCTTCTGTGGCCCCGTGGGAAGGTTTCCCCTGACTGAGTTCTCTGTTGAGGACTTATTTGAGGATGTGCTCAGGCTGACATCCTGATAAAGTGACCTGTCCACATGATCTGAGCTTTCACCAGCAGTGTGAACTTTTGAGTCTGAAGATAAATTCCATCTCTGCTGCTTTGGCCTGTCATCTGATCCAGCATCTTTGTGACAAATATAACCAAAGGAATCTCTTTAACCACTTCATAATCTATAATAACATAATATAAACAAAGCATTCTTGAATCTTGAAATGAAATGCCTCAAATGTCTCCGCATGATTAGGAAACTAGTCCGTCACTAGCCATTAGCAGTCATCAATGTAAGAGCAGATTGAGCAGTGTGAGCAACATTCAAGCCTTCAACTTGGGGATGTTAAGAATGAAATCCAGTTCATTCCACTTAACCTGTACACATTCCACCTTCATTTGAGCGGCACGATGGCTCAGACGGTGACTGGCGGGTCGTGCAGGTTCTGTCTCTGTGTAGGAGGAATCTTCTCCGCACGTCCTTGCAGGTTTTATTCAGATGCTCCTGTTTCCTCCCACCTCGACGATTTAATTGAATCTCAATATGAAAGTTTAAACGGCATTGAGGTTTTTAAATGAAAGGGTTCTGTTCCCTCCTGAATGTAAAGCAAAACCGCAGAAATGATCTCAGACGCCTCTTGGTTACATTCAGGGTAATAATAGATGGTAATTGATTTTTTAATCTTTGAAATGTGTCTTTCAATCAGCTCCTAAATGTCAGTCAGCATGCAGATAATTCTAATGAGATGTGGCGATTTAGAGGAGTTAGATTGTCTGCAGCCATCTATCACACAGGCCTACTTCACCACCACGTGGATAGAAGCGGTACTGCGCCGACTCTTGCCTCGCGGCTCTCTGATTGAGCTTGAGGTGCATTAAAATGTTGAATTACATCGCCGTTACACAAGTAAAACATGATAAATCATCTGTACACTTGAAATCCTCACAGATCTGATATGACACAGGAGGAGCCCATGCAGCAAATTGCTACATTTGCTGTGTTGGATTTAGAGCGCTGGAGTGAAAGAGGTTTAATCAGGAGAGTAATTGCGTTTGTTAATGAAGCACGACACTGCAGCAGAGGCCAGAGCCTGGAGCTCAGCAGCTGATGAGAGTTTGTGCAGACGGTCCAGAGCCGTCGCAAGGGGGGAGCGATGTGTCACTGCAGAGCTCAACACTGCAGCGTTCACACTTTCATTCTGTCCAGTGGGTGCAGATGACCTTTGACCTAGCTCATTTGGGCAATATTTGGGAAATATTTTATGCTGATGCGCTACATCGTACTGATCCATTGAGATAATTTAAAAGCGCAGGATGTAAAAATAGTATTGAGCTGGTTTTCAGTCTTCAGTCAGAGTAATACTTCACACTGTACATTACAGGTATAATGACATACTGCAGGGAGATTAAAACTGAGAGATGTAAAATTATATCAAATAAAACAAGGACAGTCATAAAAATAAGAAACCATGGAGCCCAATGAGACAAATGCAAAGTCAACATCTTTAAAACGGAACATGTCAACAATAAAACAATAGAATAGCAGATAAGATGATGATAATAATTCAAATAGATAAATATAAGACCAATAGAAATTAATACAGGAATAATAAACAGTTAATTTTAAACAATGATAAGTCACAAAATCTTAAGACTAAATACAATAATTACAATCATAAAAAAGATTAATTTGTTAAGAAAAAAAAGGGTAAACTAAAATGGGTCTAAGTTCAGTGACAAAATGGCAAATAAAGATCAAGATGTTCACTGCCCAAAATATGTTCTATTAAAGGAGTCCAAGGATGATTATGCATAATTTGATTTGGGCTGGAAAAATGCAATTTTTCACTTTAATTGTCTATCATTATCCAAACAACAACGACTCAATGATAAGAGTGTATTCTCTGTACTGAATGAACTGAACCCTTTTTACAGTTGAATATGTGATGTCTAAAAAGTGAATCTTTTGCACATATATATTTAAATGCGGAGCATGTAGTGACGCACTGTAGTCGGCGTATTTCTCGTCCTTACACCAGAGCGACGAGATCGATCCCTTCCAGGAGCTGCTGGACGAGCAGCGCTACCCTACTGAGGTCACCATGCCCAGCCCCAAACACAAATACCCAGCCTGCAAGGAGAGCAAGAAGGAGCTCATCACGTAAGATAAACACCAAACCTCCAACATGCACCATGATATACGGTCAGGGATGTGTATGTTAAATGAATAAAGTCATTTCATAGTGAGCAACAGCTGGAGACACTGGCTATTCAGGTGAGAAGCTAAGTGAAGTCATTCTACTGCTGCATGGCGATACCAGTGTGTTTCAAACTTTAAGACACAAAGCAATGTGTCATTGTCATGTATGCAAGCAAGCCAGCCACTGAAATTCAAAACAATTGTACAAAGCCTTTAGACATTTTTGTGGCACTATGGAGACTCGTTAGAGGGTTTAATGTGCAAACATGCAGGCGGGATTTTTCTGCAGCATGCTGTGAAGTGAAGAAGTCCTTCTCTCTGTCTCGGTTCAGTATATTTTCATTCTTAGTATGTGTTCTTTTCTCTCCTGCAGGTTGTCAAGCTGCCAGTTGACCGACAAGAGTGGAATGCGCGGAATGATGACAACTAACTCACAAGAACTCAAGTGAGTCTACAAATCAGCACACATACTCAGGCAGACAGTGGCTTCAGTTTGTTTCAGTGCACTGTGAGAATCAACTCGCTGCAGAAGGCAGACGGGTATTTGGTGACATTCACACCACCTGGTGTAAGTGACCCAATTCAGATGTTTTTGCTCGCATGTTGCACATATCAGTTATGTGTTCTAAACATGTAAACAGTACGAAAGCACTTGGAATCAGATATTCTCTGATTGGGTTTGGAACACATTCACGTAGAAACAAATCAGATATGAGTCTGATCTACCTGTGCAAGTTCCTTGTCTTTCTTGCATGAAGCACAACACTCTTCTACTTTGTACATACTGTTTAGTGTATATGAATGGCATAGCGCAAACAATGACCTATGACTGGAACAAACTTTGTGATCCAGATATCTGTGTGAATTGAAGTAACATCAATCATTGCCGCACACCCCAAGCAACTGTTCAAATCCTTCGTCACTACCTTAAAATAAGTCAATGAGGCGCTTTGAGGAGACTTCATGAAGCAGTAGCATGAATAATTGTTCCTCTCTCATTTGGATGCTGTGCAGCTTTTTGTTAATGTCCATCTCTGAAACAAAACCCTTATCTGTGTATGTGAGGTCAATCAAAAAGGAAGGGAAAAGGCTGTCAAAAAAAATGGATATAGGCAAAACAGTGGACATCAAGACCTGTATTGTAAATGTAATACCAGTCACTTCTGTTTGAAACTTACATTATTCCCATAAGGTCTTTTTTTTTAAGTTTGCAACAATGCCTCCATGTGTTCGTGTGTCAGGTGTCCCACACCCGGCTGTGACGGATCTGGACACATCACAGGAAACTATGCCTCCCACAGGAGGTAAGCACGCTGCAGACTAAAACTGCATTAAAACATCAAAACACAACACACACACTTCACTGCCAGAGGTGCCAGATAAATGCTAAGAACTGTGTTTGAGAATTTAGAATGACAACAGGATCTTATCAAGGTAACTGGGTCCCAACACAGACTCAGGACTGTGACTGACGGGCTGCAGTTTCAGTGTGACCTGAAGTGAGTTCTTTCAGTTTCACGGCGAATATTATTGCCCATCACGAAGTCCACAGCTATGGTGATAAAGTCCCCATTAAAATGTTATGGACTATTTTTAACCATGAAGAAGAGGACAAAGCATCTTCACCATCATTTACTGAAGTGCGTCACAATCTCATCTCTTCCCTCTTTTATAGATGAAGAGTTTCATAATAATTGGTAATAATGACCACTTTTAAAAAATATGGTGCTTACCTCTCCAAAATTATTATGATTTTTTTTTACATATCCTCTAAAAGGTTGGTAATACAAATCCTTCAATGACTCATATATAAACACCCCTGACCAGATCATCATCATCATCATCCTCATCAGAGCCAACCCTTTGTTTTAGGATAATGTTTCTGCTGTGATGATGTGCGACGATTATGACTTAACACACACTCCAACACACACTCCTGTCCTCTTGGGATTAATTAAACACCTTTAATTACTGTGGGTACATTTCTGTAATTCTTTCTCTGCACATGAGTGTAATTTTGATGTCATTACACTGGAGATGTAGTTACACTGGTCGGTTTCAGAAGGAAAATGTATGTATTATTTATTTTTTCATTTCTTTAATGATGATTATATTCTCTATTGTTCAACTGGCTCTTAGTACTTGGTTTTAAATAGAGTTGTTTGACTTTTAATTAAATGGTAGTGAAGTTAAATTAATCTTCAAAGGAAGTCAAACACTGATACTGTACGTGTTTTGTTCCTCCGCTGTAATTTAAACGTTCAACTAAGCGTAAAAATGCCACGCACCTGGAGGCCATATGGCAACGCGATAAACGTCGCTGACCAATCAGAAGCTTCAATCGGCGCATCGTTTCAAGTCAAACAAAAATTGTGGGAATTTACATCTACAGGTGATTGCAGCCGGACTTTGGGTAAATACATTAAGTTAATATTTTTGGTTTAGTTATATAACACAAAGTCTAATGAGTGTTTTATATAATTTGTGTGCGGGTCATCGTTTATTTTTTACTAATTTGCTAATTTGCCGCGCTGTGCGTCTATTTCAGCCGTCCCTTCGATTATTACGTACGCATCAAAAGAGGAGATGTGTTTAAGGTCTGCACGAAGTTTGGATTCACATTAATAAGGAAATATATTTAGATAATATATATAAACGTTATGTTTACAGCTTTAATCAGCGGGGTCGGCCAGTGCATTTAATCTACATTGCAGTCTTGATTTGGAAACATATATGTCCAACAAAGGTAATCACATGACAAACAATTTAAATAGTCGATCATGTAATCATTGCGTTTATTATGATCAAAAGTGTATATAAAATATTAAGAAAGATTTATTTTTTCTTTTTCTTTTCTTTTCTTTTGATTCCTTTTTTAAACTATTAAAACTACACATGTAATTTCCTCTAGTAGCTAATATCAAACATTTTATTAGATATTTCATATATATATATATATATATATATATATATATATATATATATATATATATTTCCTATTTATTTTTTGTTGCAATTACTTTTTTTGAACTGTTAAAGTGACAATCAAATCAAATATCCTTTAGTGTTTTGTTTTGTTTTGTTTTGTTTTGTTTTGAGAATTGTCTGATTGAATGTTGTTTTGTGGGTCGGTTTCACACAAACTGGATGCATGACTGATCTGAACTGATGGCTAATGCAGTAGCACTGAATTGCACCGTCAGCGTCCAGACGCTGGAGCAGGTGGGCCGTTTGAGTGAGGTCCTGACGGGGGCGGTGCCTGTCCACAGCCATGGAAACTGTCGGGGAATGTGCAGCTGAAGGACATTGTGCTGCGGATGCACACCTGCCCGCAGCTAAAAGGTGTCAGAGTGAAGGAGACACGGCTCATTGGTTCAACAGCCAGTCATGTTCTTGTACAGGTTAACAGCTTGAGCTACAAGGATCTGGATGTTGTCTTCAGGGTGGATCTGAATGATGACATCCAGCTCATAAGGGATGTGGTTCTGTGAACCCTGCTGGACCTGATGCCCATGGATGAGAGCAAAGACTAAATCATATTCCTGGCCCTGAAAGTGGCTTATATGCAGAAGATGGTCAAGGTCACAACTGATCAGGATTGCTGGAGCCTCACCTTCCTGTCCAACAATAATGGACGAAATGTAGAGCTACTTGAGGAGATCCAAGGTGGAAACCTGCTGGTGCGAGACATTCAGCCTTCCAATAACTGTCTTCTGTAACATTTGTGAGCTGGAGTTCAAGTTTGAGGGGCTACTGTCAGAACCACTTTGAGGGCGAGGTGAAGAGCAAGATGAGTTCCATAGGATGCCAAGGAGAGTAGTGAACATGAGCACTCATGAAGAACCACACCGTCAACACCATATCTCTCTGTGACACCCGCTGTCACCCTGACTCCTCCACCTTCACCTCCACTAATCATGTTGCGTGTCATGAATTCCAAGTTTGCTCTCCAATAAGTTAGGTTTGCGTTGTCTTTTTTAAGTACAATGTTACGGCATTTTATTTGTTTTTGTTTTTTGGCTTAAATTATATAAAGATTGAGTTTAACCATAGCTCCAATGTTCAAAGGTGATCAAAATGATGTTTAGTTTGCTTGGGATGGAATCTCTTAATTGTTGTTCATTGATACTGTGATGACTTCTGTATGAGTGTCCCCCTCCCCATTAATCCAGTGTGCTGTACTGGTTTGTCCAGGGAATGTCCTCTGTCTTGCCAATCCACAACTCAGCCAATTTGTCGACTCCCTATCCAGATTTTCTAAATCTGATGTCACACAGAGCGTTGTGGGGGACATGGTGATTTATTATCTAATTGAATTACTTGTGAATTTGATGGGCAAAGCTCCAGCAGAAAGCAGACAGGCTGAAGCTCTGACCCCCATCCAAACCAAAGCATCACAGACAAACCATTAATGAAGCGACAGCACAGGAATCCACCAAATCTATAAAATGGTTTACTTTCATGGGTCAACAAGTAAAGAGTTCTGATAATACATAAGAAAACCACATGATGTCATTTAGATATACCTAAGTTAACAGTTAAAAGCAGCATTTGATCATTTCTCAGAGAAGCAGTGCCATCATGCATCATAATCATGCCCACGTCACACTCATGAAGCCTCTCACACTAAAAGCCGCATTGATTTTCATGGTGAAATCTTTCTCGTCTGGTCTTGGGTCATTCATGCATTTGTTGACTCTCCTGCAGTTTGTCCGGGTGCCCACGAGCCAAAAAGAGCGGCATCAAAATCCTACACAGCAAAGAGGACAAAGACGACCAGGAGCCAATCAAGTAAGCGTCCTGACAGGTTTTACTTTAAGTGTGTGGCGCCTCACAGCTGAATTCCAATCAATGCACTCTGATCACATGTGAATCAGGGATAATCGGCTGCTGCATTTTTGTGCTGCACAGTGTTAGGAAACCATTCCAGCGTTTCAGCAGAGCACACTGAAGCTTCTGGAGCCCTGGAGCTGTAGACTCTGTACAGCTGGTACTGATCCATCTATTATCAGAGACATAAATGACTACTCTGAGGGGATGCAAACGTATACTGCACATAAAATTAAATTTGTGGGAATGGTTTAGAGTGCCAAGGCCAAACAGCTCCCTAATTTCATTTCAGTCGCAAATATGAAGCCAGACTTTACTATCATTAACTTCAAATCAGATGCAATTCATTGTACAGCTGACATCATCTTCTTCTGAATCTGTATCCATAATTGTAGACCATATAACCAAACTGTGTCATACTGCTGGATCAGAATCACATTAGCGTCATACTGGTGCTGAAATGGTAATTAGATAATAACAATTCATATTTCCTGTCAATCTGTAATCAGCCTAATTATGAACACAGCCATTCCGTCTTTCGCAATGTTGACACATTCACCCGTCTGGTTTCTCTTGAAATGCCACTGATGTGTGCCGACCTTTCTAACTTTAGGAAAGAACGAGACAGGAATGGTGGTCAGTTCTCCACTTCACCTCCTGATCCCAGCAGGCAAAGTTAAGCAAAGGTTAACACTAGTGAGTGTTTGACATTTTGTTAAAGCCGAGCAGCAATGTTAAGCCAGTACGACCTTGCGAATCATCTAAAGTTCAGCTGGTGTCAGTCTGGCCCAGCTGTTGCTGCTCCCATTCACCATCATCATTAACAGTCATAATGAAGCTTAACCTGCGCTCGGCTGGGGAGGGACCGGCTGACGCTCGGCTCATTCTAATCAGCCCAAATGCCACTGTGAAGGGCGTTTGGAGACGTATGGAGAGAGAGTGGAACACCTGGAAGCTGAGGAAGCATCATCCACAGTGAGAGTATTTAGGTCACTCTAGGTCAGAGAAGACTGGAGAGTTATTTCTGGTGGTCAGCATTACTGCAGTAATAGTCCTCTGTTCATTCTGCAGACTGTTTGCTGCCTGACTGTTGGAGCGCTTAAAGGCTTAGACGAGTACTTGTGTTGGAAGAAGAGGAATAGCTCAGCTGCTGAGGCTCATGGAAACTGGAGAATTTAGAGATCTGTCATGCAAAATCTTGATACCTGATTACTGACTGATGGTCACAACGTAACACTAATATTAAAAGTATTGTTGAAACCACATTTAACTTTGTCATGGATAACATAACTTCCCTCAACCGGTTTTGTTGAAGTACCCCACATAAGCTTTACACACACACTGACACTTCTGTCCTTGCTCCTTGCTTAGGTGTCCAGTCCCAGGCTGCGATGGACAGGGTCATGTGACCGGCAAGTACGCCTCCCACCGCAGTGCTTCAGGCTGCCCCCTAGCAGCCAAGAGGCAGAAGGACGGCTACGTCAACGGCTCGCAATTCGTCTGGAAATCTGGAAAGACGGATGGCATGACCTGCCCGACACCCGGCTGCGATGGCTCAGGACACGTCAGCGGGAGCTTCCTGACCCATCGGAGGTGGGCGGGGCAGTTTTACTGTTATTTCATTTGGGAGATGGCATCACTTCAGATTAGATCATTTTACAAAACATGCTAAAAATGTGTATATGCGTGGGTGTGCCTTTATTCTAGTCTCTCCGGTTGTCCTCGTGCCACCACGGCCATGAAGAAAGCCAGGATGAGTGGCGTGGAAATGCTGACAATCAAACAGCGAGCGAGCAAAGGTCAGAGCACCGAAAACAAAAAACCACAAAGCTTCACCTGAAACTGAGTGGATATCAGTCAAACAAGCGGAAAACCTGCAACCTCACTGAGATCATTGCAGCTGTTTCCTGTTTCACATGCAGTCAAGTTCCCCTCACCAGTGCTGCACAGATCCTGATGTATCTAAAACACAAACCAAGTGTTTCATGTGAAACTGCACTGAAAGGCAACTTTACAGGCATTTTAGTTTTTTTCCTCTTTTTCTCTTTTGATCAGGAGGATTGTATTTATTTATTGAACCCTTTTTCTTTTGTTTTCATTGAATGCAGGCATTGAAAACGATGAAGAAATCAAGCAGCTGGATGAAGAAATCAAAGATCTGAACGAGAACAACACTCAAGTGGAGTCGGACATGATCAAGCTGAGGACACAAGTAAGCTGCCTGCTCACTCTGTGTGTGTGTGTGTGTGTGTGTGTGTGTGTGTGTGTTCGAATGCAACGTCATTCAAGAGTGATAATTTCCTATAAATAAATCAGATTAAATAAATTTAAATTCAGGACAAACGTGTCTAATTATTAATCTCATTCTCATTTGTAATCCCTGTTTGTCGACTTCCCCGTCTGGCAGATCACCACCATGGAGACCAACCTGAAGTCTATCGAGGAGGAGAACAAGGTGATCGAGCAGCAGAACGACTCGCTGCTGCACGAGTTGGCCAACCTGAGCCAGTCGCTCATCAACAGTTTAGCCAACATTCAGCTTCCACACATGGTAAGAAAGCAAACCAAACCCCCTCCAGGCTGCGAGTGACGGAAGGAAAGCAAGATTTAACACCGAATAGCAGATGGAAGTGTTTGGTTGTAAAAGTGCTGTTGGATATCTGACGTGCAGATTTGTTTCCTTCCTTTATTTGAAATGTAAAAAATCTGACTCAGGTGTTCAAATCTTGCAGCGACACTCAGATTTTGCTCATCTGCTTCTTTGTGTTTTGCCACCTGTTTTTTATTTTCCCAGCAGTCCATGCTGTGCTTCTGTGCTTACAACGCCTCACAGAGTTTCACATGAAAAGACGGCTGAAGTCGGTCGGTTGTTTTGTTTTGAGTGAAATCTTCCATGGCTGTTCTGATGTCACGTTGTCTCGGCTCTTGTGTAGAAGGAAGACTGGGGCTAATTGGATAATCTCTCTGAGCAGTGTGGACTCTATGCTGCCGATCACAACTTCCTGTTCGCTTTACGTCCATATGTGGCGCCGCTTCATATTGGACTGAAAGAAAAATGTCCATCTTAGCAAGGAATTTCATCTAAAAGGCTCCATTCACATTTTTGAACACTCTCAGATCCAAACTGCCGCTCGAATCATTTTATTTTTAAGAGGGCGTAACTGTTCATATATTTTGTATGAAGCAGTGACTGTTACATAAACCATAATGACATGAGTTAAAGATAAATATAAAATAACAAAGGGTGTCAGTTCAGCCTCAGCTTAAACTGAAGTTTGACCTTTGATGACACAAATATAATACAAGTGGTTGCTTTCCGAGGCATCTTTGAAGGTTTGAGATGAGTTAAGAGTCTTTTCATGCAGAGAAGGATTGAATGATCACAGTAGAAGAGTGATATCTACTGTATGTTGGCATACACATGTCTGCAGAATTAAATAAAACAAACTGGCTGCAGATTTTATTTAGCATGGATCCCATCTGAGTGACAGTGTTGTGTGTCGCTCAGATGTGATCTGCAGTGTGAACGGAGCCATAGAGGGAAATTCCTTGCGAAGACGTTGGATGTTTGTTCTGGATGCAGCTTATGCAGCCCTGTGTCGCCCCCTGGTGTGTAAGCGGGGCTAATAGACTTCTCTGTACACCCTCTCCCATAGAGACTGCTGCCACAGAAAGAGGCCCCAGTAAAGCATAACTGCTGTTTACAGATGCCTCCCAGAGTAAGAGATCCATTTATCCTTTATCCAATTATCCTTCTCTTCTGCACTGTCATCTCCTCCCCGAGTCTCCTCCTCCTAAACCCTGAGCCTCACTGTGATGTCTGCACTTCATACGTAACGCAAATGCCCGCATGTAGGAAGTCTACGTTTTAACATAGACTTAACGTAGACAGTTTACGTGTCTATGTTTTTGTCTCTTTATTCTAAGTTAATAGGTAAATGTGGCTATGTGGGTGTCTGAAGCCTTTAAAAGGGACATATTCTGCTTTTATTTGTTCCTTTAAGAAAGAATACTTAAAACAGTCTCTACAGTTTTTGCACATTGAAAAATTGGGAAGGTTTCAAAAATGGAAATGTCCCTTTTAAATTGCTGAACCAATTATTTTAAACTCCTCCACATAGATAAAAGAATCAAAGGACACCACTTCACTGCAACACAACAAAGCAAAAAGCAAATGGAAAATGTTTATTTGAAAAAAACATTATAGCTTTAACACAAGTGATTTTCATTCTACAAACATGGAGGTGGAGCTGCTCTGTGTTCACAAATAATTTGACTTGTTGCTGACATCCACATAATAAATACATCTTATATAAAGTGTAGTTATTGGAACTTTACATATCTGCATGCTTTTAAAATTATTTATTTTAAAACAGCTAATTCTGCTCAAACAAATTTGGTGAAGTATTATAACTTAATATGAAACTGATAAAACAACAAAATGTGGTACAACAAATATTATTATTATTATTCTCTTCAAATTAATTAATTTCTACTCAAAATTGTGAGGTAACTGAGAATTTAAATATTTTAATTTCTTATTTAAACTGATGCATTCCATATTAGAGCAGATATAAAGAACATACAGGACAAAGACATCGGGCCCAAGATTGACCCTTGAGGTACACCGCCTAGTGATTTAGCTCCGCCCACAAACAAGTATGCATCCAGAGCAGCTCCTCTCTGACAAACGTTTGCAGAACCAAAACTGTTTAGTCGGCAAAGCTAAGATGAGTTTACACAGTGGAGCCCCGTCTGCTCTCCTCCTTCATCCACCCATTAACGTCTCATTCGTTTTTTAACATCCTGATTTTGTCTCCATGTGCAAAACATTAACCTTCCATCCTCCCATCTGAGTCAGCTAACCATCCCTCTCCTCGTTTTTGCATGGTTTAATATCTCACTGTAGACGTGCACAGGCTGAATTGTGTAGACAAAACAAAGGAGTGTGGCAGTGCCGGGTGCTTTCCTGACGGCGTTTCCCTCCTCACCCCCGACCTTTGCCCTTCTGTCTCTCCCTCCCTCCCTCCCTCCCTCCCCCCCCCAACGTCTTGTAGAAAGTGTTTGCGCCCCCACGCGGCGGCATTTCCTCTAACCTCCCTCTGATGTGTTTGTTTCTCGCCGTGGCTTTCTCTCCCCCAACCGCAGGAGCCAATGAACGAACAGAACTTTGACACTTATGTGAGCACGTTGACAGACATGTACACCCACCAGGACCAGTACCAGAGCCCGGAGAACAAGGCGCTGCTGGAGAACATCAAACAGGCCGTCCAGGGCATCCAGGTGTAGTCTGCGCAGCAAAAACAACAACAACAACAACACAAAAAAAAAGTTGTAAAAGAGATGTTCCGGTTGTTTTTTGCTGCTGTAATCTACCACAAATCGTTACTTTCTTCTGCTGTTATGCTCTCGACTCCATGGTTTTCTCTTTTTTATTATTTTGGTTGATGTTGCCTTGCTTTGAAAAATAATTGCCACTGGCAGAGGTTTTAAACGAACATTCACGTTTTGTACATTTTCATATGACCTAATATAATGTGATGTACTGTTTATAGCTGCTAATGTATGCACATTCTAGTGTATATGTATTTATTTATTGTAAGCTTGATTCATTTCTGATTTTAACGTGATTTAAAGAAGAAAAAAAACTGGGTATCACGGGTTTAACAGGGAGCAGCGTGGCGTGGAACGTGAAGAGCAATCACTTAGGTAAAGGCCTTTATCCACTAGAGGACCTTTTAGTGTGCAGGTGGCGTAAACGGATGTAAATTCATCAGTTTTTGTAACTTGAAAGTCTTCAGTGGACGGTGTGGATGCTAATTTTACTGTAAATGTTTTAACTGAAAATTACGGAGAAGAAACAATGCTATAAACAAGAAGATTTCAAACATCATGACACGGAAACTTACTGGTGCAAATCCCCATCATCCCCCCTACAGAGTTTAGTTGCAGACTGTCCTGTCGCTAAAAAAAAAAGCTTTTTGTTGATTTCGACGAGTGAGGTGAAAGAAAGAAAATGTAGGAGACAATCTGCCATTTCTGAATTTATTTTAATCACCAACCTTTGACTAGGACGTATCAGCAATATTGGTATGAGAATATTAAATGGTTTGTTTAGATATGGGATGCAATCTATATGGAAACGTTTGGGTATATGCAATTTCTTATGAATAAAACTAGCAAAGAGCTGATAGATGTTTTTACTAACTATAAATGTATTGCGTTTTGTACAAACCTTTTACTACAATCATGTTTTAGGAATTCAACGCGGGTGAAAGGACTTTGGTTCTGTCATGTCCGACTTTGCACAGGGACACCTTTGTTTCCATGTTTTGATGTTTTTACTGTTGATTAAGAGGTGCTTGGCTGGCGAGCGGGTTTGTAGATACGATTTTTTGTTTTCCTTTCTAAAAGGCTGACGGCTCCACTGGACTTACAGGGTCAAACTTCCCCCCATCCATTACTGTATATTGCACTTGTTCTGTACAAAAATGTCTTTTCAATCATGCATCTAATTGTCTGAGCCACAAAAGGACATGATGTGAGACGACGTGATGACCAAGCAGCGCTTTGTTCTTTTTTTTGTTTTTTTTTAAATAATCTGTGATTGTCGCTGAGAAGATGAAAGAAAACTCGAGCCAGCAGAAACTGTCGACGTCACTCGAGCCAATGCACTTGAGTTTGTAGTAAATCTAAAGAACTGAGCGAGTATTTGATCTGAATCGGCCTTATGTTGACATTCAGTGAGACTGAAATGGCAGTAATGATGGAGTTTGTGTTCTGAACACTGTTGATCATGCATGCACTTTATTGGAGTTTGTCAAAGTATTATCACGTGGAAAAAGAAGCAAAAACTGTACAGTGAGTTTGTGGAAACTGTGACTTCAACAGGACTTTGTGCTGGTGATTCCTGTATGAAAGCAACATGGAGCAAATCTGATTTGCTGACTAAAGGAAAACTCCTCCTTTGCTCCGTTTACACCGTCACATCTCAGGCTGTGCCAGAGGTTCGCAAGGTGCACCCGTTTGACCTCAGGCGGCCATGTTTTACGCTTTATCTTCATTTGAGCTGTAGTTTAGAAACATCAGCCGGTGTGGAGAGCAGCCCAGTGTGTAGAAAAAACATTTCCACGTCGTCCTCATGCGTACAAATGTGGGAAATCAGAGGCGGCTCGGTAATTGGTGCATTATCCAGTCAGGTGCATGAGTGACCTTGGCCTGTAGGGGTTGCTACAGCAACTAAATGACCCCCACGTCACAGGCATCCTCCCCAAATCTACACGTTTTGATGCAGATCCAAATCCATAAACATTTTTCTGATTGCTTTTGAATTGTACAAATATTTAAAATCATCCACATTTGTAGGATTGTGCGGCCTTGGTGGAGTTATGCACTCTCGAGACTCAGAGTCATTATGTTACGTGTGAGGTGAGGAAGATGATATTGTGGAACAATATGCAAAGTGGTTCCCTGCTTTATACAGACTTTAACCTTTTGATTACAGGTTAACTCTCATGTAGCGTATGAGGTCGGTGCTCCACATGTTGTTTCAGTGATTGATGATGGTGTCAGAGCTTAACTGGGGGATCCAACCTATCACGTAACTTTGGGTAGCACATTGAAAACTAGACGGTACTCCTAGAGCCCATACCTCCTCCAAGGCCAAACAGTCCCCTGATGATCTGATGACAATTAAATGCAAAGTCCTTGTCCAGCAGCCAAAAGAGTTTCATACTGCTGAATCAGCGTCGTTGAGATTAGAGTCTTAGTCTCTGAGAAATGAAATGTAGACAAAAGTGGGGGAATGATTCCTGTATCCTGGTGTGGATCTTCATCAAAACTTCCATTGATCCAAGTTCAAATCTGTCTTTCTAGGATGCTGAGCAGACAAAAACACACTATCAGATAGAACACAGAGGATCTCCTGAATGTCACACTGACTCGTCTGTGGCTCTTCCAGGTGTCCAACCTTTTTTCCCCCCACATTTCCTTACCCCACAGACTGAAGATGCGTGTTTGCCAAACCAGCACCAGGGGGAGTTTTCCTTTAAATGCTGCTCCTGTTTGGACTTTTACTGCGAAGCAACATTCCATGACTTCTCGTCTCTGTCCAAAGCTTTGTGTGTGCAGCTTCCTGCCAGTAAACTTCTGCATTAGATAGACTGACAGCTTGTACTTTTATTCAGTCACTGATACAAAGGAAATGGGATTAAAGCACAATTCTGCCACTTAAAGACAGTCGATAGACTAGGTATTGTAATATCAGATGTAAAAGCTAAACTGTAACTATTTACATAGAGACTCAACACTAACGTGTGACATGCTAGAATGCAAAAGAAATCCATATGAATATTTGTGAATTCATCAGTTTATCAAAATACTACGGTTTCTTTCCAGTAGCTGCATTATAAGGGGTTTTATATGACATTCATCTTCTCTCTTTTTACCCCTTTTTTCTTTCTCTCTTTCTTTCTCACACTCTTTCTTCATCAGTTTCCTTCATGGCATGGGCTTCACTGATATTTTTGCTGTACGTTTAAGGTCATGAGTTGCTCTGTGATATTTTCATTTGAATTGTGAAGTTTGTAGAATTTTCTATCATGCTGGTGTTGGCATCTCTTGCTCTGAATAAATCTTGTGTTGCAACACTGACGCTGGAGTTTTGTCCTCTTTTACAGTTGATGAGAATATAAAAGTGTCACAGGGTTTTTAAAGTGCAGCTAAAGCCACTCAGCTCATTGGTTTGATGGCACAGAGCTGATTACAGTCAAACATCAATTACAGGAATACAGAGGGATCATGTGAGAATGTTTAGAGTTTGGATCAGTGACAAACTTCATGTTTTATTTTGATTGAGATTTCTTAAAGATTATACATTTTGGATCTTATTATGTACTTGACAAGAGTCTGTACATTTGGAAATAAAAATGAATTAAGCAATGAATACACTTTTTATTTTTCAGCGTGTGTGTGTGTTTGTTTATTTGGTTTAACGACATGGTGACTTTAGTTGTTGATTTTCAGTCATTTTGTGAAGTAATTCATATTTCAAAGTAATTTTTAGATTGAGTTTCAGTTTGGATTTATCAGCCTCTGATCTCTATTTGTTTTTGGGGGGGAGGACCTCCGATATTTATTTAAATCTGATTCAGTTTTAGCTTTTAAAAAGAAAAGGCAGGAAAAACACAGCAAAAAAACATTATTATATTAAGCCACAATAAACACTTCCTCCTTTCTCTGCACCCTGCCTCAAACATGTGTTATATCTTCATTTGCCTTTATTGATTATAGTAAATTTCTGTTTTTCTTCTCCTTTCTTTTTCTCCTCTTTTAACGCATGTTCACTACATGCAGTAACACCGCTGGCCAGTAGATGGCAATCTAAGCCCATGAATCAGGACAACTAGCTGCTAAGCAACTTCTAACTCATCAAATCACAGATAATGTTGCACTTCATCTTCAGAATTGATAAACTGGGAGTAACACTGGAATCTGAATCTTATTAAAATGCTTTGATATTCTGCATCCGCTTGTTCAAACTCTTCACTGAAGTTATTGAAGTATATTCAATCAACAATTGAAAGGTTAATTAGTTGTTGTTTTTTTAATGGCTGATTCATTCAATCAAATGGAAATATTCCAGACATCTGTGCATCACTTTATACATCATGACATAGTTATGATCTTTGGGATCTCCAGTAGAATTGGGTTAGGAACACAGTTTGTAAAAAGGGAGCTGGCAGTGTTGCTGCTCCACAGAGCCCTCAGCAGCCCCCAGGAGCTCTCAGGAGCCATCAGGAGGTCCGGGCTCTGCAGGTGCTTTCTGAATCACATCTGTCCACTGAATGGAGTTAAAACCTGAACGGCCACGTCGAGTTACCTGCTGTGGGACTCACAAGATTCCATGTAAACACTGAAAAACGTCTCTACCGAGTCACTTCGACCGGCTGCTCAGTCCTTTGTGTGTGTGTGTGTGTGTGTTTGGCACTGCAGTAGCTTATTCTGGGCTTCGTCATTTAACTCTATTAAGTAGAAACAGGAAAGGAGGGACGTCAGGGTCCTGGCAAGGTACAAACACTTAACTTCAGGATGAGGCCGTGAAGAGAAATGAGGAGATCAGCAAAAACTTTGGCTTTGGTCCAGTTTCAGCTTCACAGGGGGATGATGGGGGTCAAAGGGGTCAAACAGGTCAGACGGAGCTGAGTTTGACCAGACCCCTGACTGAGTCCTCGTGCAGAGAGTCTTGGCTGGCGGGGTCGTACAGCATGGCCGGGGTCGGAGTGTGTGGCTGTGGCTGGTAGTGGAGGTGTGGGAGTGAGGGCAGGTGGGCGGGGCATGGCAGGACTCCCTGCGGCGACGTGCTGGGGGTCTCCTCCGGGCTGACGAAGTGGTGGTGGTGATGGTGCAGGTGATGGTGGCAGTGGGAGTCGGCGCCGGCGTCCCTCAGGGTCAGGACGTCGCCGGCGCAGGAGGGCAGCGTGGGCTGGGTCGGGGCCAAGTATGAGCAGGGGCCCCCCAGGGTGCTGCTCTTGCCCAGAGGGGCCAAGACCACAGGGTCGCTGTGGAGGAGTGGGGTGGCCGCCGCCTGCAGGACAAATTTGGTGCTCTGAATGCACTGATCCTGATCACACTGAGAGAGAGAGAGAGAGAGAGAGAGAGAGAGAGGTGACTGACGTGCTGTGGATGTGGATCAGACTTGTCAGCACCGACGCCTCCACCTACCATGTGACTGTGAAGCTGAGTGGAGGCATAAACACTTCCACTACTGGTCCCATTAGAATGGGAGACCGGCTGCGGTGTGTCAGACTGGATCAGACCTCTCCTGTCAATCAAACTGAGAGAGGGAGAGAGAGAGAGAGAGAGAGAGAGAGAGAGAGAGAGAGAGAGCGAGAGAGAGAGAGAGAGAGAGAGAGAGAGAGAGAGAGCGAGAGAGAGAGAGAGAGAGAGAGAGAGTCATATATCCCTCTGACATCAGTGATGATGTATGAAGGTAAACTGTTGTCTGAAACATCATAATGATCTTTTTCCCCTTTTATGTGATGAAGGGAAATCACAGAGAGCAGAGGAGGATGATTGGATTCGGAAGTTTCATCCATGTGGAAATGACGGATCTCGAAATCTTATGATGCGGAAAAAACTGTGGCTTTGATTGATCATTTTGTAAACTTCATTCTGCAGCTCTGAAGGCGTCGCGTCTGAGCAGAGCCGAGGAGGAATCTGCTGCATCGCTGAGCGGGGGGGGGGGGGGTTTGAACACAGAGGAGGAGGAGGAGGAGGAGGAGGAGGAGGAGGAGGAGGAGGAAAACAGTCACAGAGAGTCACGAGAGATGATGGGAAGTAGGATGGAAATTTAAAGTGGAAATTCGGAAGCAAAAATCTAACGCGAGTCTCTGAAATGTGAAGAATGGGAAGAACGAGTCTGACATGAGGCATTCTGGGAAATCATCACCTATATCTGATCTGATCTGTTCAGGTCTGACTTATATCTATGCAGTCTATTTCCATTACTCAGGCGCTTCGTTTCGTTTCGTGTGCCATTATTGCATCGGTTCCCAACCTGTGGGCCGGAGATAAACGTCAAAGGCTCGGCTCCTCTGAGGTAAATCCATATCAAATCACCCGAGAAGAGGAAACTAATCAATCTTTGGGTAACGCTCACGGACAACAAGTCTCATTCATTGGTGGTTCGTTCTCAGGGGGTCACGAGCCCCAAACATCCAGGGGGGGGAGGGGAAGGGGGCGTGGCCATACCGACCTGGGGGGCAGCGGGCCGCACAGAGCAGCGCAGCAGTTGGTCAGGATGTTTCCGTAGCTGTAGGGGTTGTAGTTGTCCTTCCCTCGCTTGGTGGACCAGGAGCCTTTAATCTGGATCAGACAGAACACAGAGACATACACAAATACAGATGTTGATCCAGATCTGGTTGATGAATTCCTTATAATAAATGAATAGTTGTCATAGGCGCTCCACTCACGTCCTCGTTGGTGGTCTGGTTGGAGCTGATGAGGTAAGTGTGGAACCCCGACAGGCCCACAATCGACCAGACGGAGAAGAAACAAACCACCACCTCCAGCACGGTGCAGAGGGAGGGAACGTCAAGGAGAAGACACCAGCACCAGCAACACCACAACAACAGGCCGCTACGATGGATTGCCATGTTTTTTTCCAAATTTTGCTACAACAAAGATATTTGCAGTTCTGGCTAGAGCTGTCGCCATGGTAACCGGTCTCTTAGAATCATCTGTGTTTTGGCACCGACAATTCTAAAACTTGTTTTGTCTTGTAACCATTTTGTTTCCCACTGTTTAGCACTTTATCACTCTACACAACACACACACACATACACACACACAGACCATGACACACGTATTTGTGTGTGACAGAGGCAGAGTTTGACCTTGGCAGTGCATTATGGTTGGGGTGACCTGTAGCTGGTGAGTGCATCAGCCCTATTGATTTATCAGAGTGCAGATACACATGGAAACACACACACACACACACACACACACACACACACACACACACACACACACACACACACACAGATTATTAACCAACAGAGAGAGAGAGAGAGAGGTGTGTGTGTTCTGCTCTTTTCTGCAGTATATAAAGATGGTGCATGTGTGTGTGTGTGTGTGTGTTTCTCCATGGTGACAGGATATCTGGCTGGGCTGTCTTTGAGCGCGCTCAGGAAGCCCGTCCGGTTTGATCCTGGGGGAACAGATAGAAGAGAAAGGAGAGTGTGTGTTCAAAAGTTATTCAGTTTAGTTTTGTATTCAAACATTCGCAGGTTCACAAGGGCGTGATGGAGGTCAGGGCAGCCTGCTGGTCCCTTTGAGAGCTCCACCTCTAAATACAGCAAACAAACAGCGGCGTGTGTGTGTGTGTGTATGGAGGGAAACACAGGTTAGGTTTTGAATGTGTGAGGAAGGAAACATCAACGAATTACATTGCAATGACTTAACTTTTCAAAATAAAAGCATTTGTTCGAGTCAAATCATTTCCTCTGAGGGATCTAGTGTGTGTTTCTGCAGGACGTCCTGCTCCGAGTTTTGATCGATGGGCGAGTAGAAACTGAACCGAACCCACGCACTGCACAGTCAGCGGCTCTCCATGACAGGCTGTCAGTCAAGAGGCCAGAGGGCGGGGCTAAGAGGGGGAGGAAAAGAGGAGGAGGGGGAAGGATTGATGGCTGACGCTGTTCTCATCCATTAAACAAATGAGGAAGCAACTGTACACACTTATCTAATACCAGCTGGACTAACATGGATTATGGTCACAAGGATCCATAAGGTTCCAATCAAAAGCTGAAGGATCTGCTAAGTGGACGGCAAATATCTCCAGAGCTGCAACTTACAGAAAAATGATGTCACTAACAGCTTTAAATGAAGATGTTAAGATCGTAAAAATGTAAGCAAACGTCTGCAAAGCAAAGATCTGAATAGTGATCAGGAGTGTTTAAGGTATCGTGAGGCAGCGCCTGTGGGCAGCATTACTCACTGAGGATGACGTGGGTGATGACAAAGGCAAAGATGAAGATGGTGAGGAGGGAGAGTGAGAGGATGAACATGTAGAAGAAGCGGTAATTCCTCCGTCCAACGCAGTTCCCAACCCACGGACAGTGATGGTCGAAACGTTCTGAGAGGGACACAGAGACACTTGTAACCACACTTAGGATTGGTAATAAACTAAACTAAAGATAACATACAAGCCAAAAGCAAACAATATATAGAACAAGGGTGTAAATCCAGTAAAAATATATAATTTGCTGCATTTCTTGAAACATATCATTGGATTTCTAACCAGTAGCTCATTTGTTTATCCACCAGGGAACACTGTTTAGTATCCAATCTACGCAAATAATAAAGTTACTGGAGTTACTGCGACTGAAGACTAAAGTCTAAATGAAAATCTGCGAGAAAATCAGATTAAATGTATTTAATCTTAAAAAGCTAAAAACAAGTTCCTGTTCCTTTAAAAAAAGGAAAAGTTGATATGAATGTGTAAAAATATGCTTATTCTGATTTTAAACGGCTCCTTTATGTTGCCTGACACCAGGGGGCACTGTTGCACCTTCTCACATCTAACCACTGACTTACTATTCCATTCTAAAACTGGTGTTGAATTTAGTATAAACTTATTTAAAAGTATAAAATGAGACAAAACACACACACACACACACACACACACACACACTGACTCACCCACGCAGTTGTCACACAGGCTGCAGTGTGAAGCTCGGGGCGGTCTGAAGATCTTGCAGGTGAAGCAGTATTTCAGTTTGACCGTCTGTCCGTTGATGAGCACCTCTCTGGTGCGGGGGGGCGGCTTGTATCCGGGGCCGCTGGGGCAGCCCCCCGAATCTGCAGGCACAAAGTCAGTGTGTACATTGACTGCAGTACTCTTTGAGGTAATTCAGAGAGAAATATTGCACTTTTGACTCCACTCCATGTACAGAAACAAACCTGAAACATCATTTAAAAGCAAGAAAATCATCCAAACCTTTTACTTTTCATACTATGTTTAATTTCTATACTTGTTTATTTGACTAAAGCTTTTAATTGAAGTTTGCTTGTAACGGTGTTTGTGTTTTTCCAATCTCATATTTGCATCTTACACTTAAATGAAGAGTCACTACTTCCAAACACTGTGAAAGAAAATGCAGTCAACAGTGCAAAGGAACAATAACACTTTCCTCTTTATCTCCAAGCTCTGGCTGATTGTGTGTGTGCGTGCGTGCGTGCGTGCGTGCGTGCGTGCGTGCGTGTGTGTGCGTGTGTGTGTGTGTGTGTGATCTTTCATGCAGATGTATTCAAGCGGAGAATGAGATTTGCCCAAATTTGGTGTTTCTCAAAGCTCTCTGGTGACTGACAGCTCCATCCCTGACAGCTCAGAATTAATGACAGGTTTCCAAAAATGGGTCTGCAGGGTCCAATAACAACGCTGGATTCTGTGGGAAACGTCATAATGATAACAGTGTAAAAAAAAGTTAGAATGAGGGAATATAAGTGAATTAGACTCAGCAGTTCTCCGGGTTTTAAAGTGGACTCTTGCTAAACAGTCCTAACTTCACATTTTATCTCTTTATCCTTTCATTTATCTTGTAAAACCACAAAAAATCATATTAAAAACCTGGACTGGATCCTTTCGGGCGTCAGCGATTCAATCCAGAGAGTTTATCAGAGAATATTACCGACTCTCTCTCTCTTTGTCCTATGCTTGTATGAGTGTGTGTGTGTGTGTGTGTGTGTGTGTGTGTGTGTGTGTGTGTGTGTGTCTCCATGGTTACCAATCTGCCTCTCCAAGTCGGCGGCCTCGTCCGGCGTGGCTCTGGGCAGCACCCCGGGGTCGCTGAAGCTCGCTCTGAACAGCATCCCCATGACAAAGATGAACAGCACCCCGCCGATGGCCGGGATGGCCGGGGTCAGGTTGGACGCCAAGAAGGGACAGCTGCAGCACAGCGAGAACACAAACACATTCCCAGCTGCATCATGGGAAATATATCAACAAACTGAAGCTTCGAGCTGATGGCAGGAGGTTTGCGATGTTTTCAGGACACGAAGAACCACAAACAGAGGATTTCATACCGTCCCTGCTTTGTTTTCATTTGATTTAAGATAAATGTTTGTGCTGTGTGCAGTGTGCTGTGTGCGTGTGTGTGCGTGTGTGTGTGCGTGTGTGTGTGTGTGATGCAGGTTTGCAGGCGGTGGCAGAAGCAGATTTTCTCATTTAGTGGTTCAAAGGCACATCAGCGCTGGTTTCCAGAGACTTGTGCCTCGCGCACAGGAGCATTTCAGCACATCATGAATTAAGGAGCAGATCATGCAGATATGTGTGTGTGCGTGTGTGTGTGTGTGTGTGTGTGTGTGTGTATGTGTGCCTCAGGAGACACAGATCGCTCTGTTATTCAGCGTCGCAGAGATATTTTCAGCTGCTTTTCAGTCTTTTACTTCCAGCTCGTCTACCATTCAGATGGAACCACATCTTTTATCTGATGGCTGTAGATGCTTCACAGATTTACATTTCACACCGAAACTTGATCAAATATAAATATGGTTGCTGTTTCCCCAAAGTGTCACTGAGGATTTGTGGTAAAGACACATGAGGAGCTGTGAAAAGTTGAAGAAAAGTGTTCATATTTTAGTCTTACTCCAAAAATACACCAGATACTCATTTACATAAATGTTTGTTCAGCATTGATTTCAACAGGGGAAACATCAATTGTAGTTTTAAGTCACTAATACAGTTAATGATGTGATATGTGTGTTTTCACATGTAGCTCTGTTTAAATGAACCAAACCAACAAAACGACCTCAGTTCAGACTGTCAATGGCCTTTAAAGGGGGTCCAGATCCCTATTTTGGTCCTCTGGGCATTGGTGAGATCTTTGACCTCTTTGTGACTCACAACACAGATGACTGCAGTTACATTAGGATGGGAAACTAACTAACATTTGCATCAATATCTCTCTACCTGGAAGTAAAAGTGTGTGTGTGTGTGTGTGTGTGTGTGTGTGTGTGTGTGTGTGTGTGTGTGTGTGTGTGTGTGTGTGTGTGTGCGTGTGTGTGTGTGTGCGTGACCCCCCCAACACACTCACTCAAAAGTGAAGAAGAGGCCGCTGGTGAGGAGGATGAGGAGCAGCGTGAGGTAAAACACTCCGCTCTGTCTCGCCATCATGATCCGGCCGCCGCAGTAGAAGCGGTTCCTCCCGGGGAACACCTGCCACTTCCTGCGGGGGTTCCGGCTCCTCTGGGCCGGCCGAGCCTCCGCCTCCGCCTCCGCCTCGGCAGCCGGGGACGAGCTCCGGGTGCAGATCTGGTTGTACTGCTGCTGCTGCTGCTGCTGCTCCAGAGCCGCATGGTGCAGCTGAGACATGTATGTGGTCAACAATGGAGATAAACAATGAGACAAAAATGTGTTGGAAGGTGGATCGGAGCTTTCAGAGTCCAGCTCAGTCCGGCTCAGGCTCTTCCTTCAATTCATCTGTCAGGAATCACGATGAAACATCTGCAGGCTCCATTCTTACATATTTGTAACTCCTTAAAATACACATTTTGGCGCGTTTTCCCAGTGAAGGAATCGTACAACTTCTTCCTCTCCGGTCAGTCAGATGGATGCGCGCCCGAGTCCAAACCAGAACCGGAGCGAGTCACCAAAACACCCGCGTCCTCCTCCTCCTCCTCCTCCTCCTCCTCAGCAGCAGCAGCAGCAGCAGCAGCGCCCACAGACCACCCAAGACCCGTGGAAAGGCGCTCCTGTCCCGGGATTATGAGTCCGGTGTTTAGGGGTTGAGATCCAAGTCGCCGGTGGACGGGGTGAGGAAGGAGCGGGATGAAGGTTCAGATAGCGGAGGATGAGGAGGGAGACGTGAAGAGCATCTCGATCCTCTGCTGGAGCTCTGCTGACCAACAAAGATCGTCTATTGAAAAACGATGACCCACAACATTCCAGGGATGTTTGGTCGTTCTGTGTGATCTGTTCCCTACAGTCCTCCAATAAATTCTTAATTTAAATCGTAACGTATTTACAGTGAACATTTCAGATTCTATAAATATAATCCCAAGGAATCTCCCGGAACCAATCGTTTTATCTGGATAGTTTTAATTACGTTAGTAAGTTTCAGTTGGTTATTATATTTCCCACTTTGCTTTAATCATTCATTTGTGGCACTGAATACATAATATTCTTTATATATGTTTAAGTTGATTTAAATAATATTGAAATTATGTAATTTGTGACAAAAATGTAATACAAAATCTACACCCTGGAACAATAGATCTATGGTAATCTAATCTAGTGTCATTTTTGAGTAAACCCTTATTTGTTGGTCCAGAAAATGAAAGCAGAGTGAAAGCTCCGCGCGTTTACTATTATCCACTATTATTTAGAATACACGATCTTTGCAACGTCTCTTCGCTCCCCTCTGCAGGGGAGGTTTATTTTCTTATCTATTTAATTATAGACAGTAAAGATAAGATACTGCGTTATATTTAGTTGCAGCAAAACAAAATAATAACTATAGTAAATTATAAATATAATATAATATGATATAATATAACGTAATATAATGTTATGTTATGTAATATAATATAATATAATATAATATAATATAATATAATATAATATAATATAATATAATAAATAGGTTCATAGTTTCTGAGGAGGCTTGTTTCTACCCGGTGGTTTTATGCGGACGGACTGGACTATCATGGAAGCTGCAGGTGAAAACACGGCGCTGAATGTCAGAGGAGCAGAAAACGAGGAGAAGGACAAACTGCAGTTGTTCAAAGGCAAGATGAGCGTTTCCACATCCAGCCTGTTGTCTGTTCATTTGATCCATTATCATATAAGGATTATTATGACGTAGTTTTCTCTCAGAGGTCGCTGCTAAATTGACTTCTCCCTCCTGACACCAAACTGAACCTTAAAATGTCAGTTTAAACGTTTTTCCGGTGATATAAAAAGACACAAAGCTGTTAAAATAAAGATGAGGACTGTGTCTGAAATATTAAATCGTTCTTCTCACTTCGGCGCACATACAAGCCACGTTCAAGGTCCAATCTGTTGAATTATTGATTTTCCCCTTGAACGTGCCCTTAATGCTGTTACTGTTCCAGATGTTGATCAGTTTGCCCCGTGTGTTTGCTTGCAGGTGCAGCCTTCCTGACCACGGTGGCGTCTGCAGGCATCCTGTCAGGGTTCGGCTCCACTTTGGCACTGGCCAAGAAAAAAAGCCCAAACTGGTTTAATAAGGTACAACTATTATGGTCTGTACTGGTGTGAATGGGTGGATTTGTTTCCATGGAGATCGCCAACTACAACCTTAGCGCGCGCGCGCGCGCGCGCACGCGCACACACACACACACACACACACACACACACACACACACACACACACTCACTCACCTGAGCTGAACCTGAACACACCTGAACCACATATTTCATCATCAACCAGTGTGACAGTGATCACAGTTGTGTTGAAGTCGCTTCTTCTGCACCAAATGTTTCTGACTATAGTTCAGCTTGAATAATATTTGGTATTTTTATCTAATTTTAGCTCAAAAAGAAGCCATGTGCCTTTGAGCTGCGGTTTTACAAACTGGAACAAACTGAGCCTTTTTTCGCTGCTGCAGGGTTTTGGAAACTGATGAGTCGTGACGAGACGGACTGAGACGCCGCTGGTTCAGACTTAAGACTCTTAAGAATGCTTGATTTTAGCACGACAACAACTTTAGTGATAATATCTGAGAACATTTATACGAGCTTCAACTAGTTCTCCTTGTTGTTTTAGTGCAAAGAAGTCTTATCTTAAGTTTAAGGGCCATCTGCTGTTCAGTTCTGGGCCTCAGTGTTGTGTTGATGTCCGCTACTCTAAACAGTGCGACCCCAGTGGACAAATTAGGAATTGCATTGCAATTTTAAAAATGTAGGGTCTCAGGAGGTAAAATTTGCAGTTAATTTTATTTGTAAATAAATGTCACACTTTGAAAAGTTATCCGGGCCTGTTTTGGGCCGCGGGCCGTATGTTTGACACCCCTTGCTGTAAACCTAAACTGTCATTTGTTTTTCTCTTGATCATCTTGGGAAATCCAATTAGTTCCGGCGCGATCGATTCGCTGAGTGGAAGCGTGTGGAAGCAGTGACGTCACGCCGTTCCGCTTGCCGCTTCGTAAACTTGTTTCCTGGAGAATCCTTTCCAGTAAACGCATCGCAGAGGTCAGAGGTCGTTCCATCATGCGGCCTCTCTCTGTAAACCGGAGCTTCTTTTATTTTATTGGCTCCTCGCAGCGTCTGATTAAATATGACGCACGGCGTTTGTGCGGCACATAAACTTGGCTCAGAGGCACAAGGGAAGGTTTGTTTTCCGAGAGCTATTTTCATCACAGTCTTGTCTGTTATGACAACAACAAATGGGTGAAATTAGATTTGGCGCGGCGCGGCATGTGGCGCCGAGGTCACTGCGGTTCATCGGGGCAGACAGCAGGCGTCACACACTCCAACATGCAGCTCTGACAAAACCAGATACCTCTTCACCGCTGCACCTTGGGATCCAACAACAAAGACCCTTTAAGATGTTCCCTCGCTCTTTTCGACGCAGTTTGAGAACAGGTTGCCTGCCGACACGCGTTTGGCTTAACAAGTGCTCATAATCGTCTTCATCAGAAGGTGAAGGTGGTCCATCTCGACTGTTTATCAGGCGGTGAGAGCCACAAATCTCATCAGACGATCTACACACACACACACAGTTGACTCTTCCTCTGAACATTCACGGCCGAGATTTGACATTAGACGCTCGGCCGATAGACAGATACTTTACTCATCTGATATTGGACTGTAGGCGTCTTGTTCAACAACACTTCCACAGGCTCTCCAGGAGGAGCAGGAGAGCTCTCTCTACGTTCCTGAGCCTTCAGAGTGGAACACAGCGGGTTTATCCTCGGTGATCGTGGGAGCGGAAACCGGAAAGCAGTGGAGAAAGAGCAGATTGTTCACTCGGCTGCTTCATTACCCTCATTTAGTGCAAACAGACGAGAGATTTGTTCATTCTCTCTCATACTGAATGTCGAAACATGTTCAATCAGCTCGTCCTCTTATTTAGACTCTTATTTGTTGATTCAGTTCCAGTAAACATTGCAGACTGATGAATGGCTTTAAAGGATTCAGGGCAAGTTGACCCAGAAAATGCTAAATGATGATGATGAAAACAAGCAGCAAGTTCACATACTCTATTTACAGATCAAGGGTAGCGATACTAATACTCAGGTTTCCTCGTAGTAAAGAGTTCTGGTCACTGACGCTGGCTCTCATTCGCAGGGCGTTTTGGCCACAGCAGCAATTCCAGAGAGCGGGGCGTCCCTGGCGCTCCGGGCCCTGGGCTGGGGGTCCCTGTACGCCTGGTGTGGGGTGGGCCTGCTCAGCTTCACCGTGTGGAAGGCCATGGGGGTCCACAGTGTGAGTAATCTGCTCCCAACATGCATTTCTGCAGCATTTTCCTGTTTTCTTCACCTCCCTCCTCATCTCTCCTAGTTGTCGGAGTTCCGACAGAAGATGCAGTCGTTCTTCCCGTCCATCCCAAAGAACGCCCAGCCCCAGGACTCTCAGGAGTGGGACTCCCTCTTCCAATCCAAATGAACCCGACGCTCCAGGTGGGACAAGAAGCACAGAAATGCAGCGGAAAGGTGGAAGATGGTGTTCCGGAACATTCTGACGGAGCTCCAGGGAGGAGGAAGAGCAGCAGCAGCAGCTCTGTTTGGACAGTTTGCTCCGGAAAGAATCAGAGGGACGCCGAGTATACCGAAGAGTCCTCAGAAACACTTTGACCAGTTCACTCCCAGTCTGGTTAAGAAACTGACGGTCAACCAAGTATGATTGATCTGATTGATCTGCTCCGACCTGATGGACCACAAACGGGATCTTGAAACTGTTTTGTAATTTAATTATGCTAATCTTGCAGTGATGTCCGTAGATCCATGTGCAATATTTATCCTGATAAGATTTGGGGATCTTCAGTTATGAGGAAAAAAAGGAAGACAGAGGAGGAAGACGAGTGTTTCAGCTTTACTGTCTCATCTATTTGAAGTCTGATGTAAAGGACTCGGGAACAGAAACGTCTTAGATTCTGTCCGATGGGTTCAGAAATGGACAAAGAAACAAGTTGTGTGTTAAAGGGTCTATGTGAGTGTGTTTATAAAAAGGTCAGAGGTCAGAGGAGCTGATTCTTACTGACCACTGAAGCTTTGAAGTGTGATTCCTTATTGGCCTCTGCAGTGTTATTACAAGGTGTTCTATCAGTGTGTGCATTTGTCATTACGCACAAACTACAACACACACACACACACAGAGGTGACTCCATACACACCTACAACCACTTACATTCTACAAACTAGTATCCCACTAACTACAAACACCAGAGCCGTCACCTTGCAACACTTAAAAAAGCCCTAACAACCACCCCAAGGCCCATAGCAACAGCTTTGCCGCACCCTGGCAACCACCATAACAAGACATAATGATAAGTTTTAATGGCATTTGATTTGATCTGTAGTATCTCACTACCTAAATAATGTTTCAGCAGCGAGACCTTCTGCTCACACACAGATCAGAGTGTTGTTGGATAAATATAGTTTGGTGTAAAAATACTCTGCGTGCCTGCGTCAGCGTGGAATGCAGAGGGTCGTGATGCTGACAGGCTTTCAGAGCCACGCTGAGGTTCACACACCGTCACACTGAGGCAGCCACATTAACGCCACGACCTTTCACACTGATGTTGACGAACAGCCCACACTGCTCCAAAAAGAATCACATCGTGGTTGTTTACGTGTTGCGTCTGGAGTGTGTGTGTGTGTGTGACGAAGTCCCAGTAAAGATCAGAGCTGTCATTGTTTCTTATAGCTGCAGCTATTTTTAGCCGCCGCAGCATCTTGGCTCTGAAGTCTGATGACACTGTGAGCATCTCAACCACTACTGAAAGCTTTTGTTGTAGTTGTTGCAGACGTTTGTGGTCCCCAGAGGATGAGCCTTCAGGACTCGGGTGATCCAAAGGCTTTTCCTTCCTGGGACAGAGGAATTTGTGATCGTGGTTCTTTACTTCACGTGTTTACATCTACACATAGCTGGTTAGACACGCCCACCACATTCTGGCCAATCAGATTACACTTAAGATGTGGCGATAGATGTAATGTAGCATCACTGATCTTAAACTTTGTGCTCTCCACATTCCTGCTGGTATTCATCCAATCATCCAGCAGTTTTCCAATTGATTTCCTTCCCTTCTGGTCTCACTTCATAGTTTAGACATCGTCAAACAATCGTCAAATGTTAACCCACCTGAATGTAAAAGCTCCAGTCTTGAGTCCAAAGGCATTCTGGGAATCTGCTGCTGGAAGTTAAAGCAGATGAGAAAGGTTGAGAGAAAACAAATTCACTAAGGAAATGTGTATCTCAGAATAACTGGATCATGTCGAAAATTACAGATAATAAAACACAGCAGAGACTAAAGATGACATCATCCGCTTTTCATTTCTGCCTTTCAGAGTAAAAGATTTGCTCTCCTACTTCAATTGTGGGTCAGTTGTGACAAACTTAAAAATGTTGAACATCTGGACCAAGAAAGACAAAAGTTGCATCTTTGTTTTGTTTTTATATTCTTTACCTGTTTAGCAGGAAATGGCTGAGGAAGTTCTTCAGAAAGTGCTGAACATCATGAATGAATGAAAGAGTCCAATAGAACCAAACTTGTTGCACTCACTACCTATGCAAAATAAGTAAACAACCTATTCATATAAAACTATGACAGATATCAAACAAATAAGACATGTGCTTCTTGATGATGACTTAGTTCACACTTAGAAGCACAGAATCACTTTAGTGGAGGAATAAAAAGCAGCAAGAACTTTCAGATTTCCACTGGACAAACAACAAAAAAGACAAATTCTATTCATTATGGATCGATTTGTTATTATTATTAATATTATTCAAATGAGTTCATAAAAATCAAGCCCGGAGCTGCATTCACAGTGCTCAACCAGATTTCGAGTATGTTTATTGTTGTATTATTGTGGAACATGAAGAGTAGCAAGATCTCAAACTGTCACAATCAAACAGGAGACGTTCTGGATGTAGATATTTCTCTTTTTTTTTTACTCTTTACATTTGTAATAACTGTTCTGAAGTTGAATGAGCAACATGTTGCGTACAGTCCCGCCCCTCCACCCGCCTCCTGTACAGCACAGAGTCTCTCAGATCAGAAGCCCCGCCCCCTCCCATACGGCAACAAACGTCCTGAAAATGGATTTTCCTTAAATACAGAATAAACAAAAAAACAAATGAACTCAATATTCATATATTCAGGTTTGTGGTTATAAATGATGACCGTTAACTTTGTTATGACACAATCTGTTTGGGAGGAGAATGTACAACGTCTATTTACAGGAGGATGATGAAGGAGGAGGGGGAGGAAGAGGAGGATGGTGGATGCTTCAGCCAGTGATATAAAAAAGATCTTACAAAAACGGAACGTGACGTCGGCCCCTTCTTTACGTCATACTGCTGCGGCTCGGCAATACTGATGGTCAAACAAATAAATTCACATTTAAACGCCCTCCCAAACACCAGAATAAAAAGCCGAGAGGTTCTATTCCACGACGGGCGGCATGTTCACCCGGGAACAAAGGTACATTTAGTCAACGGGAGGAAAGTTTTTGCGTTTTTCCTCTCTGTCGTAGCACAAAAGAGCCTATCTACAACATGAGTGCCTGTTTAAATAAATGTGACCACACCCCCAAACCAACAAACCCCGCCCCCCCTGGAAAACAGGAAGAGCCCAGAGAGGAAAGAAAAACAAAACATAGAAGAACCAGATGAGACCCAGAAGCAGAACGTTCTCCACCATCAACTTTGGTTAGAACAACAAATCAAACAACACGGTTAAAAATAATAAAAAAAATGAAACATACCAAAGTATTCAATATTTTAGTATTAAAATCACTTAAAAATCCCAAATAAACTTTGCGGATGGAGCTGAGGAGCGATAGATATTCTTTATATATTCATTTGTATGTAAAAACATTTTGGAGTTCTGTTCTTTAAATAAAAATATAATAGTAGCCAGTCTGTCGCGCCGCAGACGGGCGGGACTACTTCCTGCCGCGGTCCACTGAGCGCGCTCTGTGGCCGTGTTTGTGTCACGAGCGGCTGATCTTGAACAGTACTTCACACATGATGGCCGCCACCGAGGAGCTGAGCGCCGAGGACAGCGAGATGTCCAGCAGCCGGCTTTCAAACAACACAAACTCCGTCCGGTTCTCCTCCACCTTGGCCATGGCCAGCAGAGCTTTGGCGGCGCGGCACATCATGTTGACGCTGGGCGGCTCCGGGGGCCCCGAAGCGGCGTGCAGCAGGCTGTGCGGGTTCTGCTGGTACTGGGCCACGGCCACGCTGTCCTCCAGGAAGCCGATGAGCGTCGCCACGCTGCCCTTCTGCAGGGCGATGGCCCGCGCCGCCGCGGGGTCGCCCTGCGCCAGGTACGACAGGATGGCCACCGCCATCTCGCGGCACACCTGGGTCTTCCTTTCCCCCACGTGACGCACCAGCGTGGCGAAGAGCTTCTCCTGGCGGGTGAAGGGGGGCGTGGCCAGCAGCAGGTCCACGTTGCTGTCCTGGATGCTGAGCTTGCAGAGGCACTCCAGCACCAGTCTCTGGGGGATGAGGGCGGAGCCTAAGGGGTCGTGGGCTTCGGCAGACGGGCAGACCATCCAGTGCAGCAGCCCGTCCAGCAGCGGCAGGCAGACGGTGTCGGGGTACAGCGACAGGTCCAGCTGGCCCGAGATGTTGGCCAGCGTCACCAGTGTGTTCTCCCTGAGCGCCGACAGGCAGTCCCACCACCACTGGTCGCGGCTGCAGGCCACGCCCCTCTCCTCCTCCCGCTGGTAGGCCGGCGGCGTTTTCTTGCGGCTGGGGTGGCGATGGTGGAGCAGCACCAGGCGGCCCAGGATCAGCACCAGGCCGGCGTGACACGACATGTCCACGTCGTTGCCGGGGACGAAGGAGAGGCTGCGGACGATGTTGGAGACGCAGATGCAGCGTTTGGCCAGCGAGTCCTGCCAGGGCTCCGCCGTGGACAGGGGGGCCTCGTTCCAACCCCGCGGCTCGTCCTCTTGCGGGCTGATGGGACTCAGAGGCTGGGGGTCGGAGGTCAGCGGCTCAGACAGGGAGCCTGGCAGCAGAACACAAAGAAGGTCAGAGATGTTTCCATACATAAGCAGATACTGGATTATCACAGAGAGATCAGATCGATTGTTGTACGGCTACTAATTACATTCCATTGAAGCTTTTAACTCTCATACTATTAGGTCTTCATCATTACCTTGTTGGGACTGGGGCTGGTCTTCCTCTCCGGCTGGCTCCTCTCTCTTCTCCAGGGGATTGAGGGGGGCGGCGTCTCCTGTCTGTGGATCAAAGTGTGTCTGGATGTGGGAGGTGGAGTCTCCTCCCCCGCCCTTCCAGTGCAGGAGGCCGCTCACGAAGCCGTTGGCGCGGCTCAGCTCCGCCCAGCGCTCCTCCATTAGCTCCGCCTCCTCGCCCTTCTCCTCCACCTTGATTGGCAGCTTGTCGTACTTGCTGGCCTGCTTGGGCCGAGGCTCCGCCGGCTCGACCATCACGCCTTCTTTCTTGTCTTCTTCCTCCTTTCCACCCCTGTCGTCCTTAATCAGTGGTAGGCCGTCATGTGTATCTTCCTCCTTTTCCTCCTCTTCGGTTTTGATTTGAAGTGCTGCCGTGAGGAGTGGTGGCACTTCCTCCGGCGACTTCCTGGGTATTCTCTGCTCCTCTGCTGACTGGCCAGGAGGCTTGGGAGCAACATCTGCTGTTTGCTTGTGCACCTCCTCCTCTTCTTCCTCCTCCTCCTCCTCTTCCACCTCCTCCTCGTCCTCCTCCTCCTCCTCAGCGAGGTCGGGGACGGGATCCAGTAGAGTTCTCTGGCCCTCCGCTCCCACCTCATACTCCTCTAGGATGCCGAAGATCTGGATGAGGCAGCGGCGGTAGTACTCCACGATCAGCTCCAGGAAACCAGGCAGCTGCAGAGGAGACGTGAGCAGATCAGCCAGATGCACGACACACTCACACACACGCACACGCACACACACGCACAAGCACACACACACACACACACACACACACAAACACACACACACGAAACTGATCACAGAGCATGAGTCCGACCTGTGTGAGGCTGAAGGAGCCCACAGTGCTGTCATCATACAGCAGGATGTTGATGGTGTCCAACGCCCAGGTGCTCTCTGCTAATAGGCCAGACTTCAGTGACATCATCACTCGCCATGCCTCCGGGGTTCCTGGTAGGAATCAAAAGAGGACGCCACAAAATTAAACACATTTCTACAGCGTCTCTATTGTGTAATTGAGATCTAAATGGTAAACACGACCACTTTATGCGGAGACGTGACAAATGGGCCTCACTGTTTTGCGTGTGTGTCTGTGTGTGTGTGTGTGTGTGTGTGTGTGTGTGTGTTTGTTTCTGTGTGTTTGACTCTGACCCGTCTCTTTGGCGGTGAGCCGGCGGCGTGGCTTCAGTCTGGGCTGGGACGCCTCCACAGAACAGGGGGGGAAGCTGACATCTCTCTGGGGGAAGGGGAGACTCTGGCCAGGCACAGGGCCGTGCACCCCTGTCTTCTTTATCGAGGGCATGTAGGGGGAGCTGTTGGGGGACAGGGAGCCCATGGGCCGGGGGAAAGAGGAGGGGCTGAGGGCACGGGACACGTGATTGGGTACAGTGGGTGTGGTTTGGAAGGAAGAGGGGGGCTGCCTGGAGGGCATGGGGGGTAGAGAGGAAGAGGAAGATGGTGATGAGTGTTGAGGGTACGGAGGCTGGCGCTGGTGACCGGGGGGCCACTGGCTGTCCTGGGGGCCCCGGCCCTCCTGGTCCTCCCCTCGGCCCATACCGGAGTAGGGAGGCCCCTGACCCTGCCGACCAGGGTAGGGATAACCCATGTCTGTCCTTGGGGGCCACATGTTACCCTGGGGCCCCTCACTCGGGCCTCCAGACCCTGGGCCCATCATGCCGTGCTGCGGGTGCCCCTGGCTGCTGGGAGGCATGCGGTCTCGTGCATATGGGTACGGGTACTGGCCCTGTATGGGTCTCCTCTCAGGACCCATATAGCCACCTCCTCCTCCTCCTCCCCCATAGGGGCTGAACATATCGGCCTGCTGAGCGCCGTACTGCTGAACGCCGTACATCTCCCCTTCGTGACGCTTAGCAGGCGGGTACATCCCCTCCAAAGGCCGCTTGTAGCCCTGCAGACAAAACCCAGGGCAACACTGTCAGTAAAAGTGTCATACTCATTCTGACGTCTGCTGGGTAACAGTGCCCCCCTGTGGGCAGGCAGCTCACCTGTTGCTGAGGGAACACGGGCTGATGGGAGCTGAAGGGCATGTTGTGAGGAAACTGCTGTCCATAGCCTTCATGTCCATGCCTGAGGAAAATGTAGCACATTTAGTTTGGATTGAATATAAGAAATGTAAAGCCTCAGCCAATGAAACATGTTTTCTTATCCTAAAAAAACAACAGACACCACGTACACATTATACTACAAATCCATGCCTTCAAAAACACTAAATGAAGTCCAGCTAAGCAAGCAAAGGTTTGAGTAAATGCAGCTGTGGGTCTCACCTCTGATGTGGGTATCTGTTGCTAGGATACAAGCCAGGCTCGCTTCCAGAGGGTCCCATGTTATTCTGACCTGCAGGGGGCGCCGGGGCTCCCTCTGGCCCCATCACATGGTCTGGTCTGAGGGGCCAGAAAAACAACACATTCACTTACAAACAAAGAATGTGTCAGAGAAGGAGAAAGTTGCAAGACAAGAAGAAGAAAATTGAATCTGTGACATTTGAGTTATTCTTTGAGGTCACGCCCTTTGGCTGAACGAGTAGCGGCTTACCTTCGGTCATAGCCTGGACCGTAGCTAGGGTACTGGGGTCTGGGGCCAACGCCCATCCCTGGCTGGGGGCCGGAGGGGGGCCCGCACGGGTACATGTCCTGCATGGCACCACTGGCCATCTGGCCCGGACTAAAGGCCTCGCCAGGACTCGGACCTGAAGAGGAAACGAGACACAAGGACGAGGTTATGTTACGCTATGTTACGCTATGTTTTGGCAATGTCTATGTCTGTCAGCAGGATGTGTCAAAGAGTAACAGATGTTGATGAAATGCAGATACGTAGGTGGGACCCGCACCTTTGTGGAAGTTTGATCTCTGAGGGAACTCTTGACAATTCTTAGTTCTTTTACTGGGAGACTCATGCTCCTTTCAAGGTTGGACAGGAGGGGGCAGCAGAGGACAAGAAACATGTCCAGTGCCTGCAGGGGGACTGCTGCTGAGGCACTGAAGCACTGACCATTAAGAAGTTAAATATATTGAAATATATAGTAAATAAATGGTCTAAGATGAATCTAAGAGGACATCATTTCACAGTGAGCGTCTGGAGACAATGAAGTAATGAAATGGAAATGGGAAAGAATTAAACTCATAATCAAAACTTCAAAGCCATTTCTGAAATTTTAGATTTTAGGAGATGTACGATTATTACCAACAGCCTTATCAAACCCATATTAAATATCAAAATATGGACTTGCAAACTATCCAGCTACAGCTATGAGTTGAAAGAAGCTCTCCCTCTATATGAGATACAAGGAAAATGTAGAAAGAGTACCAGTACAACATGTTACAGCATGTTTGTATTGTTGTCACTACGTCATCAGTTTTGGCCTTTACCCGCCCTGCTGCTCACCTTTCCTCACTCCTCCGAAAGGGTCTTTGGTGGCGTCGTACTGCATCCTCATGGAGGGCTCAGTCGGCGGCCCTCCTCCCTGCTGGTAGGGGGCACTGGTGGGTGCCGGCCCTCTCTTGCTGTGAAAGGCTGGATCGTTGCCTTCGGAGAACGGATCCTGGACGCTCACTCCTCCGCTGTTCCTGCCCGGACGGAAACAAACATTGTTCAGCTGGCGTAGTTTTGTTTAGTTTGTGACTCGAATGAAGACTCGGAGTGACCTCGCCCCTTACCTGTTCGCTGGCTGGGGGGCCCCCTGGCTGTGTGGGGTAGAGGCCGGGGTCGGGGGCTTCAGGTCTACGGGGGCTTCGGTCAAGGAGCTGCTGCTGGACTGGGGGGTGTTCGGGCCCTGCAGGGAACCTGAGTTGGCTGCGGAGACACAAATGAGACAATTTGAGTCCCTGTAATCCTCATCACAAAAACATCCCGCTGCTTAATGTCACACTAAATGCATAATCGATCATCATCACATTATTCAACCAGGCGGGAGATCATATTTTAGGTCCATGTCATGCAGTCCTAACATGAGAGTGAGGCAGCGTGTCCTCACCAGGAGACGGTGGCTGTATTTTGGCCTGGAGGGATGAAGGCTTTTTGGCGTCTCCTGTGGGCCCCAGGGCATCGGGTGGAGGCTCCTCCCCTCGTTCCACTTTACACTCGTAGGCGAACAGGTACTGGATGTACTGCTTCTTCAGCGAGCTGGCCGCGCTGCTGGACGTCCCCACGTTGAGGAGGGACGACAACTCCCTCCACTTCTTGTTCTTGTTCACCTAAGCGGCGCAGGAGAGGGGGAGAAGATTAATGAGAAGGGAACAAAACAGGAAAGAGTTCAGAAATGCGGGAGGAGAAGTTGAAGGAGATTGATGAGAAAAGGAAGCGGCAGAAGGAAGAGGGGGGAAATAAAGGAGAAGATGGAGAACATTTTACAAGAAGAATGAGGTGCTATGAGCTATGAGGCGATGGAAAGAGAAAAATAGTCATAAGGCGGGAATAAATGAAGGATGAGAGAAAAACTGGAGCAGAAGTAAGATAAGGAAAAATAAGGAGTAGAAGGAATAAGATAAAATAGATGAGGAGGCAATGAAGCAACAGGAATACCTGGAGGAATAAGAACGGAAAGTGAGTTGGAGCAGATGAAGGAGAAAATTAGGCGAGAGAAGAAGAAAGATTGATCAGTGGGCAGGGGAGAATAGAACTGAAGGGTAGAAAAGAAAAAAGGAATAAATACAGAAGATGGAGGGGCAGGGGAAGGATATTGACAAGGAAATGAGTAGGTATAAACGACAGGGACCACAAAACGAGACAAGAGGAAGATGAACCGATGCACCCACCATGGCCAGGCCTCCGATCTCCCTCACGGCCTGGTAGAGCCTGCACAGGTCCAGGGGCTTCTTGCCGACGGCGGGCAAGTTTGGAACGGGCGTCCCCCGCTCGTCCATGAAGGTCAGGTACCGGTCCACCCACAGCCTCCGCTCCGGCTCAGAGCCCAGCTCGTACAGACGCGTGATCATCTCGTTGGTCATCTGGGCCATGCTGGGCTTCTGAGTAAAAAAACAGCAGAGGACACGAACCGGGAAGGCCGCGGTCAGATCTGGTTTTCCGAACGCAAGTATGTACGGTATGTCTTCTGGCAGATCGGATTGCGCTCCGATCACAATTCCAGTATCCAGATAACAACATTGCGAGTTAATGCAAGGTGTGTATGTGCTCCTTAGAGTCCAATTTAAATTGGGAACTAGTTTATAACAGAGAGCAGAAAGTATGAGGTTCTCTCGCACACATGGCTGCTACACGGCGTCTCAATCCATCAGAGACTTTCCGATTCCGTGGTGACCTTTGAGATTTTGTAGTTTGCCATCTTTCCGCAACGCTGCTTCACATTATCAACAATAGTTAAAGGCCAAAAACCACCACAAAGATCTTTACAGATACTTTTTCATCTGATGTGGTGAGAGAGTCAAACGTTTTGGTCCAGATCCAAGTGTGACTACTGTGTTCAGACCTGCCTCAAGGAATCATACAGAGAGGGAAAACACACTAAATTGAAATGAAATCTTAACTCCACACTGGCAACATTGACAAGAGTGTGTTACCTAGCATCAATACACTGAGATCATTCAATGTCAATTTCAAAATGTCGACTTTTCTTATCACAGAGGCATAAATTCAAAATTGGATCCTCTGGTTTCTTCCTAACAGTTTCTATGACAAAATCAAACTAATGTGGTTGCTCTCATATTGGCATTATTAGGCACACTTCTCTGGCACGGTTCATATTTGTCAGCAAGACAAATGTCCTGCACTCCCTGGGTGACATTAGAATGTGTGGAAATTGTTCCACTTCATCCCAAATACAAGCGACGTTGCCGTTATCATTCATCAAGATGCTCTAATCCTTCTTCTCCTGCTTAAAAGATAACGTGATGTCATTGCGGACCTTTAATGATGCTTCATCAAAGCAACAGGTTGTAGATTATTTCTGTCTCATTTGCATCATTGCAGTACTTAATTCCATCTGGTAAACAAAACCCTCACAGGAATCAGCGGAACACGGACAAGGTTTGAATAAAAAATCGTCAAGAATGGCATGAGTGGGGAAAAAGGAGAGAGAAGTTACAGATTTGCACCGTAGAACCCTGAAAAATACGAGAAAAAGACGATTTCTGTGCTTTGGGGCACTTACAGGGCTGGTCGGTGTCTTGGGCCAGACGGGGCTGCTAACGCTATCACTGTCCCCCCCGTGACAGGAGGACAGACTAGCTGAGCTGGGGGACATAGGGGACGGGGTGGGGGGCTGGGACAGACACCGAGAGCTGTAGCTGTCCTGTGATACAAAATGAGATGAGAAACACACGCGCACGCAGAAAACCATTCGCACACACAGAATCCAGAAATCATTAACACACGTGAACAGTGCCGTGATGTGATGAGTTGGCAAGGTGTTAAATTTGCCAGATTAAATTCAAGAGAGAAAAAGAGCAAGAACTATTTGGATTCAGGCATCGAACGTACGACATTCACAGAGCGAAGAAGAAAAAGCAGCAGCAGCAGCTCAACACAATCCTCAGAAGAAAGCATGGCCCAGTTAAATGTGCTCAAAAGATCAGAGGTCAGCTGTTACCAAATACACTGGGGTTGCGTACAGTCGAGTGGATCTGAACTGGAATGGGGGCCAAACTTTAGAGAAGCCAAGAATTGTGGAGAGAAAAAAAAACAACCAAGTATGAAGTCATATAACACAACACATGTAGTTCATTTGTACTAGGAGTGTGTATCTTTGAGTCTTCATCTGCAATGAAGAAAACTGCAATCCTTGGCAGGAACAGATAAGAAAAATAAGTAACGAAGTGTATTGGCTTCGTTACGGATGGAATGGGGGCCCGACCAAACAGCAGGCGATGCAACAATGCATGACAAAGCTTCAACTGCAGCATGTATGAGAACGCAGCGTCTAACACCGAGACACAACCCGAGTCAAACAGGAGCATTAATACAGATTTTATCTGTCCGAAAATATGCATCTTCCTAAAAATATGAAGTGGTTTCATTTCATGGATAAGATCAATTCTAAGTGTGAGCTGTAAATTGTGATTTAGTCGACCAGATGAAAGCAATTGCGCTTCCTTTATGTGGTTGGGCGTGAGTTAGTAATCCCAGTCAACGACGGCAAACGCCTCCAAAAACTAAATGATGCAAACAAACTAACAAAGAAAAACACATCACAGGCCAGTTTTCCATTCTGCTTCAAAGAAAACAAACTAGAAATGAGATCACTGCTAGTAAAATGGAAAATATTGAAATTCCGAGATTAACCAGGGAAACAAGTCTGTAAAATTTATTGCGATGCGAAAACTGACTGGCTTCCAAACAAGCTCACATAACACCAAACCTTCAGAGCCTTCGACTGCTAACAGCTTTTCGCAACAATAAAAAAGGTAGAAATGATAGCAGTGCTGTTTCTGTGCTGCGCCGCCGTAACTCTTCGTCTCTTTCTGCCTCGGCAGACTACAGACGCAAAGCAGCCAAACGCAGCGAGTGAGAGCGGAGACAAATTCATGCCGTCTTATATAACATCACTGGGTAATGAGAAGAAACAAATCAAAAGAACACAGCGAAGAGGAAAGTTGGCGCTTTCCAAACTCCAGCTGCTGCGCAAACGAAAAAAAACGGAAAAAAAACTAAATAGAAACAAGCAGCAGAGGAAAAAATAAAAACTAAAGAGAAGAAGAGTTGGAGAGAGCAGAGACTTTGCGCACAAGCAGCAGCAGCAGCAGCAGCTCAGCGAGTTTTTCTGGGTCACCGAAATCAATCACAAACACCCCCAAAACACACTGACAGAGGCTCCATTTGCATGAAGAATTTGTATGTGGATAATAAGAAGCCCAGGTTAAGTGCTACGTGATTCTCTGAAACATAAGCTTGGCTCAAACTGGATCATACAACAGGACAATGACCGCAAACACACCAGCAAGACAAGACAACGGCTGAAAAGGACACAAATGGATGATGGATAAATGGATAGAAGAACCGCAAGAACAAAACTATGTGATACTGATCCAACGCCTGCATGAGAACACTTATGTTGTGTGTTCTGTTGTTAGGAAGCCGCATTCTCCTAGTCAACCGCAGCACACATGCGTCCGTTAGAGCGTCAAACGGCATGGAGGGAGCCGGCATGACTGGCAGAGGAAACAGCCACTGATCGGTTAATGATAATAATATAACAACAAGAAAAAAGGAACCTTGGGTTTGGACGGTTCGGTCACCAAGGCGACGCCTTCTTTGTTGGGCTCAGCCCTCTGCTTGGCATCAGGATGAGGGCCCAACCCCTCTGCTGGCATCATCATGGGCCCTGGAGGAATAAAGACAGGACAAGAGTGACGAGAGTGAAACAAGAAACCAACATTAGATTATATAGGTTTGCTTGTTTTTGTGGTTTAGGAGGAAATGGGAAAGATAAAGACTGATGAAGGTTGAGCCAAATCTGAAAATGTAGAGCTGAGCCTGACAAGCTGAGAACAAAATGGTGCCACTGTGCAATGGACAATCACCCTTCATGTGTTCTCATCATTTTGGATACGCAGCAGGTTTTGTGGTCCTACCTGAGGGTGGGGTGTTGTAGGCAGGTCCTTGTGGTGTCAGCCTACCAGAATTACTGCCTGGCTGTTGGCTGTAGGGGCCTCCTGGGCCCATTCCTCCCATCGGCGCCATGCCCAGGTAGCTGCCCTGCCTGGACACCACAGAAGAAGAGGGTGAAAACAGGTGTCGGTGTGTGGTTGTTGCGACATCTAAGGGTAGAAATGAGCGACATGCTGGCTCAAATGCAGAGAGGATTAGATTCAAAGTGTCTTTCCGAGCAGCAACCGAGCAGTTAGCGGGGAGAGATCTAAAGCTGAATGATGGCTGAGGAACAAAGACAAAGAATAAAAGAACTGCAGAATTATTAATAACAATCTGCCTTCTCCTTCTGCGAGCTCTCGTCAGTGGAGGCAGCTCAGCTCAGCTTTTCTCAGCAAGTCCGCCTGCTAGTGATCTTAAAACTTTAAAAAGAAAAGAAATCCAGGTAAGCATTCTTTATTTAACACTAGCCGTGTTAACATGCAGGGAGGGTTCTCTTCCTAATCCAGCTTCTTTTTGTGCTGATGCATAAATTACAATAAGTGAGTGAGAAAAGAAACAGTAAAGCTGACACAGAGACTGTTTACCGCCATATTAAATCGGGCTACAGTGACATAACAGCAGTTGACCATCAAACTCAGACTCTATTATGGTGGATTTCATTTCATCTCCATTCATTCAAAGTAAGGCAAAAGTGGTCTGCATTGTAAAAACATTGACAAATTCCAATTCTTCCCTATAACAGTAATTTGCGTGCCCCATATAATTATTCAATTCCCTCAATTTCGAAATTCAGCCCCTTGAAATCGGTTCCCTGAAAATGTGCACAGACTGCAGGGAGGGAAGAGGGAACAACTCAGCCTGTTCACTTGAGGAAATGAATGAAGTGATTTGAGAGCTCACATCAGTATTTCAGTGGTATGAATTATTCAACCGAGGTGACATAATAAATAGACCGAGTGTGCAAAGTAGCAATTTGTACGCGCAGTCCAATTGATCAAACTGGGCTCTGTGGCCTTTACCAGCAGCTTTGGGGTAAGAAAGGGGTTAGTTTGATTCCCTGATGAAGGTGCACGAGCAGCCAGATGCCTGTGAAGCCATGCGTCGGTCTGGTTAGTAAGACATCCAACAAACGACTGTGTGTCATTCTGATGTTTCGCATCAGCTGACGGACACACAGCAGAGCCTGACAGATACTCATCACACAGCTATACCAGTTGATCTGCTGATGGGATTTAGCCGTTTGTCAGAAATGCAGAATGAAGTGGATTTGAAGTTTGGTTCCATAAATTTCGATTGAACCAAAATATATGAATTCTGTACTCTAAGCTCTGAAAAAATAATGAGCCCAGCGCTGATAGTCTGCGTTTCTGTATCCGTCAGGCTCTAGTTGGCTCTCCAACACCAAACCTACCCATTGTGCACTGGGGGGGTCTGTACAGGGGGGTGGGGCTGAGTGTTGGTGACCTGCTGAGAGTGGTGAGATGGGGGGTGAAGAGGGGAAGGAGGAGGAGGATGGTGGTGAGGGTGAGGAGGACGAGGATGATGATGATGAGGATGAGGAGGGTGTGGGGGGTGGAGTGCAGGAGAAGGGGCAGGTCGAACCCCGGGCCAGGACTGGCTGTGGTAGATGGGGGAGCGAGCGAAGGGAGGCCTGCAGGGTGGCGGGGAGGTGGTGTAGGCAGAGAATCCACAAATATTTGTTTGGGTCCACATGGTCACACACATAGGAAATGATGGTGAATCAACAACAACAACACATTACAGTTACACAGCTACTGATTCTGATGTGAAACTGCATCACTTCACAATGACATAACTTTGACTAAAAGTAAAGGCCAGTCCGTGCTGACAGTGATGGTTTCAATCTGCAGCGAGTTTCAACCAAGAGGATATTCACAGAAAAGACCTGAAAGTATTGGAAGAAGGAAGGAAATTTATCAAAAAAAAAACCTGAGAGCTGCTGAGCAGGAATTTTGAAATCGCTACTGTACCTAATAATGTGAACTGACTTGCTTGTCACAGCACCAAACATTTTTTTTCTCTAATGTCCTCACTCCTTCCACACTCACCTGGCCTGAAGAGAGGATGAGGACGAGTTGTTGGCACTTGACCCAGCGTTGGGCCCGACCTCAGGGGGCTTGCGGCTGGTGTTGGGCCCTGGAGGCCCCATGCCCTGTCCAGCAGGCTGCGGCATACCAGGGGAGGTGGGGGCCATACCTCCACCGGGGTACGGCCGACCCCCGGCACTAGGACCCAGGCCACGGCCAGCAGGGGTAGAGGGGCCTTGACCGTGCATGGGACTGCTGGCATTCAACCCCAAGCTGTTGGCCAGTCCAGGGCCAGGGCCACTGTAATTGGCATTGGGGGCCCCACCATAATGAGGGGGGCGTGGGTAATTACCTGGGGAGGATTAGGAAAGACAAGAAAAATACTTTACGGGTACAAGTGATCCAGTTTCCAATTATTTGTTCACATGTGGCACAAATGTGTTGTCGGCAAGATGACATTCATCTATGTCAAGGACATTGCTTGTATAATGATTTCTGTCTGTTCATTGTGAGAGCTTGGTTTCCCTCAGTTTCCCTCCTGAACTCAGTCCAACCATGAGATGGATTGCCATTACAAGAATATTCGAGGTCATGTTCCAGACTTCAGCTGAAAAAACAGCAGCTTGATGAATGGATGCGTGGCTCGGGCTCTGCAGCCTCAGTAAGGCATCACGCAGTCTGTGATGAATCTATGAGGAAAGGAGAAGCTCAAAAGGTTCAAATCCCCTCTGCAAGCAATTGTGCGTAACTTTTCCAGGAACATCCCTTAATCGGTCTGACACAAGCTTTCCCCCAAGCCCAATCAATGGACACTGACCATGTTGTTGGAATGAAACAAAGTTTGCAATTTTGTCATTAGATCTCTTGAAATCTTTTCCAAATTCCAGATTTTCACAAAAAAAAATTCACTCAAACTTCACATTCTTTGAAAGTGTGAGACGGGATCATACCCTTCCTCCTCCGTGTAAAGTTGTTCCCAATTTAGTTCTGAACTACATTAGAGTCCCCATGAACTGATCTGAACACAAATATATATGCAGCCTAATCAAAGTATCAATGGTTAAATTCTTTGCACCACCTTGGACAGTCTAGTCTTGGATCCTCCTCCTCACCTTAACAATAACTGTTGGTGCCCTTCTGCCAGGCACCACCCCCCCCCAGCTGCTCCCCTGCAGTGGGCCTTACCTGGGGGTCCATACTGGCCATAGGAGGGGCCTCCCTGCTGGTAGGAGCCATGGTGCATGGGCCCCCCTGGGCTTGAGTGAGGGGACATGGGTGGTGCTGACTGCTGGGGGCCAAACTGGGGCCCTGGGGTGCTACGCTGCATGGAGGTAGGAAAACCTGAGGACACAATACACAAAGAAAGGAGGTCAAAGATGGAGAAAGCAGGTTTAAGCTATGTGAATTCAGGTATTGGATAGAGGCCACTCGGTAAAAGAAGATTTAAAGAGGCTCTAAATAAAACAGGATATAACCAAAATACACACACACACACACACACCTGTACCTCTGTCCTGAGTCATGGCAGCCTGGGAGGAATGTGGACCAACATCTGATCCAGAAACAGACAACTGTGGGGTCAACTGGGACCCTGAGAGACAAGAGGAAACAAGATTTAACAGACAGAACAGACTGCCAGGGGAAGGAAAATAAACATCTGATGTTTGTGTGTGTGTGTGTGTGTGTGTGTGTGTGTGTGTGTGTGTGTGTGTGTGTGTGTGTGTGTGTGTGTGTGTGTGTGTGTGTGTGTGTGTGTGTGTGTGTGTGTGTGTGTGTGTCCTACCTGGTCCACTGGAGGCAGGGGAGAGTGGGCAAGACCGGGATTGGTTGCTGGACCCTGCAGGAGACGGTGAGGGGGAAGGGGAGGGCCCAGTGCGGGTGGGTGGGGGCAGGCGGGGGGAGACGTGGGGGGAGAAGGGTGAGCGAGCCAGGTTCCCTTGGTCGCCCTGACCGCTGCCGCCAGAGCCCGATGGGCCAGAGGTCACTGCCGCCTCGGTGCCTGTGGGCAAGTCATCAATGGAGCCAGACAGGTCCTGGGCGGGACACAGAAGATGGAGAGGTCAAAGTTCAGCACAGACACACCAGGGTATGAACAGAAAGAAACGTAAAAATTAACCTGTTGAATGACTAACACACTGACTTAATGCATTTCCCAGGTTTTTACATTTTTACATCTATCTCTCTATACACAGGACACATTGTACTGTGTTGTGTTTTGGAATGAAGTATACCCAGTCTGCCTTCATTCTTGATTTGGATGGTGTGGTGGTCTTTCATTTCCACTGGGATTTCTGAGTTTAATCTGACATCATCGCTGCTGCTTAGCATATGAGGTCAACAGCATATTCAAAGCGGGATCATTGGCCATTCTTCATCGCCGGTTTGTAACCCTCATATTCAGCTGCTGCTAAATGAGCTAAGTGAAGTGGAAACGTCTCCGCTCCAACTGAGCTTGAGGCAATTACCAGTCCAACCAAAACCAACAGTGAGGAATGGAAACTCCGCTTTTATTCAGACTAGCCTCTTATTCCACATCAGGCTGGGGCGAGCAGTCAGCATCAACAAAGCCAAAGACCGGGAACCGTGTGAGTAAGAACACCAACAAAAACGGACTTAAATCTTTACCTTCTTTGACTTGACTGAAGCATTGCAATAAATAAATGGACTGCTTATTATTAATATTGCTTTAACACACACGTTGTACATATTCTCATTTTGTTATTTTCATTACGGAGAGTGAAATCAGGCCATTTTACGTAGGTGCTGTTGCTTTAAACGGTGGACCCTCTGTTCCGTTTGGGAAACTATATCAGGTCTGAGCTGGCAGCTGTGAAACGTCAACACCAAAATAAAGCACTAACAAAAACACCAAGCTTGTGTGAAAATGTTCAACATACATTCCATTCTATATTATTCCACTGTAGTAAAGGTCCAGATTAGGAAGCATGAGGCAATTTTGTCAGCTGGATCCAAGAACATCCATGTTTGTTTAGAAAAGATGTCTGTGGATCTGTCAATCAAGCATAGCTGAGCCTGCAAATCCCAGGAAATCCCCTGAAAAACCATAACTACAACTAGAAATTACATGATGGCATCGTAACGTGTGGGAAAATAAGAATTAGACACTTGTTGAGTGGGTCAAGAGATTCTTATGGGGAAGCACCTGCTGAACCTCAGTGGTACTGCAGCTTAAGGCTTTTGCTTTGACTTCAGTTGATGCGAAATAAATGTATGCTCTAAATTTAAACTTTTTACATGTTTGATTTGAAGGTAATAAAAGCAGAAGTTACAAAATAAAAGCACCAGCTCCTCAGACTTGTACATTAATACTGTACTTGTACTTGAGTATGGAATGTGTTTCTGTCTCCATTGGTTTTCTGACCTTTATGAAGGTTTTGCCTCAGGAAACTCTGAACATCTGGAATGAGTGGAGTTCATTTAGTCAGAGGTTAAACTTCTGGATGACCACTTAGGACCTTTCTGCATGTTTGTAAATGCTTATGTGATTTATGGATATAATTACTTTCCTTCATTAGGCCTCGCATTCGCTAATTTGATGAATCGAATTTTCCGGCGACATCACTCATTCAGAGGTTTTGTACGCACGGGGAAAACGAAGGTATCAACTCTTAAGATCTTCTCACTCCTCCTCTACGGGAGCTGGACCCAACACTGCCTCCCTCCTCAGATGCAGACTGAATGATGTAAACATCATGTCACAGCCTCATCCTTCATCATTCCTGCTGACAGAAGCCCCCCCCCCCCCCCCCCCCCCAACCCAATTAAGCCTCAGAGGAGTAATCAGGGGGAGAGCCTTTCCTCCAGCAGTGCCTCTGACTTTCAAGCAGAAACTTTTCCATTAGTCAAATGCAGTGAAATTTGGAAGAAACCGACACGCAGTATGTACGAGCAAACTGAGCTGCAAAACAAGTAGTTTGAAATAGTGTTCATCTATTCTGCAAGCTGCTGGACAATCACACTCAAATGTGGAGCCATTTATTTCATCTGTAAATATTATTTCATCCAAGTAAAAAGTCAAGTATTATCTCCTGTAATGTAGTGGAGGAGGTGGAAATAAGGGTCGAGGACAAGGTTGCAGAAAAGGAGAGGAGAGCAGAGAGAAGGTAAAATAGAGAGAAAAGGATAAGACATGAAAAAAGGAAGAGAAGGAAAGAAGAGAAGGTAAAAAAGAGGACAAGAAAAGAAAAGCAAGAAGAAAGATGTAGAACATAGGAGAGGAGACGAGTAGGGGAGAGCAGCTTTGTGCTGAAATCTCCCATCTGCCCCTGGGCCTCAAGCCAGCCAATGGCAGCACAGCGAGCCATCCTCCCCCTCTCCGCCCCTTGCCAACAGCTAAACCAATCAGCTGCAGTTCTGCCTGCATCAGCCCCACCACACACACTGACGCACGCACACACACACCTCTCTCTCTCCATCTTCTCCATTCCCCTAGTGTGTATTCTAATTATAAAGAGTGAGCTGCAGCAGAGAGAGAGAGACTCAATTACAATAATGACTGTGTGCATGTGTGTGTGGAAAAGTATGGTGTATGGTGCTCTTCGCCTTCCTTTTCCTCCTCCATCCACCGTTTTCTCCTCTTCAATTTCCCTTCCTTCACTTTATTTCCTTCTGCCATTCCTTCTCCTCCTCCTCTTCTCCCTGTTCACCTGCTCATCCATTCTCATCTCCTGTTTATTTTCTTCATTTCCTCCTGCACCTCCTTTTCTAAATCTCAAAAATGAAAACGAGCTCCAAAACAAGCCTTAAATACCATAAAATGTTTTGATCCATACAATTTGAGGGGAAAATATGTCAACTTTGTCCCACAGCTATTAGTGGCACCAGAGGAAATTTTAAACATGCTAAATAAAGACAAATAAATATAATACAACATATAATACAAATGAATAATAATAATTAATAAAGTGCTATCAAAATTGAATGATTTTAAGGAAAATGTATCCAAACTAGGTCACTGACATGTTTTGTAAGTTGGGATATTTCTTGCTTCAACTTACAAAAGCTGGAGTCAGTGACCTAGTTTGGATGCAATTTCCCAGAAAATGGAGTATCACTTTCACATACTAACATAAAACAAGTAATGTTTAGCATAATAACATGTTAAGTTCACAGGTTATGTGTCAAATTTGGAAAACATTCAGCAGTCCAAACTAGCCTTTTTTCAGGGATGACTTTGCTTATTATTGTATTCATTTAGCATTAGTATTAGTACTTGGGCTATTTAGCATATTGACATTCTTAGCATAATTAGCTTTCTCTCTCTACTATCACTCTCCATAAAATGTGCTCCAAAGGCACATTAGCATGCAGAAAGTTAACAGGTGCACATAAATAACTGCTACCCATCTAGCATATTAACGTATTATGCTAAAATACTAAAGTTAAAATGTCAAAGAAATCAGAAACAGAAAAATGTAACATGCTAATAGGAGCGTGTTAGCATAACAGGCTCAAGGTTACTTTAACATGTCATGAACTATGTGTTGGGTAAGTTTAGTTTGTTGCAGTAAAGTTAGGTTCAAAACAGAAAGAGGGGGGCTGAGAGGTGAAAACCAGGTTTACAGACATATGGAAAGTCAACGAAGGAGAATAGGAAAGAATTCAGACACCCCCTCTCCCACATCCTCTTCCTCCCATCTCCCCTCATCTTCTGTTTGCTCCCCTCCGTCCCCTTGCGTCTACCACACTCGCTCCTCTTTCCCCCCTCTTCCTCTCCTCCCCTCTTCACTGTTGTTTTCAAAACCTCAGCAGTCTTTGGGGGGTTTATTTTCCGCCGCCTCTCCGCTTTTTTTTTTTTTTTATATCAGCCTCTGCACCTCCTCCTCTACCTCCTCTTTCCCCTTTCCTCTCCCTCCACACACCACTCTCCTCCATCCCTCCACCTCCTCCTCTCTCCCTGAAGTGAAAGTGTTAGTCAGTGGCTGTTGTTTTGTAATTCAAATATTTCTCCTGGCCCGGTGCTGTCAGAGCAGCTCTGGATGAGAGGATGAGAGTGCATGAATCACTCTCTCTCTCTTTCTCTGCAGTTTAAAAGATAAAGCTATGGCTGGAAGTTTTAGGGTCCGATAGACATCCTTTAAGTACAAAATGAGCTCCTGTAAAATGGATCAGAATCTGTCCAGACATTCACAGAACCCCAGAAAATGTGCTGAATATTTTTAGCTGACGTAAAACACAATTTTATCAGTCTGTATGCATTTTTTAAGAACATTTTATATGTCACGAAATTTCTGCAGAATACAAAGATACAGAATAAAGAGGACCGACATTCTGTGTAGGTTTATGTGAAACATTTGCAGACGGTTTTGCAATTTGTTGTCTCAACCATTTCATTTCCCTTCAAAGTCATGAAAACCCATGAAATTTAAAAAATACTATCAGTCCTCCCCTCTGGTCTCCTATTAGTCAATTTAATGTGAATTGCCATGCAAAGGAATAATGTCTCATGTTATTTCTCATTTGCAAGCTCATTTAAACAGTAGAACTGCGTTTAAATGATTTCATTAACCTGACCTGAACCTGATGTGGAACGATTCGATCTCCTCCACAAATAAAGTTACGTTTATAATCAAGAATAGCGTATTTGACATAACGCATGTGATTAGACTTGAGTAATTAGAATTTCTGCAGCTAGGTGCTGTTGGTTTGTGCTGCTTCTTTTTTTTGCCTCTGAGGGTGCCGTTTCCCCTCCACTTGTCGCTATGGCAACACCATCAGCACCCCGACTTCAAAAGGCAGCATCCTCCGAGAGAAAAGAGAGGAAGAAAGGAGGTATCCAGTAGCAGGCTACCAGGGAAAGAGAGGAGAAATGTGAGAGTGTCTGGGAAAAGGGAGAGGAGGAGAGGGGGGGAAAAGGGAAACGGGGGAGAGGGCCAATATTAAAAGAATGAGTGTGTAAAGGAAGAAATGAAAAGGAAGAAACAGAGACGCAGTAGAGAAGAAAGAGGGAACACAGCAGCGAGAGATGGTGGGAGGATGAGGGAAGCGGGAACAGAGAGCAGCAAAGAGAGGGAGGCTTCAGAGACAAAAGAGGTAAAATGAAGGAGAAGCAGGAAAAACAGCAGTGGGCAGCTAGAAAGCAGAGCGGCTCTGCTGCTTCCACACGGCCGAAAAAAACACAATCTATCTCTCTCTCTCACACTCTCTCTCTACCGTACTTTATATGACAAAGTCAAAGAGCTTCAGTGACCTAAAACAGTCTGGTACGGTTGCCCTTTTTTGTTTTTTTAAATAGGCGAGCATTTCATTTCCCACTGCCGAGGAACAACATGGCCCCCCTCCCTCACATCCCCATAAATTCGATCCAATACAAGAAAATGTGTCTGTCGGGATTGTGTCTGCTTTCCACCACAGGAACCTTTTCAAGAGCTTTCAATTCAATCTGTACTAAAGAAACAGGACCGATTTTGTTACCGGGGGGATTTTTGAGCTTCTCGTCCCAGGATAGGCAAGGCGGAACGTTACAAACTGGCCAGACAATTCAAAGTATTGTTCATTGCTAGTCTGCACTTTGTCACCCTGTCTTTTCATCAAGTTGAGCGATTCTTATGAAAAGTTTTATTCGCCTTTCCACAAAGCAGTCATTAGCAATTTTCTCTCTGAAATTTGAAGTTTCTTTTCTGAGTATTAAAACAGAAAAGCTGGACAGAGAAAACAATTCAGGGTTTTTCATTTGCAAAAATGTGGATGGAAAAATGGTCCCAATATAATAACAAGTCAGCGTTTGATGACAATTTTTGAATTCCAAACTCATCGTGACCTTCTGATATGTAAGCAACCGCTGCAACCTGTGATAAGGGCACGGCTGCGTCTCGAGCTGGACTCCTCCTCACCCAGCCAGCCAGGACGGAGTGGAGCCGGCAGGCAGTTGCAGCGCGACTTCCTAAGCTGCAGTTTTCAGCTTTAAAAAACGGAGGAACGACGTCATTATCAACAATACTGAGCTGACAAAAGCTGACAGATGCCATTTAGACGAAGGCGCAGCTTGAAGAAGGCTGTTCCCTAAATCCGATACACTGCCACGACGACTGAACCCCGACCACGCAAAGTCTTTCAGCTATTGTCTGGACTGGGTGGCTTTGAGTGGCCAGTGCGGCTCGGCAACGTCTTAGAATGAGGACAGGAAAACACACACAAACACCCACAGCTGCTGCTCCATGACAAAAATCACAATAAACTGTTACTCTTTTTTAAGGCAGTGGGATTGTAAAATGTTTTCACATCCACGTGGCTCAGCCTGGCAAAAACCAGACTCGGGGTTTCCCGCTCTGACCACAGCGCTCACAAGAGTCGGACCAAAACAACTGCAGAGACCCATTTGAGGAAGTCTCGGCCTACTCACAAACAAAGTGGTGTAGGTTTATAGTGTGATCACAAGCTTTAATAAATAGCTTAATCACCTCAAACAAGCTGGAGGGTTTTGTTTCAACATTTGTATTTACTGTTTACTGCTTATTTCTGTGATTTGAAGGCAATAATAAGAAAGAAAAAGTTGGGATTGACTATGACTATGTTTGTTGTCGTTATGTGTCTCTATGAGGAACTTACCGGCAGGCTGGACGGCCTCTCCTGCTGACCCAGGCTCATCTCCTCGTGGTTTGGCTTCCCAGGAGGCATTGCAGCAGACTGGCCCCGCCCGCCATACGCCTCCTGCGGCACCTCCTGCACAGAGATGGAAGGAGAAAAATAAAGAAAGGTGAGTTTTCTGATGGGCCTCTGAAACAGAAACAAGTATCTCATTCCAGAATGTTGTAAAGAAACGTATCGAGATGAAAAAGTTACTGGCACTTGGTCTGCTGATTGCGTTTTAAGGACTAAAGGACTTTGAATCCCCTGAATCCAAATAAATGCCACACATCAAGAAACTAATATTCCCACAATGCAATATTAGCATTTATGTCCGCTGCCATTCAATGTGTTTCCTGCTGTACTTTTCAACCCCACTCGTGATACGAATCCAACACTGGCAAACTTGTCACTGCATATTTCAGCTGTCTGACAGTTCAGTCTCCTGGCATGTGGTGAGGGGACGCTGCAGTGACTACAGGCTTTTAATCTTTGTATCGTGATGGCTCCTAATGTGATATTTGTCAAAAAATGAGGCTTCTTCTCTTCCAGCCATGTCGTCTCGTGGAAGATGAAGCAGATACAGCAGCTCTGGAGGTCAGGGTTTCCCCTTCGTCTCTACGTTTCCCTGCAGCTCAAGCACAAAACTCTGGCAAAGATACTTCCTAATAACCTGGGAAAAAATTAATTAAACCCTAAAGATTACATTTTCTTTTCCTATCTAAAATGAGCCCAGGCGCATGTCCTACTATTTCAGCAAAATGATGAAATCCAGTGCTTTGATTTTCATCTTTTTACCCACTCACACACTTCAGAGATCATAAATAGACCAAAGATCTTGCAGAGATGCCTCGACCTTGTTCAGGCCTCTGGGACTCTGGAAGGAAAAGCTGCTGGCATCACCGGCAGAAACTTTAAACTCTCTGGAGGCTTCAGATGAGCCGCTTCCCTTCTGAACAACAACGACGGGTCTATTTCAATCTGTACGAGGGCGATGCGCAAACTCTGCAGGCCGATTGAGGACGTTGGTGTCCAGAGGAAGATCAGATCAGATCAGAGCATCAGTGGGACAACAGAATAAACCTGCAGTTCTGGAAGGGGTGGGGTAACGTTTGGCTTACCTGGACGGGATCCAGCCATTGTTTTTTAATTTTCAGCACTTAGATTATTTGGTGACCACACTGTTTACATTCATATGAATCTAGCGTGTGTAGCTACAGCCAGTGAGACGCGTGGTGTTGGTTGAGTTCTACCTGTTGGGGCAGGGGGCGGGGCTGCAGGTACGACGGCTGGCTGGGTGCAGCAGCCTGTTGCTGTTGCTGCTGTTGTTGTTGTTGTTGTTGTTGTTGTTGTTGTTGTTGCTGCTGCTGCTGTTGTTGTTGTTGTTGCTGCTGTTGCTGTTGTTGCTGCTGCTGCTGTTGCTGCTGTTGTTGTTGTTGCTGCTGCTGATTGCTGAAGTATGGTGGTTGGCCTGGCTGACAGTAACCTCCCATACCCTGCTGCTGGCCGTACTGAGACCCCATCTGAGGAGAGAGGAGGTCATGCAAGGTCAGAATACACAAAAACAACCACAGACATGGGTTCATGAAAGCACTAGAACTGGTGTAACATGAAGAGATAACCACAAGGCAGAGTCCAGAGGGGAACAGAAGAGTTAGCAAGCTCTCAAACATGTTCCACTCTCTCAATACTATCTCAGTCAAATTAAAACCAAATCATAGGCCAGAATGTCTCACATTAATTAACACCAGGTTCATTATATTGTTCAGGCAGTAGCCTTATTAGACTTTCTGTCCGCTAGCTCCAGAAATTGAGCCCCATTTATTGGCTCTGGTGCACTCATGCATCATCATGTTCCAGAACACATACTGACTTATCACAGTTATATTGGTGACATATCAAAAAGCTACACAGTAAAGGATTGGACACAGGGTAGTACTGCACAGGGTCCATCTGGAGAAACTACAATTAAACACTTCCAGAGAAAACACTAATCACAGCAGGCAGAAGCAATCTGGAGGCTGGGGAAAAAAAAGGAAAGAAGCAAGGAGCCATGACTGGAGAGGCAGTTTCAGAAAATCTATTTCTAATTATGTTGAAATATTAAGGTTGATCTCTAGGCGGCATCTCCAATTCAGACTGTGTGCTCTGCTGCAGCGCCGCTCTTCATGCTGTTCTACCATCGCGGAACACTTTTACATTTTAAAAAGGAGCAGCGCGTGCATTCCTGCTCTCTATATCTGCATCAACTACTTACTGCCCACGTCACAATTTTCATTTCAAACAATCTTACTCCTTCCAGCATTGGTAGTCGTTAAATAAAAGCAAAAATACACCACCAAAAAGGTATAAATCCTCAAACACCCTAACCTGCTCATTAGTCCATCCCAATACATGTACTTATTACAAGCACACACACACCAGTGCCAGCATTGGATCAGATTCCTATTCAGTCACACATAGGTGAGTCAGTAGTAAGTGGTAAATACTGTAGAGCACTCAGAGGTTTTGCGACATAGAAAATAAAGCACTTAGCTGAGGAAAGAGCATAATGAGAGAAATCAAAATAATTTATCTTTTTAACAGAACATCAAGATGCACTGAGGGTTCAAGGTGGCTGTGGAACATCAATCCAGAACACGATGACAGATAAGACATCCTCGGTAGAAGAGAGTAAACATTCTTTAGCAGCTGTTTTAAAACGTAAAGGTCTTGTCTTAGGTCCCTAACATATATTTGTTTAGGAGGACTATGGTCAGAATATTCCACTGCAGCTTCCTGTGATCCGTGGTGCCTGTGTTAAAATAAAGGGAATGAATAAAAATGAGATTTGTGTACGAGATTGAAGACTCTAAATGTTCTGGGGCAAGAAACCTCCTGGAGACTAGAACTCAGGGAGAACAGAGGAGGGGAGCTGATGAGTGGAGACATCCAATTTCAGAGAATGTTGTGTAGCTCTTGTGAGATATCTGAGAGTTAATAAAGCAAGAGTCCCGGGGCAGATAAAAGTCATTACTTTTTCCTCCCGCTTTCTTCCATCCGTGCCAGTCTGATGGGGAAGAAAACACAGATGACAATACTGACACGGGCTCCCTCGGGGCCAAACGGGAGGGGGGGAAAAGATTGTCTACTTGTAATGATGTAATAACGACACTGTAACTCAGTGATGACACCATTCCCTTAGAAACAATCAGACAACGCGGCGAGAAGTGAACCGATACGAGCGACCTTTGGGAGGAAACGTTCCCTGGGGACGAAATACAACCGGGTAACCTCTGTAATCTGGAAACAAAGAGAGTGAAGCTGGTGTACAGCAGAACATGATTTCTTTATTTTAAAGAATCTTTAGTAAAACTTAAGATTTGTATTGATTATATTTTTGATTAAGTCTGCCTATTCATGAAATTAACTACTTGGGTATTAAAATGAGATTATTGACGTGATTTCTGCTCACCACTAAGTTTGCTTAGGGTTAGGGTTAGTTAATTCAAAAACTTGATGAAATGATCAAATTATTTATTGAATACTTTAAGAAATTATCAGTAACTACAAAACTGAAAAATAACATTGACACTTGAATAAAGACACTTAAGACACAAACATTAGGCTTGTAATACATTTATGGATTTATGGAACGTCTATTTTTGCATAACCTGTACTCTAATACCAATATGTCTGCGGGAGCAAATATCAAACGGGCTGCAGTGGTATTCAATGTTGGGCTGTATATCTTTATACGCGATACAATCTGTTATTCTAGCATTTCAGTCGGTATCACAACAGTATCAAAACCTCGACTTGGTGAAACGCATCTTCAATAACAGTATCATCACCGTGCTGGAGTGGTTATACTGAGCACGTTCATGTTCCTGAAATAGGTTGGCTTGAATTGGAAACGGCTGCTCTGTAAAAAGTAACGATGATAAACTCGTCGTCATTGTTGAACTTGGCATCCTGTTGTTGGCCTGTCTGCTGTCAGAACGGAGCCAAAGCCGCTAGTCTCAATCTAAAAATAGGTCCCCGGCTGAGTCTGAACCAGGAATAGACCTGACCCAGACCGGCCTGGGTTGGCCCTGCCATGTAGCCATGTGGCCTGTCACTGTTGATTGGCCCTGTTGTCCCCTGAATGCCACACATCGACAGAAAAGATATGGTCAAGCTGTGGCCTGGGAGCTGAATAAGCACACTGGTCAGTGAAACAAAAGCAGCTGAATCCCTTTAAAAAGGAGCCGAAGAAAGGCTTCAGCACAGGAAAGGCGTCCTGTGTTTGATACCACAGCAGCTACAATAAGCCAACTCATTTCAATGTCTCACCCGCTGACAAGATTTTAGACGAAAACAGCACTTACAATGTGGGACTGTGTGCCAAATCGGCTGCTACAGCATAACGGATCACCAGCTACAGCCCTATTTTTAGGAGGGGGGAATTCAACTTTGTTAGCTTTTTTTAGAATTTGACTTTGGCGGCTAGAAATAATTGCCTTAGGGAACATTAAAGAGACAGTTTTCTACTTTGTTCCAATTCCAGTTGATATTTGTATAACTCAGTGTTTGAACCGTCTTGTTTGTGCTGTCGTCTACGTGGAATCTGTTCTTAGGTGGTTGGCACCAAAGGAATGGCAGCATTATTCTGAAAAGGGTTCACCCTCCGTGTGGACATCAAATTATGGCTCTCGTATGTTCGTCACTTTGGATAAAAGAGTCTGCAAAATGACAAAACGTAAATATATAGCTGTTGTGGATTTTGGTCTATGATCTAAAAGCGTCAGACGTGTGTAGCCATCATATTGTCGTTAGGTGTATCCTCAGGGGATAAAGTGTAAAGACGTCACAATCAACAGAACCACACCCGCAGTATGAAAGATGGAAAACACTGAGAAACTAATTAAAAAGGAGCAAATCATTTAATTTCCCACATTTTCTGAACTCTCTCCTACCTGCTGCTGAGGGTACTGCATCGCTCCCATACCCATCTGCCCTCTGCTGGGCATTCCCATTGGGTAGCGGTGAGGGGAGGGTGAACCGTAGGCCTGGCCCAGGTATTGCGCCCCCTGTTGTTGGGTGTACGGGTTGTTGCTCATGCGGTAGAGCTGCGAGCGCTTCATCGACATCGGGTCCATGGGCGACACCTAAACGACAGAAATGATTACATAATGTTATTGAATATCTATTCAAAAGTGGAAATAGATCATTTACTCAGGTATAGTTTTGAGGTAAAGCCACTCGAGTTGCTTATTTTTGGGAGGCTTTTTACTTTTACGACAATACATTTTATGTTGTATTAAATTACATCAGGGACGTTTCCATTCACCTTTGTCTTGCGCAATAGGATGTTGCGAATTGTAATGGTAATAGAAACTCAAATTTTACAATAAAAACAGACTATCAATTGTGGTTAAGTAGGACGAGACGTATAGTATTTCCGTGTTGGGTGTGACGGATACAAACAGGAGCAAGCTGCGTTTTGTGAATCATTGGTCAGAACTGAACCGTCACACCCTTTGTTTTGAAACGGGATAACAAATTTAGATCAACCCAGATGGAGGAATTAAATAGAAATGAAAACAACTCTCTCAGGTATGGAGCTCTGCCAATTCCACACAGCTGGCTGGTCGTCAGAGAAGATAACAGAGATCTAACAGACGTGATCAATAATCCAGTGTGTAAACGCAGGTGAATCCCTGGACATTACCGCTGATCCAGCAGCAGTAGGGAGATGTGATACAATAGCCGACTCACATCAATAACTAAGATCTGCATTTCCTATCTTAAACAATGCAGTGAAAATCTAACTTTTTTAATTAACACATGTACATTGTGCAGCAGTGTGAAGTCAATAAACACGTTAACTGTCTATGATTGTTGGAATTGTCTAATGAAGAAAACTTTGTCTGGGATTCCGATGCAAATAGATTTAGACAATGAGGAACCTTTTGAAAATGTTTATTATCACTGCGACTGAACGTGTTTCACCCATTTTGATTGTAATGAAAGAATAATTGATGGACTTAAACCAATAAAAGGACCCTCAATGATAAGAAGTTCAAACTGTTTATTGCAAACCTATGTCAGTTCATCAGGATTGACGGGTTTCATTTATTGAAGTGTGAATTTTTAACTGTCAATTAAAAGAAAATGTGCATGAGAAATAAAAATGACGTTATAGGTGGTAAACAACGAGAACCTAAATGATGTGTGGACGGTTTTGCTGCTTTTAATCACACCTGATGTAAGATGGTGCAGCAGAAAAGTGAGCCGATCTGCTGGATGTGAGTGACAGTGAATTATTTTTTGGCATCTTTCTCTATTACACAGCGAGCTCCGATCTAGGTGAGTTTAACAGGTAGCAAACGCCTGCAGAGTGTTTTTAATGAAGCGAGGACTGACCGCTGACAACAGGTCCCGGTGGTCTGGATTAACAAGGTAAGGCAACTTTATTTATATCGCACATTTGATACACAAGAGAGACTCAAATGTGCTTCACGTAAAACCACGTCGAGACATTTTCAGACAACAACAAAACAGGATTTAAAATAATGCATAAAAATACATTTAAATAAAGGATTAGAGATAAAATCAAAACGAATTTGACCATATCAATTAAAGAACGAAACAATAAAACGAAAAGTGTATTTAAAGTCCAAGCGCAAGGTTTGCAGTTAGCAGAATGAACGCTTTAAAGTCTACATTTAAGAGTCGTGGCCACCGTTAACAGACTGGTCCCACCTGACCTGAGGGGTCTGGAGAGTTCATATTGTAGAAGCATTTCTGTGATGTAGAGAATTGGTGTAATGTGTTTAAAATTGTTCAATCTTTGTTTGAGGTGTTGGTCTGTTATTCAGCAGGGTCTCAAACAGCAATTGGCAGACTTTGATGATATAAAGCGGGTAGATGGGACTGGGACAAGATCGGGATCCAGGCACAGCGGGCAATTTGTTTTCAATTTCTTCAACAATGCAAGACAGGGTTGCTGATATTTTTTTTTACTTTTTGAAATCCAAGATTCCAATCTCCATTTCAAAACAAAATCAATCCACAATCAACAGGTGCAATTTAGCCCAGATCCAGATGATGAGCTGTATAAAATACAATCATGTACACTAATAATAAGGCTAAAGACATGGCAGTAGCACCAATGTCTAGATGCGATCACAAAACTTTTCTGTCACATATTCAACAATCATGAATAAAGAGATTCTGAAAACGTAAATACAATAAATTGTTTTTACAGATCTGTCTTCCATGATGATGACAGTAGTAGTAGATAGTATTAGGGCTACACCTAATGATTATTTGTTTCGATTAGTCAATTAATCTACAGAATATTTTTTCGATTAGTCGATATATCTACAGAATGTATTTATTACGCAATATAATTTATTATATAATAATTATTTACCCCAAAATAAATATCAAACTTACCTCATTATCAAGATTATGCACTGCATTGTCCACAACAAATATTCGCCCCGTTTTCACTGATAATCTCCGTTTTACTCAACATATTGCTTATTCAATTACTTAGTATTAACTATACAATATTTGCTCTGCCTGGTATTATGCTTGTATGTGGATTTACTGACTAATGTAAAGATATAAACGTTGAAAGCAGTCTTTTGGATGCCAATGTATTTATATATTTATTATAGGATAAGGATATTCGAATACACTTTTCATGACGTTGCAATGACTAAATAATCGGTTTGTTTTCAAAATTTGACACGTTGACGCTGGAGTCGCCAGTTGACTCACTAATCCGGAGGCCGTGTGTGTGTGTGTGTGTGTGTGTGTGTGTATGTGTGTGTAGGAGGAGGGGGCTAAATGTTTGTGTGAGATGATGCAGGTGGTGATGGGCACATGGCTAATCTGCATGAGTGAAGGTCAGGCTCTGTGTGGATAGATGGGGCCATAATGGGCTCAATGCCAACTCAACTTGAAGCCCCAGATAACAGACTGAAAAGGAGCCGCTACAGGCTGAAAGAAGCGGACACAAACCCAAAACACTTCTGTATCACCATGACAGAGGAGCGAACAAAAGCTCCGACAACAATTTGAATAAGCGACGACACCGCAAATTACTTGAAATGAGCAATTAGCATTAGTGCGCCATTTAATTGCTGTCAGCGTTGAATAGAGCTGTCAAACCCCGGCAGGCGACCGCGCCTAAATGTCAAAGTCCTGTCGCCATGTACGCATATGCTCAAATACAATATACTTTTGTCATTTTCTCCCTGTTACGGCGGTTATAGTGCCGAAATACACGTAAGCGAGTTTGGAGTCCATTAAACGTTTTCCGGCCCTAGCTGCAGGCTAGGTGAACCGCAGCTAAACGCTAACGTTAGCTTAGCATAGCAAGCAAAAAATGGACAAGTCACCTTGGACACAGAACCGAAACACAGACTTTAGTTCGTTATTTCTGACTCTTACCGGTGACAGTTACAGTCGTTTAGGAGACGGTTTGATTCTAGATGAAGCCGTGGTCTGATAATTGTTTATTTGTCTAGAATAGTGTGTAAAAGTCTAAACATTGACGTCTTATCTGCAGTCGTACCAAAAAACATAGCAGCTAGCTCGCCAGTTGTCGTTGGCTATCTCGTTAGCCATTAGCTTTCCGTTAGCTGCAGTAAACTGATCATATCTCATTAGTTTGAGGACTTTATTGCGAGTGAACAATATCGGATCGTCATTTATTGCCGCGTTAATCACCTGAGGTCTGCCGCTGCCCTGTCCGTTGTTCCCCGGGCTCATCGTAGGGTGACTTCTGTGTTGTCCTCCCCAGCCGTGAGCAGCCGAGCCGTACTGGGAGCCCATGTCTTTAGTTAGCCCCATGCTCGGCTGTTGTTGTGTAGACGGATTGTTATACTCTGGATATCCGCTTCCATAACCCCGCATCATAGGGCTCGGGGATGTTAATAACTGATTCAAAGTCGGCGTAGCACCGGACGGGTGTTGTTGTTGCTGCTGCTGCTGACTTTGCCCGGGGAATCTCTGAAATCCTCCGGCGCTGCCTCCTCCACCTCCAGCCGGTGGAGCGCTAGCCGCCATAGCCGCTTTGCTGTGGTGGTTAGCAGCGGTCGTGCCACCGCTGCCCGGGCCCATCAGGCTGTTCCCCTGCCGTGACGGGCTCATCATGCCTCCGTATCCACTATTCCCGTAGCCAGGTCGATAGTTCGGGTAGTGGTTGTACCCTTCGTGAGAGTTCTGAACCTGATCCATAGTGCCGTTTGCCGAGTGCGCTGCTGTTACCCGAGTCTCTGGGCTTTGTTGTCCGCCATGTTGATCAAAGCAAGGCCCTCCTCTTCCATTCCCATAATAATGATTAAACTCTGAGCTGGTCCCAGTCGGAGGAGGGTTGCTGTCGGTGTTGTTGGTGACTGATCCCAGGCTGGCATCCATCCGCTCTGCCTCGGTGTATTCAGCTGGAGTTGGTGGCGCTCCTCACCTCGGCTGCTCCCCACCAGGCGGACGTTTGCTTTTCCTCCATGGTGCTTCAGTGTTTCCCGCTGCCTCTATCTCTTCTCTCTCTCTCTCTTTCTATCTGTAACTTCTTGTTGTTTATGTTGTTGTGTGTTTGTTGTTGGTGCTGCTCCTGCTGGATTAACTGTCTGAAAGGGAGATATGTGTGTCGGGATGCCGGAGGAGGGGGAGTAGGAGGTCCAATATCACCAGCAACTCTCGAGCTGTCACCGATGTTTGTTACTGTATGACCGCCGAGCATTGCTCCCGTTGAAATTACAAAATGTGACTGATCACTCATCTAATTTTGGCGTTTGTGTGCACAAGAGCCCGATTACAATCTCTTCCGGGATGGTCATCTACAGCATTCACGGTATGGACCCCGGCTGACCCTTGAGCAGCACTACCGGTCCTCCCTGTTGGACGTTGGGAGTCTCTTCTTACTGCCTGACACCACAGCTGATAACACTGCGCGGTCATGGTCAGGTGAACATGTACCGTGCACTGAATCGCACTAAATTGGAGAAATGTGACATTGCCCAACAAAATGGATCCCCTGAAAGATATTCCTAATTGTTTCTTTAGTGGCTCTGGGTTATTGTTACTCGAACTATGGTTACTGGCAGATGGTTCCAATCTGCTGCAGGCACATTACACCAATGTAAAAAATATTCCTCATTAGCAAATACTGTGTCCTGTTCTTAAACATGTCCAAGAACTACTGCCCCATATACACCATTTGAACATGACATCACATCAATTTAGATTTAGATTTCTCCTTCAGGGAAAAACTGGAGCAGTCTTCTGTAGAAGAGTTTCTGACAAATGTCTCTCTGCCTGGTGGAAACTTAAACTTAAACATCAGACGTTTGTTGTCTCAGTGAAATGAAAATTTCCAAAAATAATTTCTTTCTGAACTTTTATTTTCCAAGAAATTCATTTTACAATTTCCAAAACGTTTTATCCTCAATTCAAATACAAAGGCTATGGGTTGGAAATTGAGATGTTTCCTGAAAGTGATTCCTTTGGAATCATGTTTTAAACAAAGACTTCATCTTTGTCAAATGAGGCAAACAAAACTGAAACAGCCAAATGCAAACATACAAATATGAAGCACTGACATCGTTTCATTCATCAGCACATAGCCTCTCATTGTGGAGTTCATCCTTGGACCACAGAGCTGGCAGTGACTGGCTGGTGATGACGTCTGAGAGTGGACATTGGTCACTCAGAAGACAGGGTTGAGGGCATCGTAAAGCCTCACGATGGCGACCTCCAACATCTCCTTAAGTGAGTCGTCCTCTGTGCTTCCTTCCTCACAATCCACCGTCTGCAAACCCAAAAGAGTGTTTAAAAGGTCAGCAGACATTTCGGCAGCATGGGGTTATGTATAACCATTTTCAGGGTCATAACAGCATTAATGATGATGATAAATTAATTTCCACAGGTTATGGCAAATTACTGCATTACAGTACATGTTTATTGGGAAGAGCCTAAGAGTTTTGAGACCAATTCTGCCATTTGCATGCATACACACACAGACAAGCACAGAAAACTATCAGGACATTTCTTCAAAATGAGGTGAATCTAGGTCTACTCACTCTGGTCTCTGGGTTTATGTGAGCAGTGACACTGTCCACTGTCACGCTGAGGTTTTTACCATCTTTGCAATCCACGCAGTCCTCTCCGAACATATCACTGAAGATGCATGCACAAACACACAAAACAACACACACACATCAAAGTTGCAGAATATAATGTAGGTAGGTTCAACAGCCAAGATAACAGTATTGCTCTAAGAATGGCAATAGTGTGGTCATAACTACTGGATGGTTTGGAAGATTTAAAAGAGGCCTTGACACAGAAATACAAACTCCAATGACTTCAAAAAACGTCGCTTCTGTCTGTTGTATTCTGTGAGTGTGTGTTTGTCACTGGATTTGACGGCTGGTGTGTGTACTGAACTACAGGTCAGCGGTCAGCACTTACTGCAGCATCAGCTCCAGCCGCTCGATGAACACTTCCAAGTCGAATGCTTCCTTCTTTGCCTCTATCACTGCAACAGTATGCAAAATTAATATATTAGCATTTCTTCCTTTCTTTCACTGTGCAGCCTTTTACAAGATGTTGGAAAACTTGGTCAAAGGAAATGTGTGTGTGTGTGTTTACTGACATTTCTGGGCGTTGGGGTTGGACTGAACTTCCAGGACCACTGTAGTGACGGCGTCGGCGTACATGTCATTGAGCGGGTTGGAGGCCCACTGAGGACAGAGACACAAACAGACATTTTTAGTTAAACTGACATTTATGGCTACACAGCTCTGCCAAAGAAAGCCTGGAACTTTTACTTTCTGTCCTTTTTGTCCACCAATCAGATGTTGCTCATTGGACTGCAGTTCTTGTTTTGAGTTTTTAACTTTGACGACTTCAGAATGAATGACAGCAGTGAATTTGATCAGGTTTTTCATTTGCGCCACTGACTGACGGAACAATGTATCCAACTTAAACCCACAGCTCAGGAAAGCCCAAAACTATGGCTAAGAGAGATGTGGGTGGTAGGACAGACACAAAGGCACAGACAGGCAAACGCACAGACAGAAGTACAGACTAACGGATTGAAGGACAGGAAGACAAACAAAAAAATCGATGCAGAAAAGACAGATGGAGATGAACAGAGGGACTTTATGTCTCGCACCTCCAGCAGCACCATGCCAGCCTCATGAACCAGAGTGATGTTCTTGAAGATCTTGACAGTGATTTTATCCGCTCCCTCCACCTCCTCCACCTCCCCTGCAATGACGATTATAAATAAGAATTAAGAATGATCAAGACAAGGCTTGGACAGGAAGTGCTGTGTTTGTTGACAGTCGACCCACCGGCCAGGGTGCTGAGCTGGCTGACCAGCAGGGAGATGGGACCGGTGAATGGAATGGCCTGAGTCTGCTTCACTGTCCCCATGCACAGGTCTGTGTAGTCTGAAACACACCAAGTACACCACAGTCAGCTACAGCGCATTCACCCAACACAATGTTATGATGATGATGATGTCACAATGGGTGGTTCCATTCATATCAACTTTTTAGTAATCCGAATAAAAACTTTTATTTATGCAATTTTGTGGATATTTGTTCGCTTGAGTCAATCTCTGACACTTTGCAATGCCGCCTGTCGACAGCAACGGTTGCTTCTTCTGCATCATGCTAATTTCCAGTTCAGCCATGATGATGGGGGGTTGTTAGGGTGGTTACTTTCACGTCAACTGTGACATCATTCATGAGGACATAATGGGTGATACCATTCATGTCTCCCACTACTATATAATTTGGTAACCCAAACAAAAAATAAAAACCCTAATTTTATATCTGCAACTCATGTATTCGGCAAGTTTGGAAGTGATTGGACAAATGGTGCTGAAATGTAATCTATGTTTCGGAGAGTACACACACACACACGCACGCAGGCGCGCGCGCGCGCGCGCACACACACACACACACACACACACACACACACACACTTACTGGAGAGGTCTGAGGGTGACAGGATATGGTAGTTGAAGTTTCGTTTGACGAGGATCCCAGAAACTCTCTGACCTTGAATGCACCGCTTGTCTGCAAGTGAGCCCATTACCTGCAGCAGAGCATGCTGGGAATTAATGAGGCAGCACACCAAGAAAAAAAAAACTGCACCAACTTTGAAGTACAGCTGTCTATGCAAAGTTCACTGTCAGTCTATCAAATGTATCAATCTACCCGTTTCACTCATGTTTCATGCTGTTGCCATGCAGATGTACCTTTGCCAGTTTTTCTCCTCTGAAGTTGAGTGTGACGGCCTCCGTGTTGCGAGGGTTGTGGACTTCAATGTGAACTTCATCATTGTCCTCGTACTCGCGGATCAGAGCCGCCTTCAGACGGGCCATTTCATTCTGCTCTCCATGGACCAGAATCTGAAGGACAAAAAAAGATACCGGGAATGAAATACAAGTGTATAAATGGAAGCTGATTGGTGGATGTGTGGTCAGGTGATTACCACATGAGGAGGTTTCAGGGCTCGGATGAACTCGCTGGTCTGCTGGTAATCTGTGTGAGCTGAGAAGGAGATGTAGTCGACAGACATCTTCAGGGGCAGCTTCTGACCAGACATGGTGGTGATCTCATCTGGCTCCGACATGATGTGCTGCCACACAGACACACACACACACACACACACACACACACAACAATACTTTAGTATCCAGCTAAGGTTGACAAGCTGAGTTAGCAGTTTGAGTAAAATCCAGAATCTCTTCCAATGGTGACGATGGAACGAAACTAAACTTAAGCAAAACATGGAACAGCTATTATTAAGCCATTTTCCTCAGTTTGTGTTTCTTCATTTCCAGAAGTTTAACCAACCTTAGCCAGCGTTCCCTCCACACAATAGCCAGCGATGATGACGCCGTTCCGCTTGTCGGTACACCAGCTCTCAAACAGCTCTCTGGACAAACCGCTCTGCATCATACCTGGAGACGCCATCACCACACTGGGACCAATGTCATCGAAATGGTCCATGCTCTGACAAACAGAGACAAGCACGTGAAATTACACACACTATCAGGGATAATTATGAAAAACTGCCGCTGCCAGGTATCAAACATGTGACGATCCAGAAACAGGACAGCATTCAGACCGTGTTCACTGACCTTGAGGTTGCTGATGTGTTTGAATACGAAGGGGTTGTTGATGTTAATCGCTTTTCGGATCTTGTCGTTCATGGCGTTGACATACGTTTGGTAGACCGCCATGCACTTCCTGGCCAGAGACGAGGCGTAGTAGATGGGAATGTCATGAAGCTCTGGGTGGTTCTGCCAGTACTCGTCTGGTTCACACACACAAAACACACATGTCATCGTTGCTAAACATTCTGCCTCAGCACTGCAGCTGTGACAGTAAATCAAATCCTCAAATCATCATAAAAACAATGGATTTTGTGCCTAATAAAGTAGCCACTGTGCTTGTGTGTCGTGCTTCACTCACCCAATATGAGCAGCAGTTCCTGGGCTCGCCCCAAAGCGAAGACCGGAATCAGACAGCGGCCTTCCCTGTTCACAATGTCGTGGACCGTATTACAGAACCGAGCCTCTCTCTCCTCTCGCTTCTCATGGATGTGAGTCCCATAGGTGGATTCCTAAGGGTGAGACGGGGTTAATGTCATGCATTAACAGGCTACATTTTCAGAGGCTTGATTTATTTAGAGAGTTTGTTATACTCACAGTGATAAGGATGTCAGGTTTGACACTGGGAATCTCTGCTGCCATCAGATGTCTGTCTTCCTGACGGGAGAAATCTCCTGTGTACAACAGCTACACACAGACACACAAATAGATACACACATATCACTTATGTTAGAGGCTTCTTCATTGACCCTTTTGCACAAGAGAAGGAGTGCACAATCCATTTTGCACATGTACAATGACAAGAAAGATATTATATTCTATTCTATTGGCAATATGCAAGGTTAGTGGGTAAAACGAGAGCTGATCATCAAGCATGAGCCCCTGTGTTCAGGTTTACCTTGACGCCGGCAATCTCAATCATGAACATGGCGGCTCCCAGGACGTGGCCGGCGTGGTAACACCAGAACTTGATGCCTGCGACTTCCCTCACTTCGTGGAAGTTGATGGTCTCAATCTTCTCCATGCTCTCCTCCAGATCTGTCTCTGTGTACAGCATGTCATCTGCTGAGATGTTACTGAAACAAGCAGAGCAGCAGACATGTTCAACACATGCGCACGTACAATCTGCAGTCAGGATCTCAATGAGACAGTTATGACAGTGAAATGTTGATGTCGTGACTGACTTAATGTAAAACAACATTGTCCTGGAAAACCCCTCTGGCAAGTCTTTGTTGTGTGTGTGATGTGTGTGACTGGTTTGTGCTGCTTGTCTTTGTGTTAAGATCAAGTTATCCAAAGACCCACCCCAAAATCAAAAGGATGCGAAAAGCAAAGATTGTAACATATCAAGCTTAACAACGTCTGTGTGTCGCTATTGAATCTCTCCTACATGCTCTGATACACCCAGTAAACTTTCGAAAATGATTAAATGTGCAGCTACCTGACTTTGACGTAGTCAGACAGCAGCCAGCGGTAGATGGCCTTGGTGGCGTGCGTCATGAAGGTTCGTCCTTTGAAACTGGTTTTCTGCAGGAACCATGGCAGAGCTCCACAGTGATCCAGATGGAAGCTAAAATGAAGAGTCATCTCATGAGTCTGAGTCAGTCCCTCTTTGTGCCACCCTCAGGACAAACTTAACATTTTGCCCCTAAAATGGTATTAAACAATAACTAACAAAACAGAAAATTAAGAAAAACAAAGCCAAAATGTATATTGCAGTTTTGTTTTTCCATATTTATGAGCAAGCAAGATAATATGAACTTGCAGATAAGAGTTGGTTGAGCTCACACACTAGGAAATAAATGAATTCCGCTCCAAACTCACTGGCTGATGAGTAACAGGTCAATCTCTGCTGGATCGATCAGATCAATATACGGCAGAGCGTCCATCCCCTCCAGACCAGGGTGGATCCCACAGTCCAACTGCACCACCACACAAATAATCAACAATTCATTGACGTCCACATAATGAACAAGTGAAGCAGGACATAAACAATAGGATATCTATAAATACACTATATCAGCATATCTCTGACAACTCAACACACAGTTATATACACAACAGAGTCCCAGGCTACAAAATATAAAGACGAAGAGTATTCTTTCGACATTTTCACAGAATATAGCATATGATCATGATCACAAATGTCCTTAAGTGAACTCTAGCTCTAACTCTGTGATGAGATGATAGAAAACCAAAACAGCGTTACCATGATCTTTCGTCCTTTAAATTCCAGTATAATGCATGATCGTCCCACTTCCTGTCCTGCTCCTCTGTGCCACAAAACACACAACACAGTGACAATCATCAATTTAATGCTAGAACTCCATTGACCTCAAATGCTATAACATTTAAATAGTAGTAGAGTAAATGGAATCTTTCATAAACCACTGTACTGAAGTAGGATATTGTCTTATCATCAGGCAATAATGGCAATAAGATAAAAACATCAACAATAATGTATTAAGCATGACTAAAGAAAAAGGGTCAAATACAAATGCAGCTTATTAAATATTCACACGCTGCATTATTTGTAATATCTGTAATGTAAGCAATAAAAGGAGCATTTCTTCACTTCTGACATGTATATTATGTATATTATATCAAGGAAAATATCGTACAACACTTTGCAAAGGGAAGCTATTCTTAAAGGCCGAATTATATAGTTAGAAGTTTACATTTTTATAGTAAAATAATGTCTGCATCTTCTTGAATATCCAATATGAAGCTTTTACTACACATCACATGGTTCCACGCTGCTGCTCACTCGCGCCACCCACTGACTACAGCTAACGCTACATCAATGGAGGATGCCAACAGAAATATATAACTTCATATGCACTGGGGCCAACTTTGTAAACATATCAAATTGTTTATGCTTGAGCCGAATGCAAGAACGGCTCATGAGGATTTGTTGGATGCATTCGGTGAAATTTAGAATGCGCGTTTGTTACCAAACAGGAAACATTAATTAGTTAGTTCGACATCATTTTAGCACGAGCAGGCTAAACGGCTAAAACAATGAAACTCACAGCGGGCGGATGAGCAGCTGGTCACTTTCCTCCGCGGGGACTGTGGCCTCAGATTTACGCTTCGCTGCCATCGTTACTCTGACACTCGATACAACTTCCACAAATTAATTCATTATTTCTTTATTACAATTCCAAAACACGTTGGGTACGGCGCGGGCAGGAAGACGTTTGAGAATTTGCGTCACTTCCTGTCCTTGTATAAATATGTCCGTGTAGAAATCTGGTATGGTTCCAGCCTGCAGTGGGAAAAGTGGACTTCGAATTTACTGAATATTCTTAGCTAGTATTTGTGAACTAGTTATTGAATTACTGAACCAGGATTTGAGCTAGAAATCCAAACTGACGTCAGAAAATGAAGTTAGATGAGGTATACAGACAAGTTCCCCTATAATGACTCCTCTAGTTAATTTAACAGGTTATTGCCTACTAGACCATGACCACCCTGTCCCCCGCTGACAAACCTAACAAACCTTTGATTTTAGCGTGTTCTAAAATAATTGAAAACGTGTAACCTTTGTTGTTAAAGCGCAGCCATCAGACCGATTGATGTTTAATGTTTTATAGTAGTAGTAGTAGTATTGAGTCCACCAAATTTGATTACAGGAGACTGAGTCATGAGATGCAGCACTTTTTGAGGAATTTGCCACAACCACTCAATGACACGTTTATATTTGTTGTCACTTTGTCATGACCATAAATAAGACATTCGACCTAAGTAAAGATAGAACATGTCAAGATCATTCAAAGAACACACACAGTTATTGTGACAGAATGATTTCAAATACTTTTAATCATACTGTGTTTTACAAGAAAGAAATTAAGAAAACAGTCAAATCAAAGTGAATGTTCATAGATGACTCTCCAGTTAAACTAATCCCCCGTGCTTCTTAAGTATTCCAGCCTTGTTGGACGGAGAGATGTGTGGGATTCTTCTTTAATTGGCCCAAATGGATTGAAGATGAGAACATCAGTACACAATCTATAGAAAATTGACTGCTAGGAATCGGCTATTGCTGTCATTTGGAGAAGTCAGACACACCCTCTAGTCCATTTGGTTCTATCTCAGTACAAAACTACAAACAGTCCCTCCAGCTTTCATCATTCTGTGATCGCAGAATTCTATGCAAATGCAACAAAATGCTGCATAATTTCCCAGTTTATGTTTTGCAAAAATTATCAAAATTGTGAGTGGGGGAGCAGAGAAAAACCTTTGTCAGGAAGCAGACTGGCGTGTTCACGGTTGCTCCTGAAGTGCATTCAGCACATCAAGTCTCCCCCAAAGCATCTATACGTACTGTTTGTTATAATCTACATAATGTGGAAGTGGAGATGTGATATAACAATCACAAAAAAAATCATGAAATCCTGGTGGGACTGTCTAAAAGGCTGTTCTTCCATAGTAGTATTCTATTGCTCTTTAATTTTGCAGTCAACATTACAGGTGGCGCTCCGAAGATATAGCAGCAGAAATACCTTACATACATAAAGTACATCACTACACATTCACTTTCTCTCAACCTTCTGAAGATTGATTTGCCATACATTTTTTATGAAGCCGTTTTAAAGCAAGTTTAAACATGATACCCACATAGCAGCACAGACATAATCTGTAACTGCATGTTCCCAGTGGTAGCTCTGTGATACTTACAAAGGGAAATGTACAAACTCAAGACACCAAAAGCATTTTCACAGCTGCCCCATATGTATGATTGCAGCCTGATATACAAATACATGGTATCTTATGGAAACTTAAGGAACTAAATATGAAATACAGTTCCATGGGTTTAAATAAAGCTTGGGAAAAGAACAGAAGTTTGTAAAGAAGTCCACTGAAATCACATGAGAAGTAAAGCTGGAATAAACAGAGCTTTCAGTGTTGTGTTTTTGTCCAGTCGGGCTCTGTTTGATGAGAGGTTGAGGGTTTTGTTGTTTGCCTTTGGGAGTAAAAAATGGTGCATAACCTCTCCACATGGCTGCCTGTCATGTAGAAGGAGTTGACAGTGTGACGGTGTGTCTTCTGACCTGAGATCATTCTGTGATGAAGTGCACAAAAGTGACAGGAAACACTCCGCTCCTGGTTGGCTCTCCTTCAACGTGACCGACCTGAAACACAGACACACACACACAAGCCAAAAATATGATATGGGAATAGTGATGATGTATTCCCTGTCCAGCTCATGGTGGCGCTACTCTTCTACACAATAACTGCACAGCAATCATAGTAACAAAAAAGTGGAACCAGTCACTCACCCACCACTCTGGGTCCTCCTCCCCATCCACCACAATCACCTCTCCCTCATTGAAGGTCAGCTCGTCTGGATTATCAGCTGCACAGTTGTAAATTGCCTTCACCCTTTTGGGTTTCGACTTCTGTTACAGACACACACGAACACACGTAGGGTCAGTTTCAGGAAGATATAGCTGCCGTAGGTCACTGTTGACCTTTGACCTTCGGAGGTGACGGTCTTGTGTTTGAGGACTTACTGAGAAGGTGGACCTGGGTTTGGGTGTCGGAGGGCTTACTGGGGATTTGGGGTTAGATGGACCTGTAGGTACACACAGGATGACATAAAACATGCATTATTAAAAATCGATGGAAACCGCCATGTTCATGAGCAACTGCATATCTATGAGCCACACCTTGTACTGCTTTCTCTGACGTGAAAATCATGGACATGGTCAAATGAGCAGGTCTCTGCCCCTCCAAACACTTCAGTGTGTGTGCGCGTGTGTACCTTGTCTGTTGAGAGATCCAGCTCTGAAAGGTGGTCTCTGTGGAGGGCTTTTCTGCGACCTAAAATCAAAAGGAAGGACAGTCAGTACCTACCAGCTGAGTTTTAGAGTAACTGCATTGAGCTAATTGTAATTTAGGTATTTAATTAAATTCACACTGTTCTTCACTTAAATTTGTTTCCTTTAACTCATTTGATTTTCAAGTAAGAGTATTTCTCCCCTATGCACCCTAACACCTACTCGTTCCGCGTTGTGGATGACTTGGGTCCCGGCGGTCGGCTGGGTTGGTGGCTGGGGACGGGTGGGGGAAGCATGGGGGGGAGGGGCATGTGTGGTGGAGGGACAGAGGGTGCTGGGGGGATTGGGGGGCTAGGGGGTAGGACTGAAGGAGGAGGAATAGGAGGGAGGGGGGTGTTCTTGGCAGACAGGGCCCTGGTGTCCAGCATGCTGGTCCTGTTGTTTACCGGCAGAGGTGGAGGAGGAGGAGCAGCTGGGAGCACTGGGACAAGGTAGAAACTTAGAAAGGTAAACATTTATTCACTGTAAAATACGTTCAAAAGAGCCAATCTACTTCAAACGATTCAGCATTATAAAGATTATCTGTAAATTCAGTAATTCAGACTTCATTGACCTTTGACCTTCTAACTTCTGACCGTTTTAAGTTTCTCTGGTGAAGTTATTTCTTATATACGCGTGTAACAAGACAGGAAGTGTCACTCACCATACAAGGAGACGTTCCTGTCCGGCAAGTGGGGGTTCTGGGGGTCAGAGCACGACCGCTGTCTTCCTACAGAGTCAATGGTATCAGCAGGCTTGTTGTGTCCTGGCCCTACAGAAAGAGAGTCACACGTCAACCATCAGCTTGCTGTTACTGTGGTAACACATACACACGTAGTTGTTTGATATCCGGCACATTAGCACACTGCAAACTAATTTATAGCTTTCTGTATCACTTAAAATAAGACACACTTTTTGATTTTTTGTCACCTGCCGTTTCTTAGTTGATGATTCCAAACTTAAAATTGTTCAAATTGAAGTTTGAAAACAATAACAATGAGTAGCTGGGAGAAAATTTGGCTCTGTGACAAAAATCTCTTCTTTCATGAACACTGTACAAAGTTTAACAGTAGGTTTAAACTAGTCTGGACTGGGATTAGATCTAACCTTTGGTGGGAGCTCTGGGAGGGAGTGGGGGGTTAAGTGGTGGCGGTGGCGGTGACACATTGTGTTCCATCAGAGAGCCGTAGGTCTCGTTGCAGATCATCATACTGGGGACCTGAGTCCTGTGCTTGTTCTGCACCATGGAGGCCGCGTCCCGTGCCAGAGCTGCCAGATTGGGCTGCAAGGGGCCGATGCCTGCCACAAAGCAGCTGACCGGGCGCTCCTCCCGCCGATTTGGAATGGGCTGGACGCAGAAAAACAATGGATGATAGACAGATAGATGTCATACAGATGGAAAAATATGATTTCTATAGTAGAAGAAAATACTTTGTTCTAATTGGCTCAAATTTGGTAAATAGTTGTAGTAATGTTTACCAAAGAAAACGCATCAATTCAGCAGAAATAATTATAAAATGAAACAAGAAATTCAAACAAAAATATAACTACACTTAAACATGAATTACGAAAAAAGGGAAAACATACATTAAACTGAAGTCTGTAAGGATTTAGACTACAAGTAGTCTCACCTTGTCTTCCATCTCGTCCTCACTCTCGTCCATGTCTTCATTTCGTAGCCGCCACTCATACTCAACGTGAACATGGACGTTAAACTTCCCGGTCTGGGCCTGAGTCAGCTGAAACGCGAACACACATAAAGACACGTACACAAATTAAGTGACGCTATTGAAACATCTACAGTTCATCATAAAAGAGTCAAAGGATGTTACAAAGTCAATGACAGGATAATCTGGCCACACTTAGATGAGCAGGGAGAATGGACGTCTTACCAGTTCTTCACACTGAGAGTGGTGGAGACGCTTGGCAATGTCCAGCGGTGTCTCTCCTGCCTCATTTGCTGTGAAGACAGTTGAGGCATTTAACTTCAAACAAAGACATTCAGGATTTCTGAGAAGACAGAAGTCTCCTTTCACAAAAACAACCTTGACAACCTGATCTATCTCTAATCTTTGGGGCTAGTAAATAATATTGAAAATCAGACTGAATGGAAAGTTCAATGTCCTGCTCTGTCCTATGTGTGTCCTTACTGGTGGCCACTGAAGCTTTTCCTCTCAGCAGCAGTTTGAGACACTCGCTGTTGTTGGTCAGGCAGCAGTAGTGCAGCGCTGTGCTTCCTTTGGCTGTCTGCTTGTCCAGGCTCCCACTGAAACACAAAGTCAGACATCTCAACATGTTTCACTCAAGACAACAATGTTATGGGAGCAGAGAAGAAGAGCTGCACAAATTCAGTCCTTGCTCCTCTTACCTGTTTTGTGCCAAGAAGTCAACAATATGGAGGGAGTTTCTGTCCACCATCCGAACAGCCAGGTGGAGCGCCGTCTCTCCAGGCTCCTGAAAGAAACAAACACTTTCAGTTGGTCCTCGCTTAGGGAATATCTGTGTGTAGCCCAATATCAGCTGTGCAAACTAAGAACAGCCTGCCGGTGGACACCAAATCACTGGTGATTAAATGGTGACCTGTGAAGCACTTTGAGACAAGTAAATAAACCCTGCCATTACCTTTTACATATATTTACTTGCTGTTATATGTGTATTAGGTACTGGTTCTTCACTTGAGTCTTTCTTTGTATTTTTAACACAGATTTACTATTTTGAAATCTTAACAATGCTGTAATGCACAAAAAACATTCTTCCTATAATCCTCATCTGTTTAAGGTACGCAAATTGTATTGGTCTATGCAAATATGGGTGTGACTAACCAGGTGTGCAGCTGGGTTGAAAGTGTTACAAGCGGATATTAAACATGATATGGAAGTAAAACACTAATTTAAAGAAAGCTTTCAGAGCAGCTCAGCCTGTGTGTTTGACTTGTTGGATACATACCCTTTACATTCTTTCAATCTGTTGACAACCTTGATTATTATCTAAATTTACAGTATACTTAATGTGTGCAATGTGCCTGACAGCGTGTGTGTGTGACAGACAGTGAAACCAATGAGCAGTGTCCTACGTGTTCATTGGGCTGCGGGATGGCCTCCATCAGGTCTGTCCCCTCAGCGTAGACCTGGATGAGAGACAGGATGTCTCTGGTTCTGACGGCCTCATAAAGCGCTTGCAGCCTGGCTGCAGAGTCAGCACAGTAGTGCCGGGCAAAGCGCCTCTCTGTGTACTTTGCTGTGATGTAGTCCTTTCTTGTCTGCCTGGAAAACAAGAGAAACCAAATCCTGGATGATACAAACCAGTCTCCAGTCTCCCAGGCCCCCTGAATAAGCCCTGACTCTCAACATACAGGTATAATGGGAGCCGTCATGTGTGTTTAGCTCAAAGTCAACACAATTCCAGGAGACCAGAGGGGGCATCACTCACATGTCACTGGTTGGATTGGGTTTGGTTATGTCCTGTGCAGCCAGATCAGACTCCATGATGTCATTGAAGAACGCATTTCCAATGTTTTTAGCCAACTGAAACGCAAAAACACAAACACGTTAACTCAGTTCGTGTACACTGCTGCCCCTTTCTGAAATCTCACCAACATAATAGTGGCATTGGCTTCACTGTTTTATGGTAAAACACCCATGTCTGCCTGTTTGCAAAACTGTTTATTCACCACTTTTCTTAACATGCTTGGCACAATATTTAATACAACATATATGGATAAGTACAGTAAAAGTCATAATAACTAACACATCATAAAATCATTACTCTTGTCTCTGGCCTCACCAGCAACTCAGAGGTTCCCAGGACGTCCAGGTCCAGACTCTGGATCCTGGAGTAGTGGACGCCCATTTCCCTGTGGATCCCTGAGCACTCGATACAGATCAGCACCCCGAGATTGGTGGACAGCCAGGTTGGAGCTGATGGGGGTTTGAGAGAGAGAAATAGAGGGGTCGGGGTTCATTCATTATCCTCTTAAATAAACTGACAGTTAATACTAACACTTTTATTTGCCACCGCTTTCGAAATCGGTGGATGTAATTACCATGGCAGCTCTCTTTAAGTGAATCATAACATTCACAGTCTTTTGCTTTTATATTCAATTTGCTTAGGAGGAGCTGTGCACCTCCATCTGTCTGCAGCTGTCACGGGAACTTAACAACACCTCGTCCTCCTTCAAGAACTCGTCTAACTGGCATTACCGAGATCTGAGGAATGCCGGAGACTCTCCAGCTTCACTAACAGAACCTGCCGAGTTACACCTCACAGCAGAATGACGCTGACTAGTACTGACCAGGTGCTCCGCAGTCGCAGCATCCGTCATTGCCGCGCATTCTCTTGATCTCTACCACGATGGCTTTGGTCAGCTCCTGCACGATGTTGTTCTCCCCTTCATCCTGGTCTCCTTTAAACGCCTGGTTCAGTGCCTCCTCCTTACTATTCTGCAGCACCGACATCCAGCTGGGGAAACGTCATGTTAGACCACAGTTACACTGAGATATCCGGTTAGATTAGATTAGATCAAATTAGAATTAGAATGAAATCAGATTAGATTAGTTTATCTCTTAGTTTATCTTACATCTGACACTCAGCTTCGTCCTCAGCTTGGAAGTGATAAGTTCTGTCATCTGTCAGACGGAAACAAATAAGGGTGAAGACCCAAGAAATCAATTCTGCATTAGTTCAACAGATCCACTTAAATTGCCTGCGGCTGCAACTTACGTGAGAACAGATCAAAGTTCTTTTTCTCGTCTGGATTTCGCTTCACCTGACAGGTCAGCAGGTTGAGTTTGGCTGGAGGCTGGTTGGCCTGAGAAAAGTGGAACAGAGGACAATATATGACTAATACTGAAACCAGTACAAATAGAGACAATAATGACTCATTTCCATAGTTTGCCTTGAGTTACAAGGTTAAACATTGGTTGACGTTGGCTTCAAATCAAAATTAACTAAGAAATGGTGTCATTGCGCTCTTTTCTCTCTCCTTACTTTTCAGAGGAAACGTTTCTAGGTTATTCATGACATTTTGGGGTTAATGATATCATATTCAAATTCTTGTTTGTCATTGAGGAGCTCTGGTACAAATAGACAAAACTATTTTTGTCTACAACCCATCCATGTTCTGTACAGTGCACAGTGGGTGGTACAGAGTCCAATCAAGCACAAAAGCAGAGAGTAGACATGTCCATAAATCAGCAGTGTGGCAGCACTTCGCACAATGACACACTGAGCTCAGGGTATGTATTTTTGAGATGATGTTCATTTGAAGCAATGACTGCAGATATGTTATAATTGATGTACTATTTTATAGCACTACTGTTCGTTCATATAAGTGTTCATTTGTGTTAAGTGTTAGTTAAGTGTATAATCTATTTATGTTTATTTGTGTAAAGGCCTAAATTATAGATGAAATGGTGCTGCTTGCATGACATACTGAAAACATATTAGGCACACTGCTTATGAATGCAACAGGTGAAACAGGCGAAACCATCAAATTCTTACAAATTCTCAGGATAATGCACAATTGGTATATTACATTAAACAGTAACAATAAACAATTTCTGGAATTCTGGATTCCACCAAAAAGATTGTGAGAGAAATGAGACCCAAGTCAGAGACAAAGCATTGAATTGGCAGCTAGTCCTTAAGCATTAGTGCCCTCCCCTCCCTCCAAAGGATTTCTAATTATAAAGGTCTTTATATAGGGTCTTCCCACCCATCTCTCTTTCATCCTTTTCCTCATGCTCTTCCTTCTCTTCCTTCTGTTCCTGTTTCTCTTCTGGTGCATGTTCTGTCCTGATTGGCCGTTTGGCTCTTCGTGTAAAAACTTCAAAATAAAAAAAAAGAAGGAAAATAATAAGAAACTAAATCTAAATACTAGAAAAAACATTATCTTCATCCTAGACCTTATATTTCCCTAGATGGTGTAGAAAATAAATCTAAAAAAATAAGGAAACTGAGAGGACAGCCTGAAATTATGGGCATGCAGGAAGAAGGGCGGAGCTTCTCATGTGGAAGGACCAATAGGAGAAGACGTGCCGGTTTCTTACCGTCCCATGGCAGATCATTAGGAAACCATTCTTCACTGAGCACTTCCTCTTCTGCCAAACCCTCCTCAGTCTGAAGAATTGAAGAGACATGAATGAGAAGGAGGGTAGTTCAAGGTAGTAGTATAACTACTACTAGTAAATTACTCAATACTCTAGCAAAAAGAGGCTAACTACCCAATGATTGTAGTTTATAAAACATAGGAAATGTCAAATCCCCTAAAATGTAACAAACACTCATCTATGCTCTCATAGTGCTCGACAATGTCCGTTTATGCAAGAATTAAATTAGACTTTGAACGTTAGCTTGTCTTACTGAATAACTCGGGAGTTAACTGCAGCCAATTCAGTATCATAATAACTCACTTTGGTAAGTTAAGTATGCATTTTGTTTTATTGCTCAGCTGTTAGCTCTCAATCTCTGAAGTAGTAAATGACTGAGCTAGAACGAGAAACTAAGCTGATGAATCAATTCATTTTAATGAAAAGTGGAGATCTGATCTCTCCCTCAAGTGTCAGCCTCAGTGCTCTTTCTCTCTTTTTCCCACGCACACACACCACACCCCACACACCCTGAGTACTGGAACATCTCTTCATGCGGTAACGCAGTGATTCACTTTTGTTTTGCTTCTAGGCCAGAGGAAGCAGTATAAAGCATGCTTCAAACCACTGCAACACTGATATCTGTTGGAATTACCTGATACACCCCTTACAGCCCCTTTTCCTGTGACGTTTAGGAATGCTGCAGACACTTACCCCTCACTTCTCTTGTAAAGGTAGCCAGAGCGCTCGGTGCCATGGGCCTTGTTGCCTTGCAGCTGATGCAGACTGTACCCGGCATTCTGTTTGGCCTGATTGTCCTGTAAAAGATAGTAGATTCTTGACATGTTGACAATTTCAGCAAATTAGTATAACTTGCTAACAATATATAGATATTATTAACTCAAAGTATGATATCTCTGTCAGTTTAGGGGGTATCTAACAGTGAATCTTGACCTGCTAGTGGTCCCAGACGAAGTTTAGTGGATCATGTAAGCTATTAGGATTTGGAGTAAAATGGATATGAGTATGAGAATTTAGGTCTTTGGACTTAAACACAAATTCAAAGCAAAAGTTGTAAGACTACAAACAGGTCCTCCACCTCTTTGTGCTCGGACTGCAGAGAAGCTTTCAGAACATCTCGAAGCTGAATCAGCTGTTTCCTCTCTCCGTCCTGACTCTGTTTGATCTGATGAACGGACAGGAAGAGAGCAAACATTTCACATTTAATACAAATACATCACTGCTGACCACGGTCCACCTATATCAACAGAACAATGCATTCCAGATCAATCATCTAATCGGTAACATCCCTTGTCTAAAATTTGTTTCTATTCTCATCAAAGCACAACATATTCCGTCTTCATAATCTTCTACAAATCTTTCCTCACCGCCGTGAGATCGGAAGCCAATTTCTCTACTGATGGTTTCAGATTCTCCACAGCTTTCAGTCCATCTTGGAAAAAACTGAAGACAAAGACAAGAAAAGAGGTACAATTGATGAACTATGATCCAAAAATATATCCCTGTAATTTAAGAAAGCCCACAAAATGACTGTAACCTAAGATAGATATTTTGAGGTTAACTTAGTTAAGTAGAGCTGAGTAGTTACATTAACTAACATGCACTTGTGAAAGAAGATGGAGGAGCAGCACAGAGGGACATACTTGCACTGAGCGTGGAAATATTTGATGAGGTTCTGGACAAAGTCGACACCTTTTTTCACTTTGATCTCGTTCACCTTTAGGAGATACTGCAAGAGAGAAAACAAAGGTAGGAATATAAACTTCTCCAATCCTTCAAGCATTTCAAATGTATGTTCAGATTTTTTTTTTCAATTCTAGTGGATGTGATGCACAATCATTTAGGACACTTCCGGAAAAAACTGAGCCAAAAACTTTGTCCCTCTATGGTGACCTCACCTCACACATTTGCAGCTGGAAGAGGCGTCTTTCCTTCTCCATGTCTTCAGCGATCTCTCCTCCGCTGAACTCTGTGCGGATCATTCCGTGCTGCTTAGCGTGCTCCCTCTTTTCCTTCTCGATCTTAGCTCTGGACAGGAAGGGGCAAGAGGTCAAAGTGAAACCAAGATGTTCATGAAAACTGAGATAAATCATCAAACTTAAACAAAAATTAAATGTAGTTCTTGTTAATTTCTCTACATTTGTTGGTGTTTTGGTGTGACAGTTGCTACACATCTTGACATTCTGAGAAGTAAATCTGATAAAAGTGATTATTTTCTTACAGCTTGGTCTCATAGTCCTTCCAGGATTTGTCAAATGGCTTCTTCAGATCCTGTTGAGGAGACGTCTGATAATTAGACTCAGAGCATTTACAAAGCAGAGAGTGTGGACTCTGACCCGTGAGTTGCCCCTGTGTGTATGTGTATGTGTATGCCTTGTGTGCTAATCTAAGCAAGTAGTTTCTCCCTCTTTCCAGTCTTTGTGCTGAGCCACGCTAAACACACAAGCCGTTCTGGACCACAGAGAAGAAAGGAAAATCCATTTTCTCATCAGAGTTCACTTAAATGTCTTTAAATGAAGGGCTGGTTTCACCGTGTGCTTTCTCAGACCATTTAAATTTCACTGAGACTAACAAGAAACAACCCAACAGGAAGCAGAAGCAGACGTGTGGCCGGACAGAAATAGAATTTAGTAAACCACAGTACTAACCTAGTTGGTCTGATACACCATCATTTACATCGAGGGAGCTGAATGCGAGAGATGGTAACTGGTAGTAACTTGTCTCTAGTAGCATCTTGTGTCTGTAGTAGTATCTTGTTTTGGAGGCCTTCAACTCAACTGAAATATTGTACTTTTTATTCCACTGTATAGTTCACTGAGTTGTAGTTTTTTGATCCGCATTTTAAGTTAAGTTTGTTTGTCAGATAAAAACTTTGTATCTCCAAAATGTTTCATCTAATGGAGTATTTTCCTTGATGGTAGCGAAACATTGACTTGAATAAAGGCTTTGTTCACCACGGCTAAACACGAACCCCTTTGATTCCTTTCAGGTCCCCTTTCAGCAGGCTGTCGAGAGGGAAGGTGATGATGTTGTTCATATTCTGCATCTGCAAATGGCAAGTGCGAGCCAGAAACACGAGAGAGTTAAAAACACCCTTCTTATAAGTATAGGTGTTAATTATAATAAATTGTCCTTAAATGGACATGGGTGTCTGTCTCACCAGGTTTTTGAAGAGCGCCGTTAGCTCTTTGGTGAAGACAGCGAACTTGAGGAAGGCAGAGCCAACCTGGGCGTCCTCTCTGCACACAAGGTTGTCCCCGAATTTTTCCAGCGACTGAATGAACTGCTCCTCATTCTCCACATGAGCTGCGACACACAACACACGTACAGACAGATTTTTAGTTCAACATTTGCAGTATTTAGGCTCAGCCGCTCTCGTACTTGAACGCTAATATTAACATGCTAGTGTGAACCTTCTGGGAATGTTCTAGTTAAAGTTGTTGGTTTCAGGAAAGTTTCTGGGAAAGTTTCTGGAAAAACTTCCCAGCGTGATCCCGAGAACACAAATCATAACTCACAAATAATAACATATAGCATATGTAGGGTGACATCAAGTGAAATGGCCCGCATCTTAGCATGGTATGTTAGCTGAATTTTCTTAGCTCAAGAACAGCAAAGTCTAAGCTAATTCAGTCTGTAAAAAATAGTTTCACACATTTATTATGGATTTATTGCATTTGTGTGTTAAAAATTGATCTGTCTCTCTCTTTGTCTGTCTGTCTGTCTGTCTGTCTGTCTGTCTCCGGTTGAGGCAGACAGACAGGGGGTTAAGCTGTCGAGGCAAGCGTCTCTCCCTCGGCATGCTGGGACAGGAGAGCAGTATGGCAGGAATGTGTGGAGCTGAAACTCCATCTGCCTCACACACATAAGCTACATTCTGATGGAAATGTTCTTGAATCCTGCCATTACGACAAATTTGAATCTCTCAGCAGTCCCATAGCTTTAGATCAGATATGAACCAGATCTAGGACCACACATGTAAGTCGGCTGAATCTGAATCCCTTCCGTGTCACATGCATGAAGGCTACATAATAGGGATTGGGTCACTTCAGCCTGTGATGTGAACATAGTTAAAGCCGCCACTCTGAGCAGCAGCGGGGTTCACACTCGTCTCAATCAAGATGAAACATTAAACATAAAGCTTAAATGGATTCGGCTGAGAAACAGTCGAGAGCTCTCCTCTCACAATTCCAAGTTGTTCAGCGGGTTACACAACATAACTGAAGGACAACCACTTTAAATACACAAACGCCTCTGGAAATCCCAAGTCCATCATCCGAGGGCATTCCATGAACTAAATCGTACAAATACCGTATCAAGTCATCAAACATTTTTAAGAATTTGCCAAGATCTGGACACTTGACGTAGACTTTAAGTGTATAACAGGACTTGCACGATTCCAGGGCATTCGGAGCTTTACAGACATAACTTGTAGTGAATAGGTCGAATGAGGACATTTTCTAGCTGAGGTGTTAAAAACTGTCAAGTTGAGAAAATGAGAAATGATGGCTTGTAGTATGAAGCGTGAATTCATGGAGGTTTAAGACAGTTTCTCACCCAGACCCGATGTGTTCATAGACTTCACTGACTTCTTGATCTTGTACAGAACTCCTCTGTCCACATCCAGAGCCTATGGAACAGTCAGAGAACAAAACAAAGTGAAGACGAGCAGTGACGGAACATGTCTTCAGGATATATTTAAAGCATCCACTCATCAAACTTTGTGTGAATCTCTTTAAATAACATCCAACACTCATTGTGTTGCAGAGATGCAAGAAGCTTTGGTGCATGTCTCTGAATACTGTAGTAGCCATGAGACTCCGAGTCAGCGTTGCATGGCACCACTGATGTTGAACTGATCCAAAACCGATCGATCAGAACGTAAATGGGTTGAGTCTGCTAGATTGTACAGCTTCAGACTAACAGAATGTGATGCACTGTGATTGGCTGTTTATTCAAGCGCTGCGGTCTGGGAGATGTAGGTGACTTCTTTCCGTAATGTTGTTGAGTCCACAGTCTTTGACCTTTGACTTTTCAATCAATGAAGCAAGAATCTGTTTTCCATCAGCACAGTCATGTCAATCAAAGTGTCCAACTCAAACTGAAGACAGTCACTTCACATTGTATATGGACATATACAGTAAGTTGTTCCGCTTTAATAGCTCTTTACATAATCAGCACATTTACAAGATCCTCTTCTGTGTTTTCTATTGTGGTGACTCGGTGTATGAAACATGCAGACAGTCCAGAGGCTCGGTTAGTGTTTGACTGAATAATGAGGCTCTCATTGACTGATGGTAGCGCGCACAATTAAGAGCATATCATGGTAGGTACTGTTTGAGTATTGGAACACTCGTTCATTACATTGGTTTACAAATACAAAATGTCTATTATTTGTTATTGAGGACAAAGCAGCTCGACCTACAATGGACCTGAAAATATGCAGAAGTTATAAACGTTGCGTAACTTAGCCTCAGTTAATGCACAAGCTACTATCACACTTCACTGTCACATGTTGCGTACAGTCAGTGGACAGCACACAGTGGGTGCAATTAACCTACCATAAGTAAGTAAGTGCTTCACACAGACATGTTGACAGAAGACTGGACAGAGTCGAAAGAAAGAACAAATCTGACAAATAGAAAGAAGGAGAGATGAGAGGGACTAAATGAGAGAGGAGACAGAGGGAGCAGCAGGGTGAGACAGATCTTGTTGGGACAGGATCAGAGGGTGTAAGGCCCCGCCTCAGCCCCCGGCCCTGGGGCCCCTGGGAGGGACTGTCCCAGCATGCAATGGGAGGAGGACACTAGGGGAAGACAGTGCAAGACCTGAGATACCATTTCACAGGGCACAATATTGAACATGAGGTTACATCAAACCTTCAAAATCTCCTAAATAGTAATAGAAGCAGTTGCAGGGACAGCAGCAGAGTAAACAGCAACACTAACTATGCTGACTGTAGTGACAGTAGTATAATACATATAATAAAGCAAGCATTAAGTAATAGTAACGCAGCAAAGTATAAGTACGTCTTCAGTCCTATCAATACAAAATGTTTGTTACTGTGACTTTTGCTCTTTGGCTTCCTGTTCCTTAAATCAGCAAAAAAAAGAAAAACACAATGACAGGATTTCTAAACTGTTTCAAAAGCCGAGCTGAAAAAGTGCTGTTACACTAAGAGGAAGTATTAGTCCCTCTTCCTCTTTTAAATAATGACAAAAAAAGGACTAAAGGTGTGGACCTTTACTGCAGGAAATGTGAAGGAATGGCAGAGAATTCATAGAAACTTCTTTTTGCACTGCTTTGAAGAAGAAATCGCTTATGGAACTGTTTATTTGTGCACAGTAAATGTATTTGACTGTTTAACTGTGGGATATGATCACAACGTCTGAGAAATTTGGGAAGGAAGAAAAATCTTGAGAAAATTTCCAGATTTCCACAAGATTTCTCTTCCTTGAGATTTTTTTAAATATGTTGTGTTAAAAATGTGTGTGTGTGGTGTGTGAGTGTGTTTGTGTGTGTGTGTGTGTGTGTGTGCGTGTGTGTGTGTGTTACCTCCTCCAGGGAGCCCACTGTGTTCCTGCAGTGAGACATCCTGGTGGTGAAGCTGGAGGTGGTTGGAGCTTTGTAGTCCTCATTGGTCTCAGAGATAAACTCTGTGACGCTGATGAGCTCCGGCATGATGAACTCCAAACAGCAAAACACACACGAATGACACACAAAAACTACAAAAATACCAAGTCCTTTCCTGTTAACACGAGCCAAGAATTGAGTCAGAATAATCCAGAAAGTAAAAAATAATCCTTAAAGCTCCAGTACTGAGACCAGTAAGTGTTCCTCCTCATGTTGGAAGTGATCAGGTTAGACTATAAATATTTCCCTGCGGCTAAAACAAACTTTTAGCTCCATGTTAGATTCCTGGGGCGCACGGAAAGTCACTGCACCTCCTCACTGCTCCTGCTGCACATACCTGAGGAAGCGGCTCAGAGCTGGGTGGAGCGCGGAAGAACACACAGAGCTCTCACTCTGACGCTGTGTGAGGGAACCACAGCAACGGCAACAAACTGAACGGGAACATATGAGGCCACGCCCACAAATGTAGTGTCCAATTAAGTTAAATTAAATTGAATAATAACGATAGGAATAAGAATAAGAATAAGAATAAGAAAATAAATAAGAGGAATTTTACAAAAATAATAATCTATTTTAAATCAATATTCTAATCATGTAAACAGCATACTTGATAGACTCTTAAACTCCAGCGACACTAATACACGTACGTTATTATTATATATGACGTTGGGGGTGACATTCAAAGTGTAATTGCTGGTCAGAAATAAGTCAAATACACTATGAACATTCCGTCTGTTCCCTTGTATCTCTTCTGTCCCTCTGTAGGGATGGCTGCGAGGATAGCGGCCAACCGCTCAAAACGTCATTGAAAGTCATCATCTCAAACAAAGACGATCTTTGGCTGTAAAATGAAGGTGAGAGGTGGGGGCAACGGTTAACTGAGAGCTTGATACAAAGATTAAAGTGTCACTTCCCTAAACAAATGTCTCCATTCCTGTTATTCTCCTTTAGGGGGCACTGTACATTCATATTAAGTTATATTACAGTTCCCTATGTCTTTCCTTATTTATTGCCTTATTGTTATAGTCACATAAACATAAACATTTTCTATTAACATTGTTGAATAATGTGCAATATACCTAATAGATGAACGAATTAATACTGTATCTTGTAATTACAATTTTATAGCAGGTTATTTTATGGTTGCTAATTTTGACTGGGTACTCATAAATACTATATATATACTATTATCAGATGTATGTTTGAGTTATGAGGGATTTTGTGACAAGTCAGTCCCTCATTTCCCTTCAGAGGATGGAACCAGTTTGCAGTGATAGTGGATAAATGGGATGGACATGTAAAGATGCTTTTCAGGTTTTATTTTAGATAAGTAACTTACATGATATGATTTTAGCTTGTTACTAATATTGTCTGAAAGTGTTTGGGTTATGATTTTGTAGGCGTAACTGCCCAGATAAAATGTAACTCTTTGGCAATTGCACAACGTCAGGACATCCATGCATGTCATCGCTCCGTGGCAGGCCCAGTGTCATGAACGCAACACTGAAACTTTGCTTTGATGACAAAGCTCTTCAAATATGTAGAAGAGCAAGCACGACTTTGCTAGACAGAACACATAAGACACACATCTATAAGCCTGTTAACACGTTATGTGCGACAACTAACTTCCCTCATGTCTTATGACATAGTTATACATTTTCCAGGCAGTGCTTCATTTGGTTCTGCTTACCTGTTTTGCATGAGCTTGGGTGCATCAACAGAAGGCTTTACTGCTTTCTTCTTCGTATTCAAATAGTTGAATTTAATTAGGTTTGTTTAGAATGACTACTTTATTAATGGACTGAGGATGCTTAAACAGCATCCAGAGCAAAGGTCAGGTGTCACCTCGCTGACTGGTACAACTCCTGCCGTCTATCCAAACTAAACACCGAGGACGTTTGGTCTCTTTCTGGTGGCAAAGTCTGGTACGGAGTTTTACGAGAACTGGGTGTTACACAACACCAGTGGACTAGATTTGAAATTTGCGACATCACTGGCACAGAAGCCAAAAAAAAAAATGATGGTGGGCAAAAACATGGAGGGAACAAAAGCTGAACTTGTGAAATGTGTCTTGTACTGGCTCTGTCACTTACAAAGATACTTAGAATGTCTGTTTATAGCAAAGTGATTTTATTGCAGCATATATCAGATTATTTCAACAGACATTTTACACCATCAAGAAAAAAACAAATCTGTATGTAAAGAACAGTCAAATTCATAGTGTACCAAAACATAGTAAAAACAAATGGCTACATATTGTACAGCAAATGTAAGTGAGGAGAATATCCAGGCCCATGGAAACACGGCGCCCTCTGCAGTAGTTTTGCATTCATCCTTTTGTCTATAAAAATAAAGTGGACATGTTTCATTTGCGTGGAATGTCAGCACACCATCGAGGTGTTTGGATTGAAAAATGTACAAACTGCTGATGGTGCAAATGATCCGTAATGACTTTTCCGTGCAAGAACTCCTCTGTTTTTCTCCCAGATCGCTGTCGTGGCTGAATGCTGCAGATTTCAGCTGAATATTACTTAACCAAGTCAGAAGTCTCTGTGTTGTCTCGTGCAGAACTGTATGTGTCCAGACATTTTGTGCAACTTCTGCTTGTTCCTCCATTTCTCCTCGCTTGTGTCGGAACCCTGAGGACATTTGGTGCCTCCTGGTGGTGATAACTAAGATTCTGCAGGAGAGGAAACCCCCCCCCCCGCCCAAAAAGAAAAACTAAACCAAATGTCAGTCAGATTGCAGTTTTGTACAGAAAATAGTCCTTGGGCGCGTTCATTTAGCCTCTGGAAGCAGGAACTTTTGCGTAATAAAGAATTACATCCTGCATTAGAAGAACTCATTTTTTCAGTGCGGATGTCTTGATCCGGCTCTCTTCCAGTGTTCTGAAGAGACCGCTCCGCTCTCTGTGGTCATAGGTCACGTCGTCTCCAGGCCGCTCAACCTCAGATGTACACACACTGATTGGGCCCCTCGTCGTTCTGAGGCGGATCTGGATGTTTTCCTGTGTCCAAACACAAACCAAAACACAAAGCTGCATTCAAGGTGTCTGATTACAACACCAGATACCTTCAAATGGCCTTTCACCACTCTGCACCTTTCTTGTGCCTCTTTCAAGGTCGCGAACTATATATTTTGTTGGGCCAGCATCTAACCTCTATACCTCCTTCCCCATCATCTAACTCCTGGTTGAAAAACCTCAAATCATGTCGGTTCACAACATAAATATACTGTACTACAATCATGGATCGTTGATCAATATAACTATGTACCAAATAATAGGCCATCATCTTTAAAAATCTTTTTGTTTATTCGACATGCGCCCTGGTGGACCATCTACCCAGTGAATGACACAAATGCAGTATAAACAGAACATAACTGTCATAATACTGCAGTATAAACAAGAGCATAACTCAGTAATCAATTCTCTGTGATCTGTTTCCATAGTAACAGTTGTTTATTGAAACCTGGCTGGCTGGCTGGCCGAGCGAATCTGCCCACTGTGTTTTTACCTCTTTGGGCGCAGGGACCTCCAGGGTGGTCTCCTCTGGCGCTCTGACAGCGATCACCGTGTGCCCCTGGAAGATTGGGATCTTGCAGATGTCCTCGTGGGTCACGTAGGCCCACGTGCGGCACAGGTTAAAGAAAAGCTGCTTCATCGGTTTAGACTTCAGTTGAGATTTACTGCACAACAGCTCTGGCAAAAACCAAAGCTGCAGTTCCACTAAAGGCCACTAGACTCTGCTAAGTGTGATTTTTGTATTGAACGACAGCGCATCTTCTAATGGGCTTATGCTGCTGTTTGATTAACCTATATCAGCATATTAGAAATGTGATGTCTTATTAGAAGGAGGGATTAAATCTAATCCGTGGCATTTAAATCTTCAAACTTTAATGGAAGTAACAGTTCTGAATCTTCTTAGTAGACATTGGAAAGGATATGCCGAACTCTTTGTGTCATCTGTCATTTCAAAGAGCTGCTTTGCGCAGGTTTTGATGAGCGTGTCCAGCATGTCCTCCACCAGCTTCAGGTTGTCCAGCTCTCTCTCGAATTTTGTGCGTTTCCTCTCCAGGAAGGCGGAGATGGGAGTCTGTCCTCTGGATGAAACACAAGCCACACAGAAAGTTTACAGCAAAGATAAGACCACAGGCCATGTTCAACGTTGGGCTTCAAGCGTTGATGCAGAGACAAAGCTAAACACACTCATCCTGTCCAAATTAGGCTTAAGAGACATAACGTGCACTAATAATTAGTTGTGTGTTCACTCACATCCACTTGATGATGTTGGCAGACTCTCTCTGAATGAGGCTGATGCCATCCAGGACGTTGGTGATGTCATACACTCGTCTCTTGCGGGTTTGCAAGCTGGTCGTTGCCACCCGGAGGTCCACTGAGCCGTCCGGAGAAGCGCCGAGCAGCTCCAAGAAACGTCGGGCCAGTTTCCCCAAGGCCATGTCTGAGCATGACACAACACATAGAAAGCATCAGAGGCAGATTTGGAAAAGGTGGCTGAGTAAATATGGCTCAGGAAGGTAGAGCAAGACACTGATGGGCTTAAGAGTGAGAATATGAAAGGAACACAGCATGTACCTGCTCTCCTTATGGGTTTGCCCTTGGTCGCCTCGCTTTGAACTCTTGAACACACGGGTAAAACACACAATTATTCAATTAAAATTACAATACAATACAAGATTTGGGCAGCGCAAAGAAGCAGAAGTGGTGAGCTTGTTACCTGACGATCTCGACCTCTGGAGGAGTCTCTAAATCCTCTTCCGGCTCCTGTAAACAATAACGACAGCAGATTGAGTTCAAAGCTGCCCTGAGTTAGATTACACATAGGTGAACAATTGACACCACAAAAATCAGCAGCACCCTCACCTGCTCTGACCGATGAGGTGTTGGATGAACAGCAGGATGGTGAGCAACGTGAGCAGCATCATGAGGAAGAGGACGGCTTCCATAATCGCTGTCTACACCAGCAGCAGCAGCAGCAGCAGCATCCACCCTGCAGCTGTTCCACTGCTCCTCATCATCTGAGGACTCCACTCCCCAAGGGTTCATCATGCTCAGGGACCGATCCAGGCAAGGAGGCATGATGGGAATGGCATCACCAGAGACCCCGCTGGTGGTGATGTCATCCGGCAGGAAGTGATCCTCGCAGATTAAGTGCTGCTCTGCGGAGTCGTGTTTGTCTGTCTCCCTCAGAGCTGCCAGCCAGACCTGAATAGTCATCAGTGTGTCATTAAATGTCCCTCAAATGTGTTTGTTTTTCATTGTTCGGTAACGCTCAAAGGTACCAAAAATGAGCAGAATTGAAATTAGGTTGGAAAAGAAATAATACTATGCTAGGCTCACGACTTATCAATCAGCCCCTAATGAGGAAGCATATACAGTATAGCTCTTTGTGGTTGATTTAGCGCATCAAATAAATGAGTTGACTGATAAATTGAGAGCCTAAGGAAGCGAGCAAGAGCAGCAAATTTCTGATTCATCCCAAAACATTCTGGTATACGGTTTGCATTACTTTTCATCATTTATCTAATCCATAGGTAGATTGATAAGTTATGAGCCAGACCGATAAGAATGGGCACATGACTCACTGTTTTTGTGTAAGAAGTGTGTCATCAAGTTGGAAAGAGATGAAATGGTAAAATAAAGAATTGTAATATGATTTTCTATGCTGTTTAATATTGTTGAATGATAAATAGTGAGCCAAAAGCACAAAGACATGAACAGAGTGCTCCAGATGTGTGTTGAGCTGTCAGGAGACTGAACATCCTTCCTCGCCCCTGCCCCATCCCTTAAAGCTACGCCCTGTAAACCATATGAGGCCATATCTGAATATAGTAGCTTCAATTTTGGCAAATTCCTACCAGACTTGTCTGGAGATTTGTTTGCTCGAGCCAATCTCTTGCGTTTTGCATCGCCGCTTCTTGACAACAGTTAACGGTTGCTTCTTCTTCTGCATGATGCAAATGTATTTTAGAATTTTGAACAGTTATTCACTTCATTCATGATGTCATTATGATGGGTTGTCAAGTGTGACAACATTCATTTATCATTGTGGAGGGTTGCTAGGGTGATTTTAAGTCAACTGTGACATCATTCATGGTGTCATTACAGGGTTGCTAGAGAGGTTGTTATTGGCAACGCAAATAAAAACTGCAACTGCTGAAACAGTATTTACGTTAAATACAATGGCAATGAATAAAATCATATGCAAATACAAGAACCTGTAGTGTTGGACGTTAAAGTAGGAATCGTGCTTTTAGTAACTCAATACAAACATACACACAAGCATTCTGTAATTAAAAGTAGTAACAAAATAATGATAAAATAATAAGATATAAGTCGTTGAAGATGTTTTACTATGGATGGGGGATTCTGCACTGGGCTCACTAATTATCATTCAGCCTCATTTCCAGCTTTTACAATCATACATTTTTCTACGGTTGGGTCGGACGCTGGCTCGGTACCTTGACGCGGGCCGGATCTTTGGGGAAGCTGAAGAACCTCTTTGGTGGCCGGCTGTAGATCTCCCGGTTCAAGGTGTCTTTGCGGTTCCGACACCCGGACACTACACACTTCACCATCCTGACCGTGCGGACACACACACACACACACACTCCTCTGTTTAACGGTACATCCGCCCGTCGCTTCGATTCGCTTCGTTTCGCTTCTTACGGTTTCATCACAAATATACAACGAGACAGCTGCTTTTTCTGTTTTTGTTTTTGTGTGCCTTCACGTTTTTAGACGACCCTTGACCCGGATGTACAACGGCAAGGAAGGAAAGCGGAGGGTGGTGGCGACCTTTGGATCCGCGTCCATCTGCGCCCCCTACAGCACGGAGGCTGTCACTGCTCCGGCATGAGCTCCACTTTAGCTTTTTACAGGTTTTTATGATTTTCTAGAAGTCTATACAATTAAAACAAATTATAACACAGATAAACAGGGACTTCGGGACATTGTGGGACAGTGATTAAGCTATCGTGATGTATTTTAATCTTGGATTGATGAAGAAAGATCATATCGACCAATCATAGCGCGTACGAACAGCCGTGTGATCTATAATAACATTGTCAGTACAGCCCAACTTTTGAACCTGTTACATAATCATAGTTCTAGTTAAGGATTGGACAGGAGTTGTCATACCAGAGGCTCGCGTGTAGATCAGGTTAGTTCAGTTTAGCAGCAGTGACAGCATGGCCGAGAGGAAAATACATGGAAAAACCGCAGCAGAGCCACTTTTCCTGCAGTTTAATGATCTGGTCTGCGAGACTGTCGGTGGGAAGGTGAGTCAATGCAAACATAAAGTTTTGAATGAACAACAAGACAAACACAAATATCAAAATATATTTTTCTATAATAATATTCTTAAATTTTCTCACTGCCAGGTAATTTTTGCGACAGACGAATGGTTTGCACCTGCTGCCAACCTGCTGAAGGTATAACATGTATCCTCCTCATTTTAATCTGCTTTGGGATGTTCATCATCATTTACAAAGACACATAATAACATATAAGCGCTCTCATGTCCTGCAATGGTTACGATCAACCCACAGAGAGAGCCGGCACAGTTCATAGCGTCTGCTTTCACTGAGTTCGGAAAGTGGATGGATGGATGGGAGACGAGAAGAAAGAGAATTCCAGGTTCACTCTTCCCTTTCAAACTAATTCTGCTGTCTTTTTATTGGTCCAAAATTCTTACCACATGGGTAGATTTATAACAAAGCTTGATCCATAATGACAGAGAAAAGTGGGGGTTGCTCGGTTTTCTACTTTTTTATGTTAAAATGATAAGGTTATTTCTTTGTACCATATTGAATGTTTCTGTTTTGAATCTATTTGGTTGTGTAAGGTCATGACTGGTGCATCATCCAGCTGGGAGTTCCAGGCCTGATCTATGGCTTTGATGTCGACTCGTCGTTCTTCACAGGAAACCATTCACCCCACGTCTCCATCCAGGCCGCCTGTCTGGGTAGGAGTCCATACATTTAACCAGGACGTCTTATTTAAAATAACAACTTACATTTCTTCTTTTTTGTTCTTTTACTTGGAAGCAGAAATGATCAATGTGCAACATCAGATTTTTTTTTGTTGCCAAATTTAGCTTTTAATAGTCCACAAATACAGCATGGGTCTAATATGTATAATAAGTATTTATAAACACGATGTGAGGGCTGATTGATTAGTCGTGAGCCTTAGTTTAACAGCCAGTCTACGCACATTATTTGAACAATGAGACTTTTACCTCTCCCCAAACATTAATTTGGATTTTGGAGCTTAAATAACAAATCCCTGCAGCATTGGTGGCAGATATGTGTACAGTGGGAAGGAGATTATGTTGGAAAATAAGTAACTACAAATCCCTCGAGAGGTTCCCATTGCTCTGCTTACGACTCATCCATCAACCTTAGTATAACACGGTTAAGTACAAATAATGAAGGCAGTTCACTCTGTAAGTCGTGTGACTCCTCCCCCTGACCAGATGACCCCCCCACCCTCACCCTGGAGGGGGACCGAACCGGAATGGCCGCCTCTGACAGTCAGCTGGCTGCTGTCGCCAAGGTAACACTGACATTCAGCTGGTTACCAGAACCCCATTCACAGACACAAACACTGCTGCCAGCTGATGGTGTGCTGATATTGACAGTTGAGCTCTGAGACGTGGCCGGAGCTTCTGTGTGTGTCTGAGCTGAATCCTGGATATAACGACAGCTGTCATAACTACTTCCATGTCAACTTCAACCACAGAGTCACACACCTACGTCTAAATATGTTCCCAGGTGCGTAAATTACAATGAGTAAGAATTTCATAATGTCAAACACCGTATATGATGTAATGTGACAAGCAGGCGGGAGGGAGTGATAACTCTACACACCACCTGTGTTAATCAGCCAATCAAAATGATGATGGTGTGTTCAGATGGAGGGATAGCCAGACTCAGAGTGTATGGCATAGGGCAGAGAGACTGGTTGTCTGTCCCTACCAACCAGGACATCGACTTGGTGGCTCTGACCAACGGAGGAGTCTGCCTGGGCTACAGCGACGCCCACTTTGGACATCCACGCAACATGATTGGTACAACACACTTGGTCGGAAACCTTCTTGTCTTTGTCTTCTTCTTCCTTGTTCCTTCGTTCTTCATCCTGCTTTGCTCTGCAGGTCTGGGTCGGGCTTCCAGCATGGCTGACGGATGGGAAACAGCCCGGAGACTGGACAGACCGAAGGAACTCGAGGTCCATGCACACACACATTCATACACACACACACATACACACAAAAACAAATCACCTCATGTACTTGAAAGTACTTGAGGTGTCAGCATTCATCTTCAGCTGCTTGTTCCTACTCTTTATGACATCGTTTTGTAACTTGATATCGGCCCGTTGACTTCCTGCAGGCTGATGAGCGGGGCATCCTGCAGGTGCCGGGCTGGGAGTGGGCGGTGTTCCGACTCGGTCACCCCGGGGTGATCAGCAGCATCGAGGTTGACACCAACCACTTCAAAGGTACACACACGCCTTCACTTATTGTATCATCACATCAGCTGTTTGTATTGTATTGTATTACTATGACCTCCTACTTTGTCATCAGTTACAACCATCAGAATGTTAGAATGGTTTGACTGATGGTCCTGTTTCTGTCCAGGTAACTTCCCGGACTCCTGCAGAATCGAAGCGTGCACTTTGACCCCTGAGGAGGAAGCTGAAAGCATCAGGAGCAGGTGGAATTCTGGGACTTGGCGGGTTCTCCTGCCACCTCAGAAAGTATGTTTACTATATCAGTCATTTCGTTTTCTGTCTTTAAAAGATCAATTGTCCCCAACATGTGGTCCGAAATCAAGGTTAAGGCTATATACTGTAACTATAATCCCCAATAATGCATAAAGTTTGAGTATTGGTGTTTTTTTTTCCCTTCCTGGAAGCTTCTTCCTGCTCCTTCTGTATTGGCTCCACTCTTCTGGACTGCCACCTTGTTGTTGGACCATGTGTGGTAAAAAAAGTGTTGTGACTAAACATGAAATCAATTGGATAAACTTGCTGACAAACAGTGATGAAGGACGTGTTGGCAGACGGTGAGATGAAAATGATCCTCTTCTGCATATTTACAATCCTCTGCCAACGAGAAACTGACAAAGATCAGAGAGGCTGAAAATATCTTTTCTTTCCCAGTGGAGAACATTATCACACAGTGATGAACAATGTAGTGTCACTCGGTGCCAACTGCTAATTTGGCAACAACTATTCAACATCATCAGCATCAAACTAAAGATTTCTACAAACAGTACTTCTCTCTTGTATTTTTCTGTGTGTTGCAGCTTGGTCCTCATAACAGACGTCACTTCAGTGAGGCAGAGCTGACACAGAGCGGAGCTGTGACTCATGTCCGCCTGGTCATCGCCCCCGACGGAGGGGTGAGCAGGCTCCGCCTCTGGGGACCACCCATGCCAACCTCAACTAGAACAGCAAAGCAACCTGCAACACAGAGCCCAAAGTCCAAACTGTGAGACAACAGAGCAACGTCCAAATGAAGACACAACAGAGACCATCAGCGTCCAAAACGTGACACAAAGACCAACAATGTCCTTCCTCACTTTGCTACAGAGACAAAGTCCAACTAGTAATACAGCAGAGACCATCAATGACCAAACTGCAAAACCAAGCAATATCTAAACCAGGCGTAACAGAGCGGAGCATCCAAAATGTGAGCAGAGACATCAAATCTGTAATCAGGAGACACCACCAACATGCAAACTGAGGTACAATAAAGACCACCGCTGTCCAACCTGTCGCACCCATCCAGGGGCCCTGACAGTAAACACTCAAAAGTTTGGAATTCTCACTGTTAAAGCTCAAAGTGAGTATGAGCTTTATCAGAACTAAACAGAAGTTTAAAATGAGACCTGGTTCTTCTGTGAGAAACACAGAAATGCTTCACGTGAATCTGAATGGTGTTAAAGCAGCAGCAGCAGAAAGCGCCGCTCCCTCTCCCTCTCGCCACCCATTATTGTTTACCCATAAGCCCCTTTGTGTTTTCTCCTCATCACATTCATTTATTCACATTTAACGTTATCGGCTGGATCAGCGAGGCGGGCATTTCCTCTCAATTAATAACCTGAAGCAGCCGATGCAGGGGGTGGGGGGGATCGATGATGTCTCCACCTTCTTCTTCGGAAATTAACAAAATAGATAAATAAAATCTAATAGCCATTGATCCTCCACTGTATCGATTTCCTTTTGTCTTCTCCGCCAGCGTAACGTTCCATCTGTCTGCCACCAGCTTCACTTGATCACTGCCCAAGGTCAACTTTAATCAACCTCGGGGGTGGGGGGGGATGTGTGTGTGTGTGTGGGGGGGGGGGGGGGGGGGTGTCGTCCTCCAACAGCCCTGTACTCGTCATCATCATTATCATCATTCATCATCATTCATCATCATCACTGTCGCTGTAGATACTTTACAGATTCCCATTTTACTTTCTACATGAGGTAAAATCAGAAAATATCACTAATCAGCTTAATTCAGGGATGTTCTCTTCTTTACTTCATCTGGAATCAACACTTCCCCCTGTGTAACGTGTGTGTGTGTCGTAGAAATGAAGAAAGGGCTCTCTCCATGTGTGGACCTGCACAGGTTGAAAAAACACACAGGCATACACACAGCTGCGTAATTCTAACACCCCCCCCCCTCCTCCCCACACACACAGGGTCAGCCAGACAGCCCATCACAGCACTGAGCTTGGACCTGACCTTTGACCCTGCCTGGGAAGCCTCAGCGGTAAGGTTGACGTGTGTGTCAGCCGCTCAGCCGTTATTCAACCGCGGGGCTAAATTATGGCAATTAGTCGCCCTGTGTGGGCTTCTCTGTGTGTGTGTGTGTGTGTGTGTGTAAACTGTCTTGAATGTTAAGACGAAAGCAAGTCTCAAATAGCTTCAACTTGAATTTCTGAGTGTTACGTCCAATTGTTCAGTTCTAGTTTTCATCTTAAGTAGGATTTTGCCTTTGAAACTGACAGATTTTATTTTGATGTTGATCTTAACATTTCTGAACATTTCCCCTTTTTTCCAGGGGATTTCTTTTTCTGCAGTGTGTTTATTCTAATTAAGTCCCCGTCATTAACATGGTGTGTGTGAATGCTGCAGCCATCAGTCATACGTGAGGTGATTTTAGTGCAGAGCTCCTCCCATCTGTCAAAGCTGTCAGGCTGAACTAACACTCGCATCCTTCATCAACCTTCCTGAAGGGCAAATGGACATGAATATACACACAACAGCTCCTGTGTGTGTGTCTGTGTGTGTTTGTGTTTGTGTGTGTGTTAAAAAGGGCTTGTATTGCTTTCTGATCTGTATCTATTTGCTTTCTATCTCTTATTTGGCCATTTGTTAGTATGTTTGTTACTTCACATGTTACTCTGTGCGTCCATTACGTCTTTGAGTTCTGTGCCATGAAATAAACAACTTTGCCATTTTGTGGATGAAATCCTTCAACATGTTGGTTTGGTTATAAAGAATATACATATTGTGGCACAGAACTCCTTTTGTACACCAAAGTTGTTGCCTGAGCAGAGCAAAACACTGAAGCTATGAGAGTAAACAATTCCCTTCAGCTTTTGTGTTTGAAGGCCTGAAACCATCGACAGCCTCTGTGACACTAATAAAGACGAAGCACAGGGAGGAAATTAAAGCCTGCCTTCCCTCTTCTAATGACATCATATCCATCATGCTTTGCTCTTTTAACCTGCACCCCTCACACACCGTCCTCCTCTCTTTATATCCATCAGCTCTAGGATCAGTCTTCCCTCTCAAGTGATCCGAGAAGAAGAAGCAGGCACTTTGTGTTTTGGGATTTGATAGACATGAATGAAAAATAGTGAGCCCAGCCTCAGAGGTGGGGCCGAGTCATTGTTTTGCCACTCACAAAGAAGTCTAAAGTTACACATCAACTCTCAAGTCAAGACCGACCCCGCCCTCAGATCGAGTCCCAACTCAAGACAGGTATGTCACAAATAATCCTTCAGACTAAACTCTGCTCTAACTGTTTATCATATTCTGTTATATCTATACTGATTGAGAAACAAACCAAAAAGATAAAGTAAAAACTGAACTCTAGAATTGTGTTTTTAATTTTTGGTTATGAACCAAAAAGTAAACTGCTTTCTAAAAGACACATGGTGGCGCTGTTCACACCAAAAACTCAAATCACACAAATCCCTTCTTCCCTCTTGCGATCTCGCTCTCTCTGACTCTCTGACTCTCTGACTCTCTCTATGTATGTATGTGTGTGTGTGTGGGTGTATGTGTGGATTTACGACTGAGATAAGCAATTCTAACCAAACTTCCTCAGGAGAACATACATCTTGGGCCTCAAAGTTTACCCCTGCCTACCTGTACCTGCTGCTATGCAACAACGGGGGGCAGTAGTGGCACAGATTGTCTCTGCAAGGAGTGAACGTATGTTGGGAGGATGGGAGAGTCAGTGATCCATATGATCTGATGATGGGCACATAAAGCTGCCTCATATGATGTTCATTCAGATTTGATCTTCATTTGTAAACAAAGAATGTTTGCTTATGGCCAAAAAATCTAAAATCTAAAAACATTTACACTGAGTTAGGGTTTTCAACATTCTTTTCAAATATTTTTGACTGTGATGAGTTTGAAATAATAGTGGGTTCTATATAGATTGGAGTTAAGAGGATTTCATTGTTCCCCAAATATACATGATGCAGTGTGAAGCAATAGATAGTTTAGATAATGTAAACCAAATCTGCTAAGTGTGTTACTTAGAGTAAGCCAGTAAGTAAAGCCATGCTGATTTCAGTCTGATTGTGGTGTTTACATGAAAAAAAATGGATAACTGCCATAAGAGGTTGATTTGAATGAAAGCACCTGACAGGCCGAACTGTCCACAAAGTTCTATTAGTTCCCCAAAAATATATAATTTAAAAAGAACTTATCATTCAACTCTTATTATCATTGAATGCAATTTGGTTCCATCGAGATTAAGATTATAGGTAGTTGATGTGATGTGAGGGTTTGTGTGGTGCGTCTTCCCACTTTATTGTACAGAATATACTGTAGCGTTTGTATAAAGCGCCCCCTGCAGGCAGGTCAGCTGTGAGTACAACAATGACCCTGACAGTGAATGTGACAGTGGCCTGATGAACAGCAGCAGCTTCTCCTCTGCACATTAATGCTCTGCTTAATAGCTTGATGGGCCCAAACTCCTCTCTGCCATAACCTGTCCACAGCCAAACACCATGCAGGCTTATTTCCCCTGAGACTCCTGAATCACATTACCAAAGAGCCTCAGCGCTCTGGTAAAACGGCGGCCGCCTGAACCCCCTCCGGGCCATGGCAGGTTCATCAGCATAACACAGACCAAATCATAAACCCAGCAGGGGAGGCGGAGCCAAGCCAGACCAGACCAGACCAGATGGGGGGACACCACCCCTTAATATTATACCGTATAAGCCTTTAAGGGTTTTATAACATCACCACTTTAAGAAAGAATGTGGGATCACTTAAAGTCAGTGACTGGAAAGTTTCTATATCTTTCAATTAAAAAAACTAGAACCTAAAGCTATCAACATTTCCTTTTGATTCAGATATAATCCTGCATTTTGGTTGAAGTACTGAAATACTACAGCCGCCAAGTTTCTGCACAAAAATCTTAATTGTATCAACAGTAACAGTCAAACATGTGTGTGTAAATAATATCTGATGTTAATGCATCAATAACTTAAATAACTATAAGTGCAAAAAAGCAAAAATGAGAGTGAAAGTTGCACTTATTTTCGATTTCCACAATTCTTGTTGCAACATGTTTGTTTGCTAACTAGCTAAAGGTCAGCGGATGCACCCTTGCCACTTTCCCATCATGGTTTAAACTATGACTATTGATCTTCCTCACCTTGGACTATAGGGAGCACAAATGTCTGGGACTTATAATACAACAAATTAGCCTGAAAAGAGGCAGAGTCAGCAGAACAGAAGGCCGCTGAGCCTCATTATTCTGTTTTCTCTCAGACAAACTGCAGCAATCAGAGGAAACGCTCAGCAGGAAGCAATCGATAGCAGCGGCCCATGTTTATGAATTTTTTATTGTTTCCTCCAACCTCTGGTGTCTGATACTCTGCATGTGGGCCTGCAGCGTATTATTCATAACTGTCACTGTGTGGAGCTTCATTTGCAGAGGAAGCGGGGACTGAGGGGGATTCTTAGGACAGAGACCAGCAGACAGAGAGGCCATCCCCTGCCTGCAGCAGAGTCTGATATGATGTCATCTGGTCAGTATATTAGTCATGCGGAGGGAGCCCGGTTCAGCACAAGATGTATGTATGAAGTGGACTTGGCTGAGCAACTGGATCTTCAGGTTGATCGAGTGTTTTCAATTAACATCACATGACACTGCTGTATTTCATTTCCATGTGTGTGAGTAAACCCTTGGTCCTAATAACGCATAATTCAAATAAAATACATTTTTTCCAATCACAAGAGTACTTTTATAGCGCTTTTCTCCAAAGCATTCACAATGATGTCACATTCACCCATTCATACACTGATGTTCAGTGTCTTGCTCAACACCTCTTTAACAGGAGGAGCCTGGAATCAAACCAGTAACTTTCCAATCCCTACACAATCCCACTCTACCAGAGTCTACCTGAGCCATGTTCAATATCTATCTGTAGCGTTTCAAACCCTCAGTGTCAAGTCCATCAGCATAGGGTTCTCTATCCAAGAAGGACTTTTTTTGAAGATACACATTGGTGAGCAAGCCAAACCACATTTGCAGGGCATTGTGATGATTTGAGAGTGAGTTTGTTACGTTACTTGGATTGGATTGATCAGATATTTATGGACATTGGACAGTTCGTTGGAGAAGCAAGAATATGTCAAATAACGGCAACCATTGAACCTTTACTGTCTGGTTTCCTAAGATGATACCAGAGTGGATTTCCATGACATTTGGGATATTTCATCATTTTCAAAAACAATTCGAGGCCTGTAAAACACATTTTCAATTCCACGAGTTTTCCAGGATTTTCATGATCAAAGAAACCCTGACCACAAATGGATTTAGCAAAGGTTTAATCAAGTTGTGGAAACATACGTTATACTCTATGTATACACACATCTATCCAGGATATATAGATGTATGGACACACAGTAAGAGTGCAATGCTAATCAGCTGAAGCCGGTAAATCCATACTGTGATGTCTAATCCACTGATAATCAGAATTAAACGTTGTTAGCGCTGGACTTGTGTCTCTACAGATGTCTGTTTCCTTTTTAAATCACCACCAGCTAATTACAGCAGCAAACGCTAATTATTTGTCGAGGAGACATTTCAAACGAGCTGTAATTAGTGAAGACAAACGAGACAAACACAGACGGATGTTTCCAGGCTCTGCTGGCTGGTTGAACAGTGTTTGTCCAGCAGAAATCAGCTTTCTCCATTGTTCTGACTGGGATCGATCTCTCCAGTCTTAAGGTAGATAAGAGGAGAACTAACAGATTTGCTGCGAGTGAAACTTAAAGCGTTTGGAGTCTAAAGGGATTTTTCGCAATGTTTCTTTTCATGGACTTTGTCTTTCATTTGCCACCTAGAAGCTGCATTGTGAAGAAATATATGTACCAATTTAAACCGGAATATTTTCTTTTTATGTGTTATGTATTTATGTGTTAATAAATAGGTGTCACTACTTGAATCTGGAACTTATACGTTATACGTTTGTTCTAGATGTCTAGACGTGGTGTTCCCCATGGATCAATACTTGGTCCCATCTTGTTCTCTTTGTACATCATTCTCTTTGTTGTATACCCTTCGTTACGCAGATGATGCACTTATACCTGTTGTTCAATCCCAGCAATTTAACTAAGATGCTAAAAAGCTAACGTACCTTGGTTGAATTTAGAACAGCGTCGCTCAAAGCACCACCACAGAGGCTAAATCAGCGCAGGTTTCTTAAAACACACTCAGTCTCACTTGTTGTCAGTGCCATTTTGAAAAGCACTATATAAAATCGGTCATTGGCCTGCGTAAGTAATGTGATTTGTGTATAACGTGAGGTGCTTTTTACTGAAGTGAAGGATTTAAATACTTCCGTCCACCACCGACTCATAAAAGCAGCGTAAAACACTCTGCAGTAAAGCCCAGCAGTCTGCACATTTTTCCTGTTTTCCCTTATATATGTGTGTGTGTGTGTGTGTGTGTGTGTATGTGAGTGTGTGTAGCCAGTATGCAGAGTAGATGTCACCTGCAAATAAGCCTGCTTCATAATTATTGATTGTGTCTCTCCATGCATGAGGTAATTTGGGGGTGGAGGGAGGGGATGGATGTGTCCTAATTTGCATGGTGACCAGGGAGATTACAACCCCCCATGTGTCTGATCTCATGGCCGGTGTCCACTGTAATAGGAAGCTGAGACGTGGCGGAGGAGCATTTAATATGTGACATGTTCATACTTCCCCTGCCATGGCACGCCGCCGTCTCTGCATCGGCCAATCAGCTGCTCTGACACAAAGGAGTAATTTGATTTGATAAAGGGCAACACATGAATTTCTGATTCCGCACATTGCCTCAACCTCGACTCGGCGGGTTATTCGGGAGGCCGAGGGTGTAGGGGTGTCGGTGTGACGGGTCTGCGCGATTGGAGGAGCATGGAGACAGGGGAGAGGGGGGTGTGAGCGGTGGATTTGTAATTTGACAGTTTAATGTTTGTCGGCTGTGAAAGAAGACGCAAAGAAAACTAGAAGTGACTCACACGGCTCATAAATCAACCAATGCTACACAATCCTTGAAATCTACTATTTTAGTAACAGTATTTCATCTGGATCAACAGCAGAATCCATTCATCATGCATGTTAGAACTTGATATAATTTGATGCTACTTCGAGAGGCAATAGTAAAAAATATTATAATAATGAAATATGGACTGTTTCTGCAGTGAATTCCATAATAATGACAGTACAAACTGATTTCTATGTGAACTAGAGAAGGATTACAAAATCATTGAATTCATGTAATCATCCTAAATAGTCTTTGCACAAGTTCAATATCAAGGGAAATCTGATGTAGATGTGATTAATTTATTTGTATAGACTTCATTTCCTATAAGGCTAAGCGAGGTGACTTGGAGGGACTGATGCATGATGGGATATGTACAAAGGAGTACCTGTGCTGGTAGCTTAGAGTTCAGCATGAGTGTGTGTGTGTTGCCTCTCCCTCATATGAGATACGTTTTGCCTCGCTACACGGGTACTAAAAAAGCAAATTTCTGGCAAAGCTACTAATAGCTGCAGCATTGTCAAGCTACTGCAAAAAGTAGCTTCATTACTGCATCAGTTGGTAGTTTTCTACTTTACACTGACTTAACTTTTGACTTCATTCATATTCCATTCTTCTCCGCCAATCAGGGGTCACAGGAATATCTGTTTCAGCTGTGCCCAGGGTGCGCTGACCTCTGACCTCCTCGCTGCTGATTGCTGGTTGTGTCGTGGAGCTTTATTCTGCTGCTGAGCTCACTTGGTAATAAAATAATCAGAAAGTTCATGTGATGAAATGCTGAGCAGGAGTGAACACAGACTATTTTATGTACATGGAAAAGAAAACAGGAGTTAAAGTTTGGCAGCAGCTGCATTGACGTGATCGCTCTCGTTCTCCTGGTCTGCTCTCTGTCTTTTATCTGCTTGACCTGACCTGTCGCTGCTAAGTGGCTCTTGTTTGGCCAAGATAACCTCGTGGGTTTGGGAGTAGGAGAGGATTGTTTCCCACGCTGGGAATGTGCTGCCTTCACTTCGGAGACCTTCAATATGCGGTTCAGATGATTAGTATGACACGGTATACTGTTAAATTCCAGCCTTGCATGATCTGTTGAATCCTATTCACACATATAATCATCGCCAGAAGAACTCAGATAGAGTTCAAGCACTTTTTTTCCTCATTGATAATTACAGTCCAGGCAAAATTGAGCCAAAAACAAGAAGGTTATTTAGCGAGGCGACTTCAAATTACAGTCAGGGCTTGTAAGTAAATGAACCACAGTTCAGTTAATTTGCTTTATGTTGCATTTACACCTCAAGGTGCAAGAGAACTAATTCCAATGTTTTCCCTCTTGGCACATATTGGATATGAGAGCCTGTTAACACTAAAAAAGCTTTTCTTGGATATTCTCGGATGTGTTTTGGGCCACGATCATATTAGATATCTGTCATCTGAACACACCCAGATAGTCTTCTTCTCCTTTCTCTTTACATTTCTATTCGCACAATTTTCACACTTTTCTACTTTTTCTGTATATGAATGAATGCAAAATGAATGGGACGCTATGTATTAATAGAAAAGGAGGTCAAAGGTGACTCATTTGTGCCTGAAAGCTAGTCGCAAATTCAGTCAAAGTGTTCTGCAGTCCCTCCAGCGGCCCCTAGAGGCTTCGCAGTTCATTACACCTGATCTCAATATTATAATCATAATCATAATCATAATTTCTGATCACTGTCATTTTCCTGTGTTCCTCTGTGACTCTGAAGGTCCAGTGTTGTCAAAACACATCAAATCCAGAGCTCCTCAAAGTCACGACAACTAATAAGTTACACTGCAGCATGTGATGTTTGCTGCAGGAAGATTTCTGCTGCGTAGAGAAAATGGCTGATAAGCATCTCTCTTTCCTGCATCCCTGCTCTCACTTTTCTCCATGGACTGTGTGTGTGCATGTGTGTGTGCCGAATCGATACACGCCGCCGTCATTTCTTTTAAAGATGTCAATCCCTGTGAACTCATTGCCTCCTCTGGGCCCCCCCGCCTGCATCTCTGTCTGCCTCTCTCTTGCTTCCTCCATCTCTTCCCCTCTCTCCTCCTCTCTCTCTCTCTCTCTCTCTCTCTCTCTCTCTCTCTCCCTCTCTCTCTCCCTCTAGCTCTCCCTCTCTCTCGATTTCCAGACGCCGCTGATTTTGAGTGACCAATCAAGCGAGGCAGAAAAATGAGAAAGAGACAGAAGGAGAGAGAGAGAGAAAGAGAGATAGCGAGAGAGTGATAGAGAGGGGGGGCAGATGGGGGGAGGAGGAGGAGGAGGTGTAGATTTCATGTTACGCATACAGATTGCTCGGCTTTAATATGGCAGACAGAGGGAAAATATATTCTAGTTGTTGATCTCCTTGCTCCCTGGTGACGTCGGTGTCTGCAGGCATTAACTTTGCATGAGTGCGCACACACACGTACATACACACACACACCTACACACAGTCACAGGAACAGGGCTTCTCGCAATTTAAACACTTTCTTTGAAATATGAATGGCCTTTCACCTCGCCTCCTGTATGTTCATTACGGCCAAAACTACTGAGCAAGCACAAAACAAATTTGAACTCTAATCGATGAGTAGCACTAGAGTTTATTTGTACATTAGTATCCTGGTTATGGAGTATCCCATTGTTTGTGTTTGTGCATTTGAAAACAAATATCAGTGCGGCGAGTACAATTGATTTTCATAAGACCAATAATGAAAAGCTTTTCATCACCACCTCTGCTTTCCACTTTCATTATTGTGTGTGTGTGTGTGTATGTACAACTGTGTGTGTGTGCGTGTGTGTGTGTGTGTGCGTGTGTGTGTGTGTGTTCAGCTCTGTCAGGCAGAAAAGTGCTGATGTTGGTCTGCAGGTTTGAGATCAGTGGGAATATTGAGTGATTGTGTTTAATATTGCATGATGGTCGCCGAGGAGGGTGCATGTTAACTGTGTGTGGTTGTGTGTGGTTGTGTGTGTGTGTGTGTGTGTGTATGTGTGTGTGTGTGTGTGTGTGTGTGTGTGTGTTTGTGTAAGTGGTTCTATTCTGAGTGACGTTTCATGTATCATATATGTATGAGTGTCTCAGGCTTATTTGGATTTCTTCGAACTTTCCAAAGCACTCTGATATTTATATTTTATACCTAGTCTTGTTTTTACCCCTAAGAACTATAAATGTATTAGGTTAGTACATCCAAATCACACAAAACATAATTAGAAAGCATTGAAACTGTAATAAATAGATTCAGCTGGGATGTTTTTCTTTCTTTTTTTCCTTTTTATTATGAATTCTAGTCGTGTTGTTTTCCCTGCTGCTAACCTGACTTTGTATTTTTCACTTGTTAGATTTTTTGCAGTCAAATAGATGAAGGTTGGAGGGTGATGAAGGTTGCTTAGACTGCTGGGGATGAATGTTTGTGTGCATGTGTGTGTGTCCTATCCTGTCATGTTCGAGCCACACAGCGGCAGTGAAAGCTTTACTTTTTATTCCCAAACTAAGCCCTTGTCAGCTTTGGAGTGTCCATCTCTTCCTGCTCTGCTCTGTTTTGCCTTCTCAGACTCCCTTGGTGGCCTTGACCTTCTATGTCCCACCTCTCATTACCCCTCATTCACCTTTGACCCCTAACCATGTGAGGCATACAGTACAAACAAACTGAAATGTGATCTGGGTTCAGAAGGAGCTGAAAAGTGTGTTTGCAAAATGCCACAACATGAACTGAGCCTGAGTGGTAAAATGACTGTGATCAGTTCCAGGTTCATGTGGAACTGATCACAACTTTTACACATTTTATTTATATTCATCAAGTATAAACGTATCTACATGAACAAATACAAACAATATGTATAGAATGAATGTAACTAGATATATTGGTAGGTCAATGTTTACAAAAGCCGGAATAATAACACATTTTACCATCTGTTGCTTACTGTATTTCATCCCGCAGTTCTTGCCGTCGTCTTAGTTACTTATTCATTCATAGTCCTCTGCTTGTGTCTTCCCTCATTCCAGAGATTCACCTGTCGCTCGGCTTTGCTGCGTCTGTGGCGCTTACGTACGACGGTAAATGTGATTTATTTGCCGGCATTTTCATATCCGACAATCACTAACAAAGACAGACGACAACATAATCATGTGTGCGCAAACAACATCAGGCTCCAGCAGGCCATGCAAATGGAAATGCTAAGATTTAGAAATCTTCGCATTTTCTGTGAAATTTATACGGTAAAATTAATTTCGTTATATATTAATTAGTGTTTTGTCGATTAAGCATTAATAATTTTGGCCCAATTATGTTGACTGGGAGATGCAGACGCAAAACCAGTTTACCTCGAAAAGGTACCATTGTGCTTGGAGTGGTTGGCATGGGTACCAACAATGCAACAATAGGCCCTAGGTGAAAAAAAGCAAACAAAAAATGAACTCTGACACAACCACCAAGCAACAACAATCCACCAGTCACCTAGTAGCATCATATCAACATCACAAAAAAGTAAAAACCATGCGGCTCCATAGAAACCATAAAACACTGTGACAACCATCTGCGATCACCTTAGCAACTACTTAGCAATGCAATACCAAACACCCTTGTAAAACCAAAGCAACCACATAACCGTTGTTTCCCACCCCAGAAAGACCAAATGACCACCAGAACGCTGTCACTTTGAACTTCTGCTTATTCTCAGCGTACAGATCCAGAAAGCGGCGCGACTTAATGGAAGCTGACAGCTCTGCCATTGATCCGAAAGCATTGATCGACTAATCGGCGATCAAATCAGAGGCGCAGAGGGCAGCTGTGTCCGCAGAGGAGGAGGCGGGGCGTACTGACCCTGTCTCCATGGAGACCTGGGTAGGAGGGTGGAGATGCGGTTTGGTGTGTGTCATGTGTGACATAATAGTTGACCTTGGCTGGAACCCCTGTGTCTGCTGGTTTGCTCTGTGCTGTCTGGACACTTTTTCTGATTAAACAAGATCCAACCATAATAACAACTGTCATTCATAAATCACATCTGAATACATCCACCAGATACTTTTTGTGAAATAAAGCCTTTGAGGGTCTCTTCCACCATTGACCCTGTGATCAGAGGCAGCACCGACAGAACTTGTAGGTCCCTATATCTATTCATTTTCTGGTCAATCCATCCTGTCGTCTGCGGTCCAGCCAGAAGACAGATACGTTTGCTTGGCTCTAACATAAAGAATAAATTATTCATGCGGGTGGCAGCCCCGGGGTTGCTCATTAAACCCTGCATGGTAAAAAGGAGAAGACGTCTTCATCCTGCATGTTGGAGACGGAGGACTTTCCCCTTTGATCCGTGTGAAGCCTCAGAGTCTTACAAGCTCACAGAATCAAACTGCTCCACACTCATTTTTCCGGCATTCACAAAAGTGTTGCGATTCCCGTAACCTATGAATATTAAGGAGCACCACTGGAAAACAAAATGAATCAACTCGACTTGACAAATTTGATGTTTTGCAAAGCAATTCACGTAAAATGATTGCTAATCAGAATACCAGTTTGGACTGCGGGGCCCCCTTGTGATGAACTCTGAAACGTGTTTACACTCTTGGAGCAAATGACGAAAGAGACATCGGGCTGCGAAGTGGAGGATCCTCCTGACATGTGGATCCCTCCTTTAGCTCGGAGGAAGAGGGGAGAACATCAAACGAAGGCCTGTCGCTGAACTTCCGTGAACTGCGCCAGCCCCAGCAGGGGGTCCATTCCCGCCTGATTAAAAATGCATCCACAGACCGGGCGCCCCGTGGCTGCCGCATGTTTGAAGTGCTGCTGCCACGATGATGAGCCGAGCGACGGCTGCGGCGATGACGTCGAGAGAGCGGCTAACGAGGCTCGGCGGGGAGGAGAACGCACGTCTGAGAGTCTGATTGAATGAATAATACACACAACAAAAGCCTAGATTTGGAGGTTTGAGATCCGGAAACAGGACTACCGCTTTCTTTAATCGCAAAATATAACTATTGTTTTACTTCTGAACAACTAGGATGCTAATCGCGTTCCCTTTCTCCTTCTGTTCCTTTCTTCTTCGGCGCCCTCGTTTTCCCCCTTCCCATCTTCTCTTCACCCTTTCATCTATCTTGTCTTCCCCCTCTCCCTTGTGACGTCTCACTTTCCCTCCTTTGACAGCAACATCGGCGCACATGTGACGACTGTTCTCATCCAGTATGTTTAGAAGCACATTAAGACTTCAATTACGCTCTGATTAAGGCAATAAATCTTTAAAATAAACATCCAAAATATTCCTTAAACGTCTTGTAAACACCATAATTGGATGGAAATCGTTAGCAGGCTTAGATTATGCAGTTGTAAAGATCCATCCTCTCACAGTTGCTGCAAGGACACTTTGCTTAACCAGCAACGTCTCTAAATAAGGCAACAAATCTTGTATTCAGCAAACAAATGAAGCCTATTAATACTGCTGTTTATATCCGCTGTGTGTGCTTTGAAACGACCAATCTTATTCATGGCTCTCATCCATCCAGGGTTAATTGATAAGTAGTGAACCTAGCAGGGAAAAACTCTTATGTCATTCCATTTCCAGCCCAGCGAAAACCTGTTCCACGATAGAGAAGAAGAAGCGATAGTCTCCAGGGCCATGTTAGGTGAGCGGGGGTGAGTTCAAAGCCGCAGTCGTGGCAATCGGCCAGCCGTGTGTGATTTGGGAGCGAATTTAGTCTGATGGAGTCAAATGACCGACATCTGCAGCTGCAGCCAAACCGGAGCAGTGTGTGTTTGGCTGTGTGGATGATGGTTATTTCCCATCTAGGACCCATCACACCATTACGCCTCATTTACACCCTCGCCCCCCCCATCCCCCCGCGTCCCTACTCCCGATGCACCCTGGGAGTTGGGGACCGATGAACCTCTGTTCATTTGGCTAATATCAACCCTAATGAGCACCAGCAGGCTGCCGCACAGCTGCCGGCTCACTCCAGTCTGTTTCCTCGGGCCGCGACTCCATCGATGAGCTCGTCAGTACATCAGGCTGCGTTATTACGGCTCCACATCATAACCACAGCTTGATGGAGAAGCCATGTCGCCTGCTTTGAAAGAAATTAGGAATATATTGTTCTTTCCTGGCTGTTACGGATTCAAAATCATCCATAATCTGCCAAACGAGTTGAAAGTTTTAAACCTGCAGAGGGGAAAACGTTTCCAACAGCTTTAATAATAAAGAGCAGATCGATTGGGGTTTAACATTTTACCAGCCAACACTGAACCAGCTCTCTCTATCTGTGTGTGTGTGTGTGTGTGTGTGTGTGTGTGTGTGTGTGTGTGTGTGTGTGTGTGTGTGTGTGTGTGTGTGTGTGTGTGTGTGTCGGGGTCAGTGTTAATGAATGCGTCTCATCCCACAAGGTGTTGCAGTAACGAACAGGCTTAACCGCTTCATCCTCCAGATAGTCCAACACATTGATTAAACACACACACACACACACACACACACACACACACACACACACACACACACACACACACAGGGTACCACTAAACACAAAGAGCTACATTAAAAGTGCGTGTGAGGCAAAACACATAATTTAGCTTTTCAATAGTAAACTTTCATGAGCTCAGAATTTCGATCACCCTTTAATGGAAAGTCAAACACACACACACACACACTCACTCACACTCACTCACACACATCTTGATTACAACCACACCGTAAGTAACTCCATATAATGCAATCAAATGTTGCTCATCAGTACAAAATGTAAAGCAATTATGTTGCATTCGAACAAACAAAGCAATCGAGCTGCAGCGATGATGACAAATCAACCCCATCTCAGTTATACGTAGAGTGTTGAGGGTGTAATTACGCTGCTGTATGCTGCTCTTGTGCAAACCGAAGTCAAATTTATGTCATTCAGTTTATCAGCATTTACATCGAGAAATCAGAAAACGTGTTTATGTGTGCTGCTAGTGTGAGATTCCAGTTTTTCCCCTGAAATTAGAGCAAGTCCACTCGTTTCAGGGATGAGCTGCTCCTTCGTGTTTGTGTCACGCAGCTGGAACTAGTCAGAGATACAAACCTGACAAAGGGCCCTGTTTCAATCGCCTCAGAGCGTTTTCAGCTCGGCCACACCGACCTCAGCTGGTCCGAGGAGACGCTCCGTGACCCTGCGGTCGATGAGGTCGCAGCCTGGTAACGAGGCCTCTTATTGGTCGTTACACTTTTGACAATGTAATCTCCACCTTACAAGCCTTCTTGGCAACCCAATGTGACCTCCGCTGCAGGTCGAGCCCCCCCACCCCCGAGACACGATGAACTACAACACAGTGCCAATCCAACTCTGCGATCAATCATTTTCAGTTTAAAAAAATTTGGCTAAGAAAGAGCTCATGCGTTTTTTTCGCGAGGACAGCGCCACCATGTGTCCATTTCGAAATCGTATTCCTGTTGATGTCGGCTCGTAACATCTCAACTGTGAGGCCTAGAAATCAATTTTTCGTGTGTTGGGTTGATTGAAGACGAATCAGTTTGCCCATTTCTGTGTGAAAAGATTTTCTTCTTCTCTTTTTGTGAAATGTTTTGTATTCCTTGCATTTCTTATCCAATTTCAACCAATTTGATTCTTTGATGAGCCTATAATATATACAAGTCGAGGAGGTAATATTCTCCTTTACATTCGTCATGATATTGGTTCCAACCTGTTCAGATTGTGGGGTGTAATAACTGGTGAAGCCTCTAGGAGGTGCTAGTTGGGCTTTAGTCTGATTTCCTTCTTCAGATGAAACCACACAGGAATAAACTAAACATCCGGAGGCTCTGTCATGATACATTTCAGTGATTCAAAGCCTCGTCAGTGCTGGTATCACTGTATGACATCATCTGTGAGTCACAGGCGCTAACAGCGGGAGGAACAGCTTGATGTTCCCCGCACACTTTGTGTCGGGTCAAACAGAGACGAGGGAAAGACAAACAGAGAGCGCTGCTGGTTTCAGCCTCAGGCAGCTGAGTCAGTGTTCTGTCAGCCTCCAGACATTTTTGGACAGACGGTTTGGGTTTGGAAATCCAGAGTGAGTCAACCAGCTGACACATCTCACGGGTTTCACAGCTGAGTCCATCAGCCGCACACTGAAAAATGTGACAGGCAGCTACACGCTCAGAGCGACGCTACGGGGCAGGAATCTACTGAGATAGGATACGGCCTTACACACTCTGAGATCTGTTCCAGTCTGTCTGCTTCAGGTTGTGTTCCAGAGTGAGAGATCTGAGGTTGCAAGATGTCAATCTGTCTGTAGACGGTGAGATGTGATTGGTTGACTAGTAGGCACTTTGTAACTATTACATAATGTCACAAATCAGGTCAGGACTTGTTTTGGAACCAGGATTGTGAATATGATCCTTCATTTGTCTGAGGCTGTATTCAGACATGTTTGTTTTGTTCTGATGCAGGAAATGGTGTTTCGCTTGGCCCTCAGTTGGATTTTGGTTCACATGGTAACAGTAAACAGTGGGCCAAAACTTATCAACAAAAAGTGTTTTGTGATTGGTCTAAATTGCCCGGGAAGTTAACCCCTTACCTGGACAAAATCACATAAGGCTCCCAGGCTTCTCATCAGAAGGTGGACTGCCTCAAGACACCTCAGGAGGAAAAGAATCGCTCTGATGGGGGTATACATGTTCACCCAACGCTTTCTCTTCTGAAGATCCATCAGGTATATTTGGTTAGATATTCATAACATTTATAAGTTCAGGCATTATCAGCAAACTGGTTTTCAGAGCAAATACGGCACAGCAAGGGAGTTGTATTAGTTTATTAGGTCGGATTTCGGTGTTGACAGACGCCAAAACTAACTAATCTAGGGCCTGCAACTTGAAGGGAAACTCCCTGCTCAGTACAGAAAGGAATTGTAACTTTGATTAAATCAAATCAGATGTACATACAGGCAGTGAATACAACATCAACACATATATAAGTGATTCTTTAAGATGAAGAACCGGGGCCCAAAAGGAAATCTGACCTAGAGTGTGTGTGAGGCCGAGGAGAGCCACATAGACGTGATCAACACTTGATGGATACAATGAATATCATCAACCTTTGAGAGAGGAAACTGGTTTTTCCTGGGAAATGTCTGACCTCACTACAGGAAGCTTCCTGGCTTTGAGGGTGAGATCATCAGTGTGTCAGAGGATGACACGATGGGGGGTAAGGATATCTGGAAGAGTTAGATAATAATCCTAACACATCCCTCTGTTGTGCCTCCTCTCCAGCTTCTCCCCGACTCCTTTAAGAGGAGGAAGACTTCTCTGAAAATAACTAAATCATCATTTATCAGCGGTTTAAGGTCGAGCGAGCAGAGGGACAGTGTTGTCCCCTGGTTTCAGCGACAGCATGGATTAAAAAAAAAAAAATACTGCAGTTACATAACGATGATAAATGATGCAGTGTAACCCACTTCACAAAGTAACCAGATTAATTACACTTAATCATGCTGGATGGAAGTGCAGTGCAGCTGCTGATAGGCCTGTCGCTTTGATGCATTGCCTTTTCTGAGGAGTCAGAGAGCAGCCGAGGGTTGTGGGAAACCTGCCGCATTAAAGGGGACATATTATCTAGATCTACACACTCTTATTTCCATTTAGGTTCTATTTTAAAACCTTTGCAATACCTTATTGTAGAGAAACACATTGATTCACTTCTGTTCTCAGGACTTCTGTGTACACTGGGGGAAAATGTCCTTTCTATAAACATCAACTCCAAGTTTTGACACTGTTGACAATGTTCATTGCTCATTCGGCACCATATTACACTATAAACACTAAGGACAACAGGAAAACACACAATTCATCCTCTTTAAAAATGAGAACAGAGGAACATTTACTCTAAACTCGGATTGTTCAGCTTAAACTGTGTACAGTATTTATTTGATCCTCTGGAGTCTAAAGTAACTTTTGCAATAATAAAATGCTGTACCATGCATGACAACAAAGAATGACTTTCAATTACACATTTCAAATCCAAACAAAAGTGAAATAATCAAGAAGAAAGCAAATATACAATCAGTTTCCCTTTAAAATGTCAGAGAAACAACCAATCAATCAAGCAAGTGTTTAGTGTGTTAAGTGTTAGTTGTAGTGTTTTTCGATTTCTAAAAAGTAATGGTAGCATTTCTTAAGTTTTCTCGATTTTTGTAAAATTAATTAAAAATGCCGATTTTCCTCTTAATCTTCTGTAAATAAGCAGAATAGTTGGATGGTCGTTTTATTGTCATATGAAGGAGTTTTCCCCACATTTGAGCCTTTTAGGTGGTAAATAAAAGCCAAAATCAATGGAAAATCAAATGACAATAACATCCAGAGTGTTAAATGGTGGAAACCTGGATAAAATCCCACATCACGTATGATGCAGGGGGGACAATAAGGACATAAAGTTTTTCGGTGATTTGCAGGTAAAACAGTAAAAGTCGTTGAAGCTCGTCTCTTTTTAATTATCCAGCTTTAGTTTCACTGACAGAGGAATCATTATTTCTTCATGTATGGAGGCCTGATGGGAGACATTTCCTATCAGCCATATGTCCCAGCGTCGCTCTCATTAAGCTTTATGACACTGTGCTTATAAACCTGCATTACACACTCATTTGTGGAGATTCTCACGTCTGAAACATGAAGGCGCTCACACTCGCTCACACACTGCTGGTCCCCTTGTATAAAATTTTATCTTCTTTTTATACCAGAGCGCTCATCTGCATTCCAAAGTGTACGAGACAAACAGCTGGTGTAATGAAAGATATATGATTTCCTGCAATAAAACGGGAAAATGCCAGATTAAGTGATATTTTATACGACGCTGTTAATTTAAAAAGGTCAGTGGAAAAATAATTTAATTCAGGGCACAAAGAGGAGACGGTTACATTCGAGGGACTGCAGCCTGGCCACCGCTTCATATATAAGCTGGTTTCCTGTGTTACCACCTTTTCACAGCCGGCGTTTGATTCTGCGACAACTAATCAAAGGTGTAGTTTACTTAACGTTAACCGTGTCCACCTCCCCTTCGGAATCGATCAATCGATAGCTCAAAGGTTGGCCTTGTCAGTGGTTCTGAAGTGTCTCGGATCACGTTTACACCACAAACAATCCAGCCAGAGTTTGTTTGTGACCAGACGGAGGTAATTTCCCCTCAATAGAGTCTCTGTGCTGTTGTTGTGGCCTCACTCGACCCGCCCAAACAAACTGCGCCAAGAGGGAAAATACACCACGAAAAGCTTCAAAACAACTAGATCGGACAACGTGGAGGCAATGTTGGAGAGCAGTGGTGTTTATATTTTCAGGATGCCCACAAACGAGAGGGGAGGGGCTTAAGTGTTTTGCTCCAAAGCTCTATCCTGTCATAAACATTTGACATTTGTCCTAGTTTTGTCATTTTCTTGAAGTAGTTTTGCCCCATTGAATCATACCAAAGGGGATAAAGGTGCACACTTTCACTTCTCTCTCGTGGCTTACACACGTTTACAAGAGCAGACAGAGATGAAAGCAGCTATGTGAAGTTGGACAAAAGAGAGCTTAGGGGACAGACTGCTGGATGAAGTGGACATGTGACTGCTACTGGCTGATCTGACAAGCATGAAACCGTAAAATCATGTAGGTGTGAAGAAACCTTTGGTGAATTGTGAAGAATCGTGTCATCAAGTGTTTTTGTCTGTCACAATGTTTGTCAACCTCAATCTCAATCTATTACTTTGAATGTACAATTGAATGCATGTTTATGAGAATAGATACTTGAACTTGAACCTGTGTTTGTTTAGTTGTCTGTTTATTTGTCGCACCAACATGCATGTAAACTATTCAAACAAGCTGAAATCTATTTAATACTTTAAGAGAAAAAACGTCTTTCAAATTCAGAAACTCTCCTGATAATCATTGTTTCATAGCTTCAAAGCCTCGATAATGATCTCATTGGCCCGGTTAAGCCCTCTGTTGTCGGGGTAACCGAGTCCTTCCAGATGGGAAATGTTAATTTAGACCTGGCCCCGGCTCCCATGGTGCACCTGTGCAGCTCTTAGATCAACACTGCGATGCCCTGGGAGCTATGTGAAGAGAGCGGGGTCACGGGGGGTCAGAGGTCAGGCCATCCATCCTGGAGGAGGCTGCGGTCTCTGAGCTTTAATCCATTTCTCTTCACCAACAAGGAGCTGAGGAGATAATTCAGCTCTGCAGGCCCAAACGTCAAATGCCCTGAGAAAAATCCCATTTTAGCTCCTTATCACAAAATCTGTGATTCCGAGGGTGGAGGAGGGGGAGGGGCTTCATTTACAAAACACAACACATCTGTTTGGGTAAATAACAAATCTTCACTTTGAGTTCATCTTTTTGTTTATGGGGGGAAAAGCTCCATTTAAGAAGAAGGATGTTGAAAATACCTCCGAGCTTCCTCTGTTTTTATCAGATTAACTACAAACACATTCATCTTTACAGACACATTAAATCACAAAGTAATCAACTGTAATGACATTACTTTGTTTTACAAATGACTTGGGGTGGGGGTGAGGGGGGGTGGGGCAGCTGAGAATGCTTTTTGTGATGTTAACAAATAACGCACAGCCAATAAGGAGGAAGAAGGAAGTGAACAAAACTTAGGAAAAGTCAAAGTTTAGACATTTTAAAGAATTGTCTAAACAGATAAATAATCAATAATCAAAGCATTGAGTTGTTGTTAAAGTCATAATGTTGTGAAAATAATGTAATATTTGGAGATTGTGAGATAAAGAGTGACACTAACAGCATATTCACCTCTCCCTCCCCTTCCTCCTCTTCCTCCTCTTCCTCCTCCCTCTCCCATTCTTCTTCTCACACTTTCTCTCCTCCTCCTCCTCGTCTTTTCTCTCGTCCCTCTATTCCGTCCCTGGACCTTCCGAACTCTTCGTCGGCTTCCTCCACTTCGTCTGCTTCCTCCACTTCGTCTGCTTCACTCCTCCTTTCTCCTCCTCCTCTTCATCTTCCTCTGCAAAAAAAAAAAAAAGGGGGGGGGGGGGGGGGGGGGGGGGTGCTGTACTGTGCAACACGCAGATGGCAAAATGAACTTTTTGAACTTCCTGACAATTACAAAGACAAAGAGAGCAAAGGAGAGAGAGATAAGAGGAGCGATAGGGAGATAGACACACACATGGGGGGTGGAGGGTGATGGTGGTGTTATGGAGGCAGGTTGTGCAGTAAACAATCACTCTGTCACTATCATGAATTAATGAGTTTCCTTGTGTGTGTTTGCGTCCAAACCTTCTTCATCCTCCTCGCCTTCTATCGTTCAAACCTGAAATCCCTCCATATGTATCATTTTTCATTTTATCGACAGGCAGATGGCATGATGTATCAATCTAACAGCTCACGGCTGCCTCTAGAGGCTGAAATATTCATCACAACTCCTAATTTGACAACATTAGAAACAAGCTGCCACAGGCTCCCGAAACAGCAGGATTGCCTCGGTGCCATCAGTGACAGTACGGGAGTCTGGGCTACTTTGTTTTGCTCAGCACAACACACACACCCGCACCCACACACACACCGTCATTATCATTTAGCTCATCTGACGTGCCAAAATTGAGGACGGACTCGTTTACAAACGGGTAACCTGTTTTTTTGGCCTAGATCGCAGTAGGACGAATGTATGATTTTGTTGTTTGTTGTTCTGCTTCAAATACAGCCACTCTCTCACTATGTGTGTGTGTATGTGTGTGTGTGTGTGTGTGTGTGTGTGTGTGTGTGTGTGTGTGTGTGTGTGTGTGTGTGTGTGTGTGTGTGTGTGTGTGTGTGTGTGTTTGAAAGGCCAAACAGCAGGAGAGTCAATGTTGAATTTGGCTACATGGCGTGTTTCACTCAAGGCTCTATTCCATGGAGAAGAGCAGCCAGCCACTGTGGGACCGGTTTCCCTACATATCACGTGTGTGTGTGTGTGTGTGTGTGTGTGTGTGTGTGTGTGTGTGTGTGTGTGTGTGTATGTGTGTGTAAACCTTAGAGCCAAGTAGTGAGGTTGATCCACTCTGTCGAGAAGCAGCGGCGGGGTGATCATCAGCAGGAGACAACACAGAGAGCAAAGGAAGTCACGTGCTAAGTCAATATTCATGTCTGTCTGTCTGTCTGTGTGTCTGTGTGTCTGTGTGTCTGTCTGTTTGTCAGTATTTGTCTTTCTGTGTGCTGCGCTCAGCTTCACGTCTCTCTCCTTCATCACAGCTCATTTCCATATTCCAGCAGTATAATCACCCAGATCATTATACCGCGTCTGAAGCAGGACGACTCAATCTGGAGACTAAAATAATCACGTTATCGTCCCGCTGTGACTCTGTATGAACCGCGCGCTGATCAGATTAGGAAAATTATTCCAGCTGTAAACTGCAGTGTGCAATTGAAACCGCAATCTGGGCGCAGGACAAAGCATTCAGAACGCTTCTGTGATGTGAAGACTAAATGGATCGATGGGAATCAATACCTCCTGCCCTGCCGGCGAGGACACATAAATAACAGGGGAGAAGCGCCTCAGTTTGTTAAATGACCACAACTTTTTGCAAACTAAATCACAGGGCTGATATGCTCCATTTACACCATACATTACCACGCAATCTATACCAAGATACATGATCTGGATCGTGTTAATGTAAAGGGGCAAAATGTTGGAGTGCAATATTTTTCAGGAGCCAATTACTGTGCGATATGAATAGCATAAATATTGGTGACCAGACAGTCTGCGTAAATCAACATTAACAATGTTTATTCATATTAAACAGAGTTATAGCCTTTAAAGTTGTGTTATGTCACATTTATTGGTGTCAATGATCTTTAATCACACAGTTAAGAAATGGAATTCTTCCTCCTGTGGAAAAGGTTGAGGAAGAGAGAAGATTGGGAACGTTGTGTGATTTCGGAGAAGTGCAGATGAGTCACATTTCCTTCTGTTTTGTGCCAACTGGGATGATTTAACAGCACAAATCTCTTACGAAATGCGAGACAAAAATCTGACTGAGATGTTGTAATGAACTGTGGAGGACAAGTCGGACTGATTATTTAAGTTTGATGCTTATAGGTGAACTATGTCTCAAAGCTATGTCTCTCTTCATCTCAAAGGCTGAGACAGGATGTACAGATACAGATGTATTCAGTCTCATTCCAGATATGTTCTTGTTTGTATGTCACAATATATCATATCCTGCTTGTTTTATGAAGGCCGGTTGGCTTGTCTGCTTTCTATATGGTAGAGTTTCACTTTTTGGACTCTCTTAACGTCAAACCTTCAACCTGAGTCTGTCTTCTATAAGCCCAAGGGCATTTTGTATGCATGACACAATAGTTTATCAATCAATCAATCAATCCCAGTACACACTGTAATCAGCACGCAGTCCAAACTGTCAGACAGCGTACGTGCTCTGGCTGGTGTTGTGATCCAGTCTGACTCACAGCCATCCAGGTGTAAACAGATCTGATCCATAAAGCTGGAACACGGCCATGATGTGATGTGAATTTTAGAAAAGGCAGAAGTCATGAAGTGGAAATCAATGTCAGTCACTGTGTGTGTGTGTGTGTGTGTGTGTGTGTGTGTGTGTGTGCGTGTGTGTGTCAGTGTAGGGGGGAGTCACAAAGTGTGCTGCTCAATGTAATGACATCACTTCCTGGACTTCTGCCAGCTATCAGACTGCAATGAGCTGTATCACTCTCTCTCATTAAGTCTCTCTCTCACTCTCTGTTATTCTCATTCTCTCTCCTTTTCTCACTTTACATCTCTCCCTCATTCCGTTTCAATGTCTCTCTTTCTTTCTTTCGCTCTCTCTCTCTCTCTCTCTCTCTCTTGCTCATCCCGGATCATGTGAACTTGTGTCGTATACCCGTTTCTTTTTGCGACGTTGCCTTTCATTTTCCGAGGTGCTGACCCGCTCTAACGGGGTCGTTGCCGGCTGGCTGGGCTCCCGTGGGTGCCCGTTTAAATAAATCACCCAGTGTGTCGTTCATGCCTCATCAGGAGCTCTCATCGCTCCGCTCCATTTCCCCGGACGTCCAATCAGAAAGCACTTTTATCCTTGAGCCTGCATTCCAGCTTCATTGACTTCAACTTCTCCTCCCCAGTGTGCAGTTGGATGTCGATAGAGAGCTGTTGGTGATGTCACACACACACACACACACACACACACACACACACACACACACGCTTGTCCTCTGGCAGCCCCGGTGGAGGTCTTCAGGTTTATGAACAGCTGTTTGCCTGACACCAGCTGCATGCTGTAGGCTAGATGAGCTGTTGTGTATCTGCATGTAGGGTTAAATCCTTTTATTCTTGTCTCTGGTTTGATTGACACTCGACAGAAATGGAGGAGTTGCACATCAACATCCGCTCGAACAAAACAACAAAGACACGCATAAAACATTTGATTTGCTGTTTGTCAAGTTTTTTTGTCCCTGCAGTCAAAAACAATAAATCAGAAACAACAATAGACCAATCAAGGCATGTCAAAGCAAACTGACATCCTCTTCCTCTTCTTCTTCATCATCACCATCACCATACTCATCGCCACAACCACCACCACCACCACTGTCATCATCTTCTTCATCATCATCATGTTCATCACCACCACCACCATTATCATCAGCAAACTCATGGTCACCACCACATAACTGTCATCATTATCTTCTTCATCATAATCATCATCACGTTCATTACTTTTACAAGAACCTCCATCATCATCACTTTTGTATAGCGGCAATGATGATGGTAATGGTGGTAAAGATGATGACGTTATGGTGATGGCGATGATGATGGTGGTTGCTGTGAAGGTGATGAATATGATGATGAAGATGCTGAGGAAGATGATGATGGTGGTGGTGGTGGTGGCGGTGGTGGCGGGGCAAAGATGAAGATCACTAACTCTCCCCAGATCTTCACTAATGATTTATAACCACAAATCTCCGGACTCTCTCCAGTCTGAGGACATCTTTGATTGACATTAACCCTGCTGCAGGTGTGTGTGTGTGTGTGTTCACACCAGAAGGGGATTCTATTACAGAGTGCTCCATGTGTGCGTGTGTGTGTGTGTGTGTGTCTGTGTGCACGAGTGATTGTGTGTTTTCCGTCGCTCCTCCTATAAACCATCCAGACAGAAGCTCTTTCCACATAAAGAAAATAAATATTGTTTTTATTATCATTGTAATGATTATTTATGGGCTGTGGGGGAGGTGGGGCATGGCGGATGAATACAGGGGTGTTATCAGGCCGTGATAATCTGTTTATATGGCTCTGAGACGGGACGATGCATCACCAGGATGTAGGGAGGCTGCTCTCTGATTAATGCTCAGCCAGTAAAACAATGTGCAGGGGGGAAACTCAACACTTTAACCAGCAGATACACAATAACAACATTTATATTCTGCTGCAGACTGCACACAAAGTTTGACGAGCAAATAAAGACTACTGGACAAATTGCACACACTTGGCGGAAGTGAAGACAGGGGAGCCGCTTGTCTTCTTCAGATTACGTTCAGATGTTTGTTTGAAATGTAACAAGTTTTGCTGGAAGTCATCTTGCGATGTGTAACTGCAGAGTGAACAGACGAGGCAGAGAGGGAAGAGAAATAACTTCAAACACAAACAGAGGATAAATGGCTCATTGAGGAGAATTCATTTTACATATTTAACGTCTTAAATCTTCAATCGACTGCAGCGCTTTTTGTAAATAAACCAGTAAACTGTATTTAACCTCTCTCCTTCCTGGTAAACACCTTAATTCCGCTCATGCAAATGAGCTCATTAATTAACAGAGAGCTTGACTGTGAGTTTTGATGAGCGATGCCGTGGTGCAGGAATAAACCAGCGCCGCACAAAACACAATTTACAGCAGGATAATTAGTCTTTATTCACTTCAAAGATCAGAGAAAGTTGTTATTCTCCACCAGCATCAGTCCATTTCCTGTGATTGTTAGTATTTGCTTATCAAGATGGATTAACTGCGTTCGCTGGGGAATTAAAGCAGAAACGTCTGGATGGATTCCAGATGGAGCTTTTCTTTCATGCATGCATATATTTCCAACAGGTGGAAGTGCAGACAAATGGAAGAAATGGAAGATGTTATTTTTACCTTGATTCACTGAAACTTCCATTATGCCCGCTGTCCCTTTTTCCATCACATTTGCTGTGGAACATCAATCTCCGCAGAGGATGAATCGTGATGATTTTGTTGGTCAAGATCAAGAATTGTACAAACACAAAATGACAAAATAAAACAGGCAGATTTGCTTTTGGACACCCAATTTAGAACTTCCATATAAAACACAATCAAACACCATGTGTGAACATATAAAGGCAAAGCATACTGTATTTATGAGATACTGCATAGAAACCATAGCACCAGGATCTGAATAATGTACAGAACTACTGCAACCAAGTACTTTGTTGTACTTTCCCTGTCTTCCTCTGTGTCTCTCTCTCTCTCTCTCTCTCTCTAGCTGTCTCTTCTGATTTTGTTGAGTTATACTGAGAGCAGCTGATATCATTGCTGTTGATGTCATTTTCCCACATAACACCCCCCCGACCCACCCACACACACACACACACACACACACACTGTCTGACACTGAGCTGGAGCAGTACATTACTCAACATTACAGAGTTTCACACTTGACTGTGCTGCTCAGCGTGGTGTGTACGTGTGTGTGTGTGTTTGTGTGAAATCACTGCAGCGCCCTTGAGCAAACCACTGACCCCCCTTAGAAAAACAAGGTGGTGTTATTAGTTTTCTTTAAGGTTTGTTTTCTCAAAGTAAGCTTGATTTTCTCGCACAAAGTCTGCATTATGGAACACAAATTGTTTATTGTTCATTATTCATTTGATCCCTTTGAGCTTCTACCAACGCTGCTGCTTGTTCTTCTGCAAACTAGTATACAAAAATAGATGTTACATGTAAATACATAAAAGAAACAACAAAAGAGAAAACAGTCACTAGTGCCAGAAAGTGTGTTTGTGGCTGGTTAAGGCTCTCGTCTATCTGTGATGAAGAGGTGAAGCGTATCATTTCTTTCACCGTCTACTGGTGTGTTAGTGTGTGTGTGTATGTGTGTTCGTCTATGAGAATGGCAGACGTATGTGACCGCTTGACCTCCAGTTTCCTGCCAACAGGAAGAGAGATTTCTCTTCTCTACTGGAAATTAGGGACAGAGTGTGAATCTCTTAAAGCATGTCAATCATTCTCCTGTCACACATACACACACACACACAAATAGAGAGAGAGCAAGAGAGAGAGAGAGAGAGAGAGGGAGAGAGCAAGAGAGAGAGAAGAGAGAGAGAGAGATCACCTGCTGTCTCTTTGTATTAAAGTGATGCTCCTCTTTGGCTCTCTGTGTTGTGCTGGGTTTCCTTGAAGACGTTGTGGTCTTCACTGCTGCGCCCAATTACGTTGGAGTTGACAAGATATCTGACCTCCTCTCTCCGTTTTATTCTTTAATTCGTGTGAATTTATGTATGGGTTACTAAGAATGTTCTGATGTTCCTTGGGAATATTCTATGAGCCTTTAAGAAGGTTTAAAGGGTCGCTGACTAGGTTCTACACCCAGAAGAAGCAAATGTTTTCCACCAGATTTTATCACATCAAGACTCCAGTTTCATCATGTTTCCATTTTTTTGCATTTGCATTCAGTTATTTCCATATGCAAAATCGAAAAGTGCGTAAAAAGGTGAATGACCCCTCTGGCTGAGGTACTTTGAGTGGCAGTAACATGACCTGAGGTGACCCCAGCCCAACCCTGTTGGACTTCCTGCTGACTGTAGGTTTATGAGGGTCCAGCCTCCCCCTGAGACTCTGATCCAGCTGATCATTAACAGGACCTGTAGTTTAAACCAGGCAGGGGATGAAAAACACAAACCATTGCTTTATTTACAGCAGCAGCCCGGAGGAGGGACGTCATATCCTCAGACGGCAGGGAATCTGCATCTGAAAGAAAGGGATTACAAAAGGTGGAGTCACTTCTGCAGCAATGCTTTATATTCACCCGAGAACAGAACCCGGGTGAAAAATAAAAGAAACAATGAGAACAACTTCCACCCACTGCACTGATCCCTGTGCAGGTACAGCAGGACAGGAAGTAGGAGCCCTTTCATTCAGGTCAACATTTTAAGAATACAATTTGAGCCTAAGGACCATTTAATTAATTGCATTCCTATTTAATTTCTTTTGTATTTGTGTGCTGATATTTCTATTTTTTCCAGTACTTGTAGGTCCGTACGATTCAGCCCCATAGTGGAGAAGGGTTGTAACTGTGAACAACAATGGAGTTCCTGAACCGGATTTGCAGATCTCGTTGTGCACCAGGAGATTCATTTCTTTAATGTTTTCTAAAGCAATATGAGGCAAACATATGATCCATCAAGCTGGTGGAACTTTCTCAGAATTTCAATTTCACTTTCAGCTCTGGTGAGACAGATCCCAAAGAGCAGTGCAGGGGATTTAAACAATTTTCTCCACACTACAGCATGCCGGATTGTGTGAAACATCCAGATTTAGAAGTGCTATTGGTCCAGTTATGTAATGTTTATTTTACCATTGGTAATCCACAAGTTATTATTGAAGTGAAAATGTATTGCTTGTTTGATAAAGCTTTATCTGTCTCAGTCTGATTGCTTTTCACTTCCCAGACTTGACCCCGTGCTCAGCTTGACCCCTTCAATGGAAAAACCTAAGCCATGTCGCACCTGAGCCATTTTCCATTAATAAATATTGAAAAACAAAGTTAAGAAATCATGTCTCCTGGATCGACATCAGCAACAACATGCAATGGGTTCTTTCTTGGACCATGTCCCACATTTCCACAATGTTATTGTCAAAATTGGCTTTTTGAGTCCTCCTTACAAACAAACAAACAAACTATCAGACACGGATTAAAACAACTTCCTGGGCTGAGTTAATGTTGGAAAATATTGGGCCAAACTAGAGCTAAAATTAGTGAGAACTCTCTTTCCTTCATAAAATGAACACAACGTTGACTCACATGTGATGCTCATGTTGCTCTGTGTCTCCTGGGTGTGTAAGTAGGCAGCTGTTTGCTAAAACGAAAACCTAATGACTTAATAAGTTAATGATAAATGACGGGCTGTTTTTTTATTATTGTAGAATCAAAATTGACGTAATGCAACTTAAAATAAAACTTCTACACACAGACATATTTTATAGAGTGCATTGTCTTAAATATAGAAGAACATAATGTATTATAATATATACCTTTATTTATAATTTTAAATTGTTTATTATTTTAGTATTATTATTGTTGATCTTCATTTCATTCTTCAGTCTTTGTGACAGTCATTCTCTTTTTTACAAGTGCATCAGATTGAATTCATATTGTGCTCTTCTTCTGTGTTCGTGTGTATTTTTCTTTTCTCTTTTCTCATTCTATCGGCGTGTTGGAGCTGCTGTTAAATGTCGGCTCCCTGCTTGCTGTCCGTCCCTTTCACATGCAAATATCTGCATTTCACGCGCTTGTGTGCCGGGCTGCAGCTGCCTGCAGTTTCATGGTTGCTCCCTGCCGCCTCCCTAATGAAGCTCTGTGTGTTTGTCAGAAGCCGTCGGCCCCCTAATCAATTTAAAAAGGACCAGGACTCAAACTGGGGCCCCTGATTCTACAAGAGCAGCTTTAGTGGTGCTTCAAACCATAGACCCTGCCATGTAGGGTGTCCTACCCAGAATGCAATTTCACGGGTTGAGACAGATGAAGGTGAGGGGTTTGTCTGAGCCTGGAAACTTGCCAATATCAGCGTAGATGTGTTCTCCAAACAAGGTTTTTCTTGGGGAGATCTGATATCCCTTTGTTAAGAGGTCATCTTAAAATACAATTCAACAATCTCTATGAAATTTGGTAGAAAGTTAGACTCGATAAGTTAGAGCAGCCATAACACAAGTCCTTAGTTTTCGTTTCAATAGCATGTGGCCATTAAGACAGCACATTATGATTTGCTTAGACAAAGCATGTTTTTGAATAAAGATTCAAGATGAGCATGTGAGCACAGGTCACATTTTTTTCTGCCTCAACAGATTTGAAAGATTTTAGTTGCTTGAGGTGTGGAAGGCTTTTCTGGTGTTCAGTGAAGGCTCTTTGAGATCGATTCATTTCAAACATCAGATGTAAAAAAAAATTGGCTCACGATCAGAACAACTGCAACCATATCCCTTATTGATTACACTGACACATCTTCGTAGCAATCCTGATAGATGTTCAGCACAACTCCAAACAAATTCTGTGGGTCTCTGGGTCATGGATGAATCAATAAACACTCAATACATTTACATGCATTTTAAAACTATGAAAAAAAGTTATTTAAAAATGTCATGAATACATGTCATGAATGTGACTGAAACTGATAGAAATTAAACTATGTTAATGGTGAGTAACAAGACACAAGAACCTAGATTATGTGATTTTAAAATTATTTATTCAGACATAGAAACTGCTGTATTTCTTAAATGGGCATTGTATCCCATTGTTGCAATTACACAAAGCGTCATGGACACTCAGAGATTGGGGGAATCCTATTGATTCTGTGCATGTAGACAGCTAAACTGCATTCTTATCTTTAATTGCAGTAAGGACAAATATAATATATTACATGTAGACGCACTGACTGATGAGGGCTCTTAAGAGTCAAACTAGGTGTCATTGTTAATGTTCAAAATGTGCTGTTTTATGACAGAACCAGAAGTAACCAAAGGTAACTACCACTCATTTGCGCGCAGAAGGAGTGAATGGGTTCACACGCCAAGTCTATTATGAGCTGAACGTGGAACAATGGTCTTAAACTTTATTATTTACCTATTGTCCACAGCTGAGTGCTCCAGACAGCGTCTCTGATGAATGAAAAGTCATATTAAACCTAAACGCTTGATCGCACCCTCACATTATAAATGACTTTCCCAACGTATAATTACACCAAACTGGGGTTGAGGCATTATTATAAGCTAGCAGACACCACACCAGGAGATAGCTCTTCAATATATGTCAAGCATGTTATTATTTTCCAATTAGCTTATTAATTTTTATTGGTGCTGGGAGAATGGTAAATAATGCTGCAGCCTTCCAGCGAAGGAGGGGGTTGTTAAAGAGAAGATAATGAACACAATGCTTCTTCTGAATAGGCTCTTAATTAACTCAATATGAATCATTAACACGTTCACACGGGGCCCAAATGTGTGTTTTGGAGATAAAGGAGGGGAATATTCACCTCAATAATGGTGAATTAATTGCATTTATTGAGCCGCTCAGAGGTACGGATAGAGATAGAGGGGCGAGGAGGAGAGAAGGTAGAGGTGCCGAGGCTCGACAAGCTGGAATTAACTGACCTCTTTTATACGGTGGACATTTTGAAGGGTCAAGGTGGGAGGGTTTATAAATCCAATGTTACATTCAACAGTTCAGAATGGAAATCACATAAAAGGGAAATATGTATTTAGCTTGTTTAGCTTATCGAGGTGATGGTTAATTAATGGTTCATTTGTTCGCAAAAGCATCTGAAAACACAAGTATCACGTAGACTTTTTCCAGGTGACATCACGTGTCACAGTGGTAGGCTAACACCAGCTTATCTCCCGCTGTATGATGCTAGCTGTACCAACAGAAGAACTAATTTTCTAAAATATCCGACTGGGAAGGAGTTTTTAAATGACTGTAGCTCGTTATTATTCAGGAAATAATGTATAGTCAGGCTTTAATTTCTCATTAATTACCTGCTCGCGATACTTATACCACTTATATGGCTACTGTATTGCTAGCTTAGCTTCAAACGGAGCATGGTATAATATATAGTTAAGCCACTACATTACATAAACTCTGATTACCACCATATACACTACCAGTCAAACGTTTGGACACACCTTCTCATTCTCTTCCCTTTTCTTCTCATTCCAAACTTTGGCTAGTAGTGTATTTTTTTTTGAAAATGACAGAATCCTATTAATTCTGGTTCACTCAAACTTTCGCCATAACTAACAAACAAATCCTGGACAGAATTTTGCAATTAAAAGTTGGACAAAATAACTAAATCCTTAACTTGACACTGGTGTTGTGTTCAGGTTCAGGTCTGTCTCTGGGATTAATTGTGGCTATAATAGACCTCAATGCTGGAACACAACAAACACAGAGCTCTAATTAATGAGGAACACGTTGTCTGTGTACTGCCTCAACAGGCTGTAATGTAATTCAAGCCATTAGCAGCTGACTGACCGCGGCAGGTGGACTGACTGCAGAATTCACTCTGGTCCTGTGGGGTTGGTTGATAAGTTTGGGGCCTAGCATACAAATCAGAAGATGATAACAACGATGGTGATGATAGTAATGGTGACGATGATAATGCTGTTGATAATGTGATGGTAATGTTAGACAACGAAGATGAAGATGATGAAGTGGATGCTGTTGTTGATAATTTTGACAGTGATGACGATGATGAAGTTTATGATCCTCATGAATGTCACCAATGCTGATGCTGTGTCTGCTACTGATGACAACAGAGAATGTAAAAAAGATGAAGATAATGGTGACGATGATGATGACGACGGTGATGATGGTAATGCTGATGTAGATGGTCCTGGTGTTTTTGGGGGGGGTATGAGGATTTTCACCCCCCGGGCACCATGGTGACCAAGTCGCCTAGCCGACAGCAGACTGTCAGCCCCACTAAAGGCTTTTGTTGGAAGCAATGACCTTTGACCCCAAGTAGTGTCCCTTCAAACAGCAGATGGAGTTGCCCCCACACACACACATGCATGCACAAACCCTCTCTCTCCCTCCCTCACTCTCTTTCTCCCCTTGAGTGTGTTTTCACAGATTCATTGACCTGCAGGCAGGCAGGATGATTGTGATTGGCCGAGCTAAGCCTCAGTGGGCGGAGAAAGTGATTTTTCACGTAGTAACCGAAGACTGAAAGCTGATGAGACCGAATAAGGACAAGGATGATGTTATGAATGACTGAAACATTAAATTCTAGACAAACCAGAATATGATAGGGGATCAAATTTATGTCTTGAGATATTTAAGATGAGAAAATATTGACAATTAGAGAATAATGTCAGCTGACCTCCAAGTCTGAGATATGAAGTTTTAAAAAAAGTTGCTGGAAATAAAAGACAATGGTGATGACAATGATACTGTTTATGTATTCATTTTTTTCTACTTTATTAACATTATCAGGAAGAGAAGGAAGAAGAACGGGTGGAGGACAGGAAAGATGACGGACCAAGGAAAAGAAAAGAGAGAAGGAGGCAGAGTAAGCAGGAAAAGTACAGAGTAAAGACATGAGGAAGAGTAGAAAGAGGAAGAAGGGACAAGGTAGTATGCATGAGGAAGAGGGGGAATGAAGAAACATGACTGGACAATAAGAAGGTGTAAAAGAAGGAGTGGGAAGAGAAGACAAAGACAAAGACAATAAGAGAAAGACAATGAGAGAAAGAGGGGAGAATACGTAGGTGGGAGATGGGGAGGAGGAAGGGGAGGATGAGGAGGATGAAGAGGAGGAGTGGCTTCCCAGTACAATGCACGAGACTGTGAAGAGGGGAGCAGCAGGACATTTAATTGACTGCATTCATTCTTTATAACCCTTAACCCAAACACACACACACACACATGCACACACACATACACACACACACGCACACACAGCAGTGACGGATGGCACTGCGAGTTGCTTCAGCAGCGCGTGTGTGTGTGTGTGTGTGTTACCCAGCCGCAGATTAATCAACACATTACAGATTCAGCTGAATAATCAACCTTTATCTCTGTTCAATAACACACACACACCCCTCCACACACACACACAAGCACACTCAATGAATATATGTATAAACTCAAACAAATGATTCAACCTCCAGAAAATCTCATTTGGACACTCTCAGCTGCTCTCAGCTCAAATATAAAGTGTTGCTGGCAACATACACACAGACACACACACCGACCAGGAGGGGATTTACCCATTCACTCATTTGACTGATTCAGATGTGGGTTGAAAAAGCCTAAAAGCTCATTGAATGCTGGCCTGGTGTTAGTGCCAGAGGAAAGGTCACGGGGTCACCAGATTCAGATTCAGATTCATCCTCTGGGGACAATGAAAGCCCTCAGCAAATGTCCTAGAAATCTGAACTGAAGGTTTTGGATCAAAGTGTTGACTGATCACCATCCCCAGGCCAAGATTTAGCCAATAAAATGTATTTTAGTAGGAAAAAGTACATTTCTGTGAAGTTGAAGAAAATAAGAAAGAAAGAAAGAAGGAATGAAAGAAAGAAAGAAAGAAAGAAAGAAAGAAGGAAAGAAAGAAAGAAAGAAGGAAAGAAAGAAAGAAAGAAAGAAAGAAAGAAAGAAAGAAAGAAAGAAAGAAAGAAGGAACAGGGAAAGCTGCAAATGAAATTAAGGATAATACGACAGAAGAAGAAAGGGAGGAGGTTAAAGAAAAGGAGAAGGCCACAAGGAGCTCTTTATCTTCCATTCTCCCCCTTTTTTCGACTGAACAAACAGAGTTTTGGGCCTGGAGTCCCTCTGCTTGGGGCGGGGTCGCCTCTATGGGTTACAGGCCAGCTCGCTAATAAGCACCCAATACAAAAAGAGGAGGAGGAGGAGGAGAAGGAGAGGAGAGGAGGAGGTGTGTGTATGGGGCAGATGTCAGACAGCGGCCCGAGCAGATGGGGTCTGATGAATCCTGAAAGGAGGAATTGAAACCAGGAGAAGTTGCCAAGCGGCCGGCTGCAATTATCACCACAACTCTGGGTTCATTGTCAATTAGAGTGACGGTTAGGGCGAGCGACAGCTGTGGCAGATGGTCCTAAGAGAGAGGAGAGGGAGGGAGAGAGAGGGAGAGAGAGAGGGAGGAAGAGAGGGAGGGAGGAGGGGGGTGTTCCCTGAAGGGTTTTCTCCCTCTGTTACCAAAAACCAAGCTCTCCCTCTCTCTCTCACTGCAAAATCTCACCTCAAGTCTGAGATCATTTTACCTCTTTGCTTTGCATTCAGTATGAAACAGAATCCATTGATTTTATACCTTAAGAGTCCATTACACTCTTAATATTCAGATTAAGATGGAATGTGCTATGATGATAAGGCACTTAAGTTTTAAGAAAAGCTAAAAAAGAATTGATCAACAACACCAAACCTCATTAAATTCTGCTTCTCCTTAGTGGCTCTGAAGAGGATTAACAGAGAATGTATTATATTATTCAACTGAGGTTGATATGATATGTTATTCTAGTGTGGTGATCTCTCTCTCTCTCTCTTACTCTGTCTTGTTTCCTTATTTTTTTAGAAAAGATGATGAAAGAAGATCATTTGTGTCTGAACAGATGTTAGTATTATTCTGTCTCAAGTTGAGCAGAAACAGTCTGACAAGTAGCCTGGATTGTTGACACATTGATATTCCAAACTTCAATCAGATATCTCCAAATGTAACATCTTAAACAACCTAAAATGTCAAACAAACTATTTCTGAAAGGAGTTTCAGGATGCAGCCTGGATGGTGGGACAACATGTGTGCTTAATTATCATTTGTAACACAGAGAGGAAAAATAGCGCAGACAAACAGAAGAAGGTTTATTCTTTTAATCAATGTGATGACAATTACTTTTATATCAGAGCTTCTAGTTAAAACTTTAGTTGTAGGACATTGTTATTTATTAAAAAAGAACTTGCATATGCCTTCTTCAGCTTCCATAAAGTGACAATAATTGACAGTTGAGGCCCAGATTTCCTGTCCACTGATTTACTGTTACATTCATTTCATCTATCAGCACAGAGCTCAGTGTTCTGGGGAATATCACAGAAGTTGCACATAGAGGGCATGTGAAAAAAATCCCAATCTGTACTTTATAAAAAATGAAGTAGAATAAGTTGCACATACACAAGGCACACTGAGGCAAAGTGTGTTCACCCAAAGACGTAAAGTGATGACAGAAATAACAGACCAACCCAGGTAGTTGGGAAATAATGAAAATGATGGTGTGTGTGTTTTTCCTCTGCAGCTCTAAAAAGATCTTGTTACTGGCAAATGAAAGCACGGTCTGGACTTGTAGAGAAATGGGCCATTTTCTCCATGTTCGTGCAGGGAAGATGAAAATAGTTTTACGTTCCTCAGAGAGTCGTTAGAGTTGAATATAGCTTCAGTAAAGGCAGAGTCAGCCGCTGGAAGCTCCAGTCTTATGTCTTCAAAAGTTTCTATAATTTATTTAACCTATTAGCAGGCCTGCAAATACGCATGCGTGGCCTGAAATGGAAAATGCGCAAATCGACTCTGCATAAACACGCATAGAGAGAGAGAGAGAGAGAGAGGTGTTGCATAAGCAAGAACCTTTCCCTGTGTCTGTCTGTTGCCGTCTTTGAATTCACCGTGAGATTTTACGAATCTAACCATGTTCATCCGTTGTGTGTGTGTTGTGTTTGCGTGTGTGTGTGTGTGTGCTCACCTATTTGCACTTTGTACAAATCAGGGACAGTAAAAACAAATCAAACCAAACACGCAGCAATCAGGAATTTCCTCTGTAAAGTTGAAGGAGTGATTTCATTCCAAGACACTCAGTCTGCAGCAGGAGAAGCTGCCAGTGTAAAGATTATGCTGGACATTCAGGATCATTCACGTAATTCATTTACGTAACCCTGCAGCCCACACAAACACACACACGTCCCAAAAATCTGTAAGAGCATGAATCAAAAAAAATGTGTGCCTTATCTCTATTAGTCATTTTTTGCAATTTTATCATTTGTTTAAGAAATTCAGTTTTTAGACAATTTCTAATAAACATTGAATTGAATTTGTCCAGAAAGCTTCTCACCCCACGCAAACGGACATTTAAAAGAAGAAGAAGATGAGAAAGAAGACTTTAATGTCATCATCTTTTCACACAACTGAATTTGCTCTCTGCATTTAACTCCATCCTACCCATGAGGAGTGGTGGGAAACCTGGGGACCAACTCCAGATCAACATTTCTAGTGCCTTGGTCAAGGGCACTGCCAGCAGTAATTAAAGCACATGTTTTCATGGGTGGGTGGGGGGACACAGAATGGACCAGGGTCAGTGCACCCACTTAAAAGAATTATGTCAACAACAAACAAGGCCTCAAAAATCAAATGTCTTGTTTCGTTGGGCAGGCACACACAAACATGCCCGTGCCCAAACACACTCACACAGCCTTCTTCAACCTATAAGAGCTGCATAAATGCGTAGTGTTCAACAAACATTCATTCAAACACAGTATGGTGTGTGTGCCGTTGTCTTCTAATTTCAAACTGCAGAGGAGGTTGAATCTGTCGTCACCAAAATCTGTCCAAACCACCAAACCAGTTCTGACCTTGTGTGAGAGAGAAACAGCTCATAAATGATTCATGTTGGGATCTGAATATCATAATGCAGCTTGTGTCTGTTTCAGAGACGTTTGCTCCAGGTTGACGCTCGCTATCGTTCATTAGAATTTCTTTATGCTAATTTGGTCAAAACATCTTTGTTACTGGCTTCTCCTCCTCCCATCCTTTCCCTATTCAGAACAACTTCATCCAGCAGGAACAGGTGGAGGATGGCGATGACAAGACTGCAATTTAAATATCAGTTTATTTGAGAGAATACACTAAGTGTATAACAGCTTTAGGGGATGTGGAGGAAACTTACGACGCCACATTTAGATTTACTCGTTTGCCAGATGGTAGTATAAAAAAAGCTGTATTCCTCGTTTTACACCTTTTCAGACCTGAGGGATCTAGATCTAGACAACATTTGTACTTGGCTGACCCCTCTTGCATGCAGCAATAGGCTTATTGTGCTGAGTAGTTAAAGAGAGGTTAGACACTCTGGTCATGCTCCATACAGAGATGTGAAACTGAAAGTGTGTGCTGGTATCCCTGTTGTTGTGCATTACTTAAAACTAAATTTAACATTCGCCATTTGTTAAAAAGCTCCATGTACAGGGGTTGAAGAGGCTGTTTGAGTGTGTGACTGGAGGTTATCCCAGCATTGACTCGGGCTTGGTAGACCATGGACAGATCCGCGGACCTGTCAGTCTTACCTACTGACTGTGTCCATCAACTCTGACCAGGGACTTGCTGGCAGGTGACAGTGGCAACAACTGAGCGGCGCTGACATTACAAACTGTGACATTCAGAGGATTAGAAGCCATTACGGCGAGTGCAGCGGTAAAAGGGGTGCAGTCGCCTTTGAAGAGCTTTTCTCATACCGAAGCCTTGTAAAATGTTAGCTTTTTCAACATTTCACTGTAATATACTTCACTTTTCCCATCAAACCACATGACCTGAGGGGTTTTTAATGTAACATTTTGCATTACCATTTTCTTGTGAAGAGGTTTTATTCACATTAATACGAGCGTTTCCAGTGGAGATGGATAAAGACAGGCGCTCTTTAAATGCCTCCCAAAAATGATTTATACATTTGCTATTTTACATACTATTCTGAGAGACGTTTCACTTTTCTATACTGGTGCACATTAGCCGTCTACCTCCTCTGCATTGAAATCACACACACATACACACACACACACACCTCCTACCCCCTATTCCTCATTTTACCATCTTTTGCCTCCTCTCAGAAATGACATGTCAACTCATAATTTGCACCTCCCAAAATATTCCATCTCCTTTCTGCCGGGGCGGCTGGATAATAAGGTTTTCTTCTTTCTTTTTGCCGGGTGATTGCTGTCGTTGGCGGTGGACGGCGGGTGGTTTTGGCGCGGCCGGTGGTTAATTACAGCAGGATAACGCCTCTCTGTCGGTGGCGTCCGTCCTGCGGCAGAAATGGATTCAGACAGACAAATCCATCACCGGCTCATGTGGAAAGCTGGACGTCATTACGGCTTTGACAGATTCTGTTTGGGGCCTGTCGCAGCCAATTGTGCCGCCCTCAATCAGCCAACCAAACCCCCCCATCTTATTTAAGCAAGGGGTCTTTTCTGATTATTTCCACCCTTGCCTGTTTTGGTGAAATAAGTGAAATTTGAATATTCAGGGGGGTTGAATATTAGAGGGGTGGATGGTGATTAGGTGTGGATAAGATGCTTAAAATGAGAGGATGGTTTAAAGGGGCAGCCTGACATCTTGGGAAGGATGGGATGAGAAGTTTCACTTTCATCTCCGTGGTCAAGGACCTGTTTAGACTAGCTTAGCGCGACGGCTGGAAGCTGAAGGGAAATTTCTTTCAGCGGCGGAAAGAAAAATGGAGAACTTGAAAGAGAATTGAAACTGTAACTGTATCCACGTTTACACCTCACCACAGCTGGACAATCGCTGCATCAGACTGGGGGTTTCGTTCCCTCCAACTACCCAACAGGCACTTTAGGTGAAGCACACCGAGGCCATCAGTTGCCTATAAAGGGCTTATTGGTGGAAAATCACAGAATGGTAGAAGTTCTCGCATCCTTTCTTGAATCATTAAGCAGTTTGATCTCTGTGTGTGGTGTGAAATATGGGAAAGACAAAGACGGCACTGTGTTTACTGGCTAAAATGACCTTTCACATGGAGACTTAAGTGTGTGGCTGTGTGTGGTGAGTCCTGCAGAGCTGCTCAGTCTCAGTTAATGAGGTTTAACATGCTGCTGTGCACACAGTGGATTCAGTCCATTAAGCTCTGTGCTATGAGTGCGTGGACTGTCAGAGAATCGTGTTACTTCATCTGGTCACAGAGGACAAGAACAAGACAAGAAATATATCTGACATTCAGTTTTCCTGAATATCTTTTCTTATTAGGTCACCATCATTTAAATATGAAATAAAATCTAAACCTTCATCTTTGGGCTGTAAGCAGTTTCATATATATATATATATATATACAGTATGTAGCTATCTGAAGCACTTTATTGGATGATAAATGTACTTAAGGATTGAAAGTAAAACTGAAAGAGCTTCTTATTGTGATTCAGAGTACGGATGAACAAAATCTGTATTCTCAGCCAACATTCCACAAGACTATCAAAGAAAACACAGACTGTGTCCAGATGAGAATCAGATGAGCACCAACCACATTACTGAAACCTTTATTTAGAAACTTCATCTTGTCAACTCACAAACTCCTGCATAAGTATAATACAATCACACATCCTAACAGGACCTGATTAAAGATGGGAAACTTTGATTCTCTGGTCGTGGTTTTAACAAAGATAGAATTAGATAGAAGTAAAGGAATATTTTTTTATTAATTACCTGTCGTAGTTTATGTTGTCTCCTCTACTGCTTTTTTTGTTATTATGTGTATTGGTGCTGCCATAAAACTGCGATACTTAGACTCTCTGATTCTAATATCCAGCCATGTTCCGGGCTAACAGCTGTGTTTGCTGATGGGATGAAGCGCTGCCTGTGCTTCCACACTTACTAATTCCTTCATCATTCCTCCATCGGGGCGCAAGGACAACGCAGACATAATTACGCTTTTGTCTCTGTGCTCTTGGACGTTCACATCCATGTCTGTGGCCTTGACTTTTGATTTACAGCCATTAACAGAGAGAAAAGCATGCAAGGTCCCTGTGATGAGAGCGAGGAGACGGGGACATTGTTCCTGAGGCATTGATTGGAGGGTTAATTTAGCCAAGCACTGGAAGATTAAGCTTCCTGTCTGGCACTCAATACCTCTGAATGAAGACGTACGTCCAAGCACATCTCGGTAATTAGGACAGTTAACAGTGCACAGGCTGGTTCTGCAGCCCTGACGTGTGCAGCGGCTGGCTGTTACAAAACTCTCAATACAATACAGTATGTTCGTGGAATATATATTATAGGTTGCCACAGTCAAATTACTGTCTTCTTCACATGTTGTAAGTCTCGCAGTCATGACGTCACAATCCATCAGGCCACGTCAAAGCCCCTCCCATAATATGTTATGATTAATGACTCTAAATGTAGTGGGTGTCATGGTGATGTCGCCCATCGGCCACTCTCCCACTACTATAATTTGATCACGCAAATAAAGCATAAAATAAGAAGAAGAAGAAGAATGGAAACAACATGAAAAGCCCCCGATGCACATGCTTCAACCGTGGACAATGTGTCTGCCAAGTTTGGAGGCGATTGGCGCAATGGTGCTCGTTGTATTGACCAACACACAAACACACACACTCTCCAATTATAGTAGTATATATAATAATAAGATGCATGTGGTTCCAAGAGAAAAGGGATCAACTCAAAACCACATCCCCCAAAACCCAAGCCTGGTTACTCTAATATAACGATGAATGACATCATAAGTAGAGCTCAGCTAATGGCCGTGCTGTGGCACACGCTGAGGCTTCAAAGCTCCCAAATAAAGGCCAGGCATAGCAGGGAGTCGTGGGCGTTGAGGAAGTCGCGGGAGAAGTGGCGACTCCCCGCTGAGGAGAGGGGGCAGCAAAGTGCAAGACTCCCAGCATGCCTTTGAAAGTGGTCACGTGACCCTTTTGATGGCGGTCATGTGAGCGCAGAAACCCAGAGTGCAGCATCAGACAGAAGAGGAAGAGTGACGCAGGTGATGGACGGTTGCCATGCGGATTTAAATATGTAGATTGTGAATTTGACTGGAAATTAAGTAAATCTACCAGTGGAATTGTTTGAATATAACATATAACATTATTTACATTACAAAAAGGTGATCAAATATGTTTGTAAGTAAGATTGTGGGTGAGATGAGTGAGTGAGAGCAGGCTTGGGTGCATATGTTGATGTATAATATATGTACATTTTTGGATTTATAGCAGTTTGAAGTGTGTCTCAAGAGATTTAAAACCTTTTCAATGGGAGTGAATAAGACAGTGAAGACGCACTGCCTTTATAGCACCATAACTCAAATAACATAGATCCCATGACTTAGATTGTTTCCATTTTCAGAAAAGATAACTTTATGTCACCGTATGTTGTTGTTGCAGTATGACAACGCTGAATGGCTTGGGTTTGTTTATTAGAGTGAGACAATTGCGGGTGCATGGGTGGCACCGGGATAAAACACACACCTCACACAACCCAATGTCCCGGGTTCAGGTGTTCCCTACAGACACAATCTGTTGCTGCATTAACGATCAGCATCAGCCTAACATGCACTCTGCGTTCCCACAGAGGACCCCACACCACCCCGCCCCACCCCGCCCCCAACACAGATTACTCATCCACGAACACATCCGCACACGTACAAACACATCTACTCAGACAGTCTATATACTGTAGACAAATGTACAGTATACATACATGTTTTAAGCACACACAACTATACACACACACACATGCTGTGCCCCCCCCCCCCCCCCCGTCATCATGTCAGGTAGCTGGTGTTGAATTTCAATGATCATCCATAATGCATGATGGAACCCCGTTGCCATAGCAACATAAATCCAAGGTTACCGGGTTCCCTGATGCATAATTGGTCGCCGCGGAAACCCGGTTGCTCTAAATTCGCCTCATGGCGGGGAGGCATCCATCACAGTGGCGCCCACCACTGCCGCCACCACTAATCACCCCAGTATTCCCAGTATGCTTTTGGGGAAGGAGGTACTGGTGGTGGAGTTAGTTACATAGATAGATAGAAAGTAAAAGTTGGCGATGAGGCTTGAGAGCATCAGGAAGGACAGAGAGAGATTTCCATGCGTCTACCTGTGAGCGGCCCTGGTTTGGGCAGGTGAATGAATACGGCAGCCGACTCTCTTGCTGTGTTTATATACATTTACACCTGTTCTACTGTGTATTTGAATAAATCTCTGTTTTGCATTCGATCCCACGTAGATACAAATACACGAGGACTCTTTTCTGTCATTTGTGGTGCAGTCAGGCGTCGTCTCTAAAATGGTTAACGATTGTGTGAAACATAAGTGAAACCCTGTGACTTTCTTTAACTCAGAAAACGCCAGTAATGCTTGTTATTGTGAGTTATTCCGACACTGTTAAATGGTGGTGGAGTGGAGCCCGACTCATTCCCTTTGGAAAGCATGACGGCGCCACTACACTCTATGAAGGCTCTGATAATGTGACCTGCCACCCCCTTTTTTACGGTCATGGCATCCCATAGTGACACGCGGAGTTGGCATGATTGCATACAAAATCATTTACCACACCAGAACCTTAAGGCAACAAGCAATAAATGCCATAACTGACTATAGACTAAACATGGAGACCGATCTGCCCACCACTGTAGCAGAGTACCACTGACTATTTTATGATACATTTGCTTCTGCACATTTGAAGATGATCAATAGTGAATCCTGAATCGTCGACATTCACTAGTGAGTTGATTAAAATGAAAACAAAAATGAACATTGTCGACCTATAACAGTGGAAAAAAACTCTTTTGGTGTCGGTTGCCGCCTGCCGTGAGACGTGACTGAGGCGGTGATGGGAGACCGATTGTATCATAGCGTTTACCATAACATAGCAGTCTGCCGCCACATGTGGAAGCAATGTTGGCAATTATCTTTTGTAGGTTTTTTTTAATAGCTTAACTAAGTCATCAGGTTCCTGTAGAAAAATCAAGGACTCTTACTGGTGAATTAATTCTGGTGAAAAGTGTTTGTTGCTCAGCTGATGACTTCCCCCACAGATATAAAGGGGAACCAAATCAGTTTCCACATGAGCGAAGGGGTTGGGGGGGTGTCTGGCCTTGCCTGAGCCGTCACTGATAAGCCCAGAAGAATTACAGTGGGACTGCGGGCGCTGGAGACGATTTGCATGGTTTCCACTGGGAAATGGGAAAACGGAGACGGCAGGGTGGTAAACAAAATAAAGAACCGTCTGATCAAATCTTCTCCGTCTAAAGGAGGAGCTGACCGAGTGCAGGATCAAATCAAAACTCCCAGATTGGATCGACGTGGAGAAACAGTGCTTTAACACAGTGTGGATGTACGTTCACAGCAGAATTTCAATGAAAATGTTTGACTTTTCCTCTCTCCTCAGTTTGTTCTTTGTTGATTGTGAGTCTATAAATCCGTCACTTTGGTCCTGAGCAGAAACCTCAACAACTACTGCAAAAACGTGACATTTAATGCAGCTAGAGTCTAAATTTCAGTGATTGTCGTTTTACTAGGCTTGAAAAAAAAAATCAGTTTTTCATGCTCTGCAGCAAAACGGCATTTATAGATTACTTTTTAAATACATTTTCTTTCATGTACCTCCTAAAAATCTGCACCATGGAAAAGAATCCTGATCTGAACATGAAAACAAATACTGCTCGGTGAAAATCTGGATATGGAGACCAAATTTTTAGAAAATAACAGCAGAAGAAATCCCTGGTAAAATAATTCAATAATTCCAGAAATAATGAACTGAAAATCTTTGAGGTCATTTCTGTGCAACTGTTGATAACAGAAATTTCAAAAAGTCATCAGTTTTTCCAAAAAAACCCTACATTTCAATCGTCTTCCACACTTCATGCAGATGAATTTTTAATGTGCATTGAGTGTGTAGTTTAAACCAACAACACACTACTATCTTGTCACTACCAGTGCCTTTTTATTTATTATTGTTAAGTTTGAGTTGCTGTCTTTATGTGCTGTACTCTATCTCTAATTGTATTCCTTTACCTCCTGTAGATCGACCCTGAGTGAACTTCAGGGTCGATCTACAAATAAGCAAGCAAATCTGAGTCCCACCTCTTGTTCCGGCTCCCACCTGCTGTTCACAGATTTCAAAGTTTGTCCGTGTTTCCACGGTAAACATACAAACCACAGAGTCCCTCAAGAATCCCTCCTGCCCTGCAGTAACGAGGCTGCAGGTCCCTCAGGGCACCAACAACACCTCAACACCCTCCGCCTCCGCCTTCCCGCCTCCCAGTCTGCTTTCCTGTAGGCAGAACGAGCTGACAGATGACTCAGCAGCTGTCTGACCCTGGATGGCTCCTCAGAATTTGGACACCATTAGTCTCCCATTTATAGACAAAATGATGGCATCATTACAACTCATTGCTGTCATAATATTGTAAATTTGACACACCAAGTGTCATTCATCTGGTAAAATGACATTACTACTGACAAGTCAAGATATGGGTTGATTGATAACTTCTCTGGCATAAGTATGTGAGCAGAGCAATGATTAACTTTCATAGAAATAATACATTAGTGTCCTCTTAGTAATTGGTATACCAGCACCGAGCACATGTCAGTTAGCCTCCATGAGCCACAGAAAACCTGCAGTTAAATGACTCTTATATAAAACCAAGAATAGTAAATAAGTAAACTTGATATAGCAGCAGTTATATTATTCTTTCTTTCATTTTTTTCGAAGAACTATAACCTCTTTCCATACTGGGCTCACAACTTATCATTCAACCATTTTATGTTCCCTTCTAAAACCAAACAAATAATAAGGAAAACATTTGCCACTAAAAGATGAGTGTAAATAAAGTAGCTTGAATTTCACATCAAATAACCATAAAACATTTACATTCAAATGTCCACATTAATACGTAATAGGCTTTAAATCAAATCAAATGTTTTCTTCTGGCCACAATCCTGTGTGTGTGTGTTGATCTGTGGACTCATGTGTCGTCCTGCCTCTCTCCTCTGAGGCCGTGGAGCTTCATACGGGCTCAGCCTCGGGCTGCTGCAACTACTGCTGCTGTAGGGGTCAGAGGTCAAAGGACAGACCCTCATTTGTTCTTAGGAAAACAGACCTGAGGACAGTCGGTCGGTTTGATCTTCGCTCATACAGCAGGAACGGCAAACACTGAGGCTAAACCTGTTACCTGTATACACACACAAACACACACACACACACACACACACACACACACACACACACACACACACACACACACACACACACACACACACGCACACAGCCACGCACTCACAACACTGCAACTTCCTTTCAGGATTGGATACAGGATTGGATCTTGAATACTTTAAGATTTGAATCTGTTATTATCCATTTTCAATCTGTTTATTCAAGTTCTCTCTGTTAACAATACACAAAGTCTGGACATTTGAACAGTATGAGTCATCTGACCTGATCCAAACACGTTCATTTCTCCCGTTGGAGTGTGGACATTGACTGTAGCATTGGCGCATTTGGAAAGTATCTAATTTGAGAGACTTCCCACCGTTCTTCAAGCAGCATCGATGTGACGCAAATTGAAGGAAAGGACAGCTATTGTGCAACAGTTGAGTCATTTCCACTATACTAACACACAACTTGCCATTAAGATGTTGTGAAGCTTCTCAGTCATCCAGGTCACAGTATCCAAGGGAAGGTAACCGGACTTGAAGACGTTTCACCTCTCATCCGAAAGGCTTCTTCAGGTCTGACAGACTGGTTGAGGATTCATAGGATTTGACCTCTGTGGAGCCATTGTCAGGGTGGTTGATACTCTCGATTAGTCATAATCAGGGTGGTTGATAGTCCCAATTAGTCATAATCAGCCTTGCTATTTGCCCCTCACTGCTGTGTGTGTCCAAGCTGCTGAGATTATTCCAATTGGTGGTTTTCGTAGTTGTTACTTAGTTCATTGTGGCACTGCTCCAATTGTGACAAATGTGTAGTTTTGATCAATACAGTGAGATTCAAGTCTAGAGTAAGATCTGAAAAATGGTTCAGGATTATAGTTCCAGCGCCAAAATGAGGCCCAACAAGTTTATACTGTATATCAATCAAAACTTCAAATACTCAATAAATCAATTTTTTAAACATCAAATACATAACACAAGCAGATTGAAACTGCCAGAAATCGATGTTAACTTCATTTGAGAAACACACTAAGTTTGTCTGAATGTAAACCAATTTACTCAAACATGTAAGCAAAGTTTTGTTTTTTGAATCTCTGCATGTTTTTCCTCATCTGGTGTTCATCTCACTCAGCATGCAACTCGTGTGTTGGCCAAATAACAAATCCTACTTCTGTCCACGTATGTATCTGACTCACACGTTTGCTGTAATTGCGGTATAAAGACCGATCACAGGGCAGTGTACTCGTGGATAGGGTCTGGGTGTGAATGTGGTCTGTGGGCCGTCATGACTTCGGGGTATTTTGGGTGATCTCACTTGATGAAGATGTTTCCTGCTGGTCCTTGCAAAGGCTTTACCGAACTCACTGAAAGAGGTTTTTCTCACATGCTAATGCAGACCTCAGTGGTCTTTTCACATTGATGAGGGCTCTGATAAAAGCTGAGCTTCCCTCCTCCGCTCTCACATTAACATAATGGAACCCTGAGCCCCCGAGAGTGCTGGTCTAGGGTCTTACGGCTCAGTTATCACTTAACCTTCCAGTGGAGAAACTTTCATAGGCACACATTTCACTGATGTGTCTGTGCTTATGTTAAAAGCATGAAAGTGAAATAAGATGCACACAGGGAGAGAACTAATACGATTCCAATTCCTGATGTGGCTTGTTGGTAATGTTCACCAATAATAAGAAAATGAATAGTTTGAGTAAATTGATTCACAGTTTCATTTAAGTTGATTTCAAGGTATTCACATGACACATCAACAATCGAACAATTCAAATTGATTGCCTTAATCTGATCGTAGTCACACCTTTCATGTACATCTAAACATACTGACTGATTCATCTGTCAACAGTTTGACCCCCTAAACTAATTTTAATCATCGAAGGCCTGAAGACATTTTTGCAAGTGTATTCTTCACTGAAGCTGCCGGTCACCGTGAGGAAACATTGAAACTCAAGAAATTGTGCTCTTAAAACTCTAAAGTATAATCATAGCACACTGTACTGATTTCTTTTATTTGAGTTTGGTTTGAACTGTGATTTGCAAAAGTATCACATGTACATGGATGTAATTAATAGGATTCCACAGTTCACTGAATACACAGTGTAGCAGTAGGAGTAATCAGAGTGTGAGGAAGAACTCACCATGTAAGGAAATGCATGCTGAGGTGGCTTAATCCAATTATAAAGTTTACATGCCTGAATAAACTGATTTACAATCATATAAGCTTCGTTTACACCGAGCTAATTTAATAGGATTTCAATGTAAATGTGGTGTTTAAATGATTGCCTGGCTTAATTGGAGTACAATCAAATGTTTAAATGTGGATGTGAACATACTGAGAACGATGTGGGATCACTCCTTTAGGCCCAAAGGCTGTGGCAGACACCATGTGGGTTCATTACAAAATAAAAGCATATAAAATGCATATAAAAGCAGCACAAGCTCAATGCTGAACCTGTGGCTTTATGTCTTCCAGGTGATGATCCTTATTCATGAATTCACAAGACTAGAGCGAAGAAACATACACACACAGACACACACGCTCTCTGATGTGATGAGTGTGTATTCAGTCATTGTAGGTTGGATCTTTCTGGAGATGTCTGGCGTTCACTCAGAATGTTCCTCTACAACAGCACAGCTCTCTTCCTGTATGCTGTGACATTGTTCATGATTGTCAAAGTAGAGTGTGCATGTTTGTGTCAATGATGTCATTAACAACTGTGATAAAATGTATAATGTCGTGATAGCATGTCTCCAATCTCCCACCACTTTAATTTGCACTTGTATTTGTTTATTACACATAAAACATAAAATGAAACTGTAAATAACATGAAAGCTCTGTATGCACATGCTGGACCCCTGAATTTAGTTTACGGAGGCGATTGGAGGGATTGGTGCTCGTTGCAACACTGCACACACAGACACACACACAGACGCAAACAGACAATTATAGTCAAGAGTTTGTCTGGGATGATGGACGATAAAAGGACTGGACTTGACATTTAAGGATCAGATGGTGAAAACAAGAGCAAATAAAACACACAAACACAATTATCCATCTTTAGATCATTACTTGGCAGGAAGCAGTGATGGCCTGAAGACGTCCATTTGCTACAACTTAGCTGAAACATGAGCAGGATTCAGGTGAAAAGCTGAAGGACAAATTTTAAGAAATCTGTCAGATTTACTCCAAGCTTCTTTCCCTGGGATGTAAATTAATTTCCTAGACTCTTAGAAACAAGACACAACATTTAAAACTTTTCAGTACAAGTGTGATTGTTTTTTTACATTTGATTTGTCTTTCATTTCTCAGTCTTACCTTTATTTTTAAGTTCTGAAATCTGTCAAACAACCCCGCCCATGTATTTTTGGTAGAACATTTCTACAAACATTTCCCTGTGGTTTTTAGAGGTTTTTCTTTAATAGAATAAGTCAGAAAATCATGTAACTACGCTGATGACACATAGGAAATTGGCAGTTCTGACAGCAAGTAAAGCCTTAAAAATGATGAACCAGACAATTCATTTGGATGGTTACATTTCAGTCAGTTTAGAGGACATAAAGGAGAATTTAATGATCTTTAAGATAACTCACTTTTACTGCAAGTGTGCAAGTGGAAAATGACTTCACACATTGTAAGAAAAGAGATGTTTGAAGACACACTCGTTAAGGTGGATTCTTAAACTCTGCATCAGGTTTGAGTTTGCAGCTAGGTGTGATAATTGCAGATCCTCTCAAAAACCTAGGGTGGTATGTGTGTGCGTGTGTGTGTGTTTGTGTGTCAAGCATCCATTCATTCATTTGCAGAGCGGCAGGAAAGCTCAGATGCTATCAGCTTCATCTCGCATACAAAAGCCTAAAAGGCTGTTGACTCTGCATCTAAATCTCTGTGTGTGTGTGTGTGTGTGTGTGTGTGTATGTGTGTGTGTGTGTGCGCGTGTGTTTGTGCGTGTGTGCGTGTGTGTGTCTGGTGGTGGTAAGGAGTGGTTGTGCTCAAGCTTTTAGTTTGGTGTACATCCAAGCTAATCTATGTGACAGATTCAACTGCATGTACATGTTTTGACATGACGATGTAATGTAAATACTGAAGTAGAAAATTGATGTGTCAGGAATGTTTAGAGCTTTTTAGGTGTCGAATGAAAGACATGCAAAATGTACAATTGCAAAAATTACTGCGATAGAATCCTCTTGTCCTGATACATATGGAACCGGTTGCTTATACAACTCCTGTTTGTGCAGACGGCGCACAATGATACGTTTCATCTTTCGACGATGATCCATCAAACCTTCTCATTTCCTCTGGCCCATTAACACCTTCCATTAAAATAAGATCTGGATTCAAACATTTTATCCGGATAAGGAAAAAGCTCCGGATAATGCATGGTATAAATCTGCACTGAGCAACATCGCAATCAAGCAGTTTCTATCTGCCTGACAACATGAGCCATATGGCCTGGCTCGCATTGAGATCCAATCTCAGTCACAAATCATCAATTGCACACGCAGTCCAGTCCATACAGCAGGGACCAATTCATAAGAGGAAATCCACACACAAGTTGAAAATTTCCCCCTTGTGTTGTATTCTGGCTCACTCCTGTTAATAAAGTTGTTTTGAGCAACAGCACACTGGGTCCAGGTTATTCATACACACACACACACACACACACACACACACACACACACACACACACACACACACACACACACACACACACACACACACACACACACCACCTACTGAGGTACAATCAGATTCCAGGCAGGATCCAGATAGAAGGAACGCTCTGTAATGCAGGGAGCAAACGCATCAGATGTGCGGTTTAACAGCATATAGCATGTTGTCAACTGTGGATTCCACAAACAAACAAAAAATGTTGATATTTTGAAGGGGGGCAGTTGAAAATGATAGTTTTTTGGAAGCCATTGCTGTTAACAACTCAAAAATCAAACAGGAACTGTACCACAGACGTTAAAAGAGACCTTACTTTGTAGTTTATTGGGGGTATAGTGGGGGTGTAAGAGATAGTGATAGAGAGAGCGGGGAGACAGAGAGAGAGAGAGAGAGAGAGAGAGAGAGAGAGAGAGAGAGAGAGAGGGAGCATTTGGTTCTTATTTAAATGTCCTCATCAGGAAAGTAAACGCATGTCAAACAGGAAGCTGGTCTCCAATTACCGAACTGAAGAGACCCACTGTTGAAGAGGAATCTGAGTAATACAGGGAATATTCCCTCTACAAAACAAAGACTCAAAACTCAAATGATTTTGACCTACAAATATTGAAGTGAGCACTAGTAAAGACTCCTGTTGGCTAAGTGTTGCTGTTCCATAAAAGTAAAAGCGAGATCAGTGCAACTGTGCAAAGTGAGTGTGAATGCAGCTCAGAGCAGTAAAAGCAAACAGCAGCCTGTAGATTTTACACCAGTTTCCACAGTTTTACACACGTTTTACTGGAGGGCTGAAACGTCTGTAGCAGCCTTAGCCACGAGAGCAAATAAAACACATTCAAGCGTTAAAAGAATGAGAGGAAACTGTGACCTGGAAATTGAAACGTGTTATTGTCAAATGTAAACTTGAGTTCCTTGGGTCACTACAATTATTCACAGATATACATAGAAATACTTCAACAGTGACCCAGACATGACCTCTTGATTTGTTAATAGTTACTTCATCCTGCTAAAAATGAGAGCAGGAAAGGAAACTAGTTGTTGCTTTGATAAGAAGCTGGTCATTTCCTCATAGATCCTGGCTATTTGTGGTCTCATCACCCTGGTGTCAAACTGCTTTTAGACATTCGCAGGAAAACCAGAGGGCTACTGATCCTGTCAGCCAGCTCTGAGCTCTCAGAGGTGTTCAGTATCAGCAGGAATCCACACAGAGACTAAACATAAACATGTTTCTTCCTTTTCCAAATACCCACTCTGAAAGGTTGGTGCGAAAAAGCCTGTCGTCACTGAGAGGAGAGGGGGTGATGTGTGTGTGTGGGTGTGTCTGTCTCTGTCTTTGTTTTGGTAATCGCAATGCCATTGATCACATTAATGGTGAAAACGGCACAAACTTCCGCTTGAGGAGAGAAGAGTTTCTGTTTTGTGTCTCTTGTGTGTAGAAGTGTAAACTGGTACACCAGCTATGGTTACTGTGTGTGTATTTGTCCTGATAGTGAGTCAGAAGACAGAAGTGCGTCCGCTGGTCACAGACTTGGATGTGATTATACTACATTTCGGTGTTGATGCCTCAGTTTGGGCCTGAATTCCTTCTCTCCTATTGGTCAGAATCACTCTTCCTAAGCACCCGGATTCTTGATGAACTTTGGCTGTGTGACACGTGAAGGACATTCAGCAAACTGTTCAGGATTAATAGTTTGACTGTGACAGTGAATTACCAACAAATGCTTTCTTTCTTTCTTTCTCTCTTTCTTTCTCTCTTTCTTTTCTTTAGTCGAAGGGTGAGGAAAAGAGAAATACAAAGATAATGATCATGACCGAGGAGATAAAGAGGTAATTATTACTTCGGGTCGAGTTCATCTGCTGTTGACACTGCAGTTAATTACACACAGGAGCGGGGGCGGGGTGGGTGATGGCTGTGCTTGTGTGTGTGTGTGTGGGTGTCTGCATGTGTGTAGGGGGGTCACAGGTAACATTATCCTGTGTGTGCTGAATCTTTATCACACCACCCTGAGCATCAACATCCATCAACCCGACTAAGGCCGTAAGAACCCCTTTAACATTTCTGCCAAGCTCCCTTTAACATTTCTGCCAAGCCTGCCAAAGGCGACTTGATTCTAGAAAAGCCTTGTTAATTGCCTCTAAAGCTGAAGAAATGAATTAACAAATAAATACACATAAACAATAACCAAGAAGGTATCTGCCTAAACACCAAAAAATAGGTAAAAATACATCACAATTTTAAAACGATGGCTTTCAGACAATTCGACTTCACAAATCAGAAGTAGAAATCTTTCAACATTCAATTATTTATTTAATATTTTCCCACATATCTTTGCGTGTGTGTTATTGCCTGTGCGCGCATCAGAGCACGATTCCTCTGATTGCCTCGGAAATTGAGAAAAAAACATTGTTCAGGAGCGTGGTCAGGGTGCAGTTCAAGTCATTTTGCATTTCTCTCCAAATGTGTCTCCAAATTGGGAGATTGGAAGACAGAATTGTTAGGAGATTGGAGAGTTGAATGGTCGATATCATCACCGATGTCATGGGTGTTAATGACATCATAGCCACGGGCATGCATTTGGCAATTATGAATGACGTCAGAGCTTTATGTCATGGTACTGGACATGCTGTATGGGATGATGTCATTGTAAGGGTTGGGGCAGAGGGGACTGCAGGACTTGCAGGTTATGAATGAAGAAAACACATCATCAGGCAGGAGTTGTACTTCAGCTCTCCACTGCCGAAATGATTTTATTTATTTACGCTTTGGGTTTCACACACACTAAGAGAAAAAAATGACTGATAATGTACATAAAGCAGAGCTTCAAATAAGCTGCATAGGTCAGGAGATAAAGTGTAAACACTGAATAAATATGCACATATAGAGCGCTATTTTTCACCTGGGCGGATCCAACACGGGCACACACACACACACATACACAGGCATCAGTTGCTACTCAGCAGCAACACTATAATAAGAGTGAATAAAGCCATATAAAGCCATATAAATGGCCAGACAGTAAATAGATATTCAAATAAATAAACTAACAGCAACATGAAAAAGAACTAAACAAATAAAGATATAAATGTAAATAAAACATTTAGTGAGAAGAAGAAGAAGTAAGGAAAAAAGGAAAGAAGGAATAAAGGAGCGAAGGAAAGAAGGAATAGTGACTCTAGAATTTCCCTACTGTCTCTTAAAGGCTAAAACTGCAAATGTGAAATCAAGTTCTTTGGGATATAGAAGCATTTCATTTCATTATTTATGAAAACATTTGCTCTTGACTGATTTTATTGCTAAAGCCAAAGACTTTTGCACTGATCTGTTTCTGCCTTGTTCAATGCCATTACAGCTAAATGTCAACGCTGATCTGGTGAACTGGCCCTTTAAATCAGTCTAGACATGTCCCTATCCTGGACATAAATATGCAGACGTTCACATCCAGGACTTGAAGGCAGCGTTTGGTGTTGAATTGGAATGGAGGGCCCTCAGAGCTGGACACTGACGCTCAAAGGCACCTGGAAAACGAATAAACTGCATTAAAAAACATTTTCTCACTTGTGTCTCCTGAAGTCTTTGAAAGCAGCTTGTCTGTGCTCTGACAAATCAATACAAGAATAAATAGAGAAGTAAGAAGAAGAGGGAAAATATCCCTTGAAGGACTCGACTGAAGCAGTACAGGGGACCTTGTCCACATTTATATTCTGCACTATTTATCCACAGTGAATCACAATGAGCAGCAGCAGACTGAGGTTAACTTCCTGCATCACAGGAAACAAACCTGGCAGAGGGTCAGAGCTTACACACTTCCTGCTCTGACAAACACAGTGATGATCGAAGGGATAATGATGCACAAAGATGGGTTGGAAGAAGAACAGTTTGGAAACAAAACATTTTTCCCACGATGAGATTAACCCCTGACGTCCTTTGAGCTATTATGGATGGAGATGAAAGAACCGCCTCGGAAATGAAGACGACCTATGAATTGGTTAACGTGATAGATACTGACCACTCATCCATAACCAATTTCGTTGCACCTGATCCTGGTTCAAGTTTCCTGCCTATAAATAGAATCAATAAGCTCCTTTGGCTCAGAATATATACATTGGGTGTACATAAAGGTGGCAAGACTCCAGAACCAAAACCAAAACCTAGACGAAAAACTCAACCCTGCTTTTTTGGATAGTCTGAGGAGTCGGAGTGCTGGTGCCACACTTAACACTATAACCATGTCTCCATGCTCATTCCTATAACCTGAAGATTTTGATCCCATTCCTTATCTATCTGGTTCATTCGTGTTCCTTGTCCCTACATATCAGCTCCAGGTGATCCTTAGGTGGCACTACAGCAGGATGATAAATGTAAACCTCCATACAGTTAGTCAGCACTCACACGACTTATTGCTGTAAAGGCCTAATATTCACGAAAGAGATTAGGTATTAAAATTACAGATTGGATGATACAGCCTTGGTCTAGGTCTAGATTTCTCCTGTGTCCTTTGATGGTAAACATGTACTCAGGGGTTTGGCTGTAATGACAGTGTGTTGGGTTTAAAGGTTGCGGCCGGTCTGTGATGGATGTCTACGCCGGCGGGAAAAATTCTCAGTCGACACCTGCCAAAGAAACAATGAGGTGGACGAACGGCCTCCCCGCGCCTTTACTCCTTCTCGTACTATTGATTTTAACTGGAGGCCGGCTCAGTATCGCACACCGACACGAGCGAGGTATGTGCAGCTCTGCCACATATATCAGCCGCTATTGCCTCGTGATTATCCCGCTCGATAAATGAAATCACATTTATTTGTGTTGCAGCGGCTGGAGGCCAGAGAGGGAAACTGCAGAGGAATAACAAACAGCCAGAGGAGATTCATTCACACTGCTGCTCCAAAAATACACCCCGGACCTCATCAGGGTGAGGAGGAGGCGTTTCACAAGATAAGGCAGGAAGTGGCGTTTGGAGACTCTGCATTGGTCCAAAAACGACCTGTTCCCTTTTCTTTATTGTGTATGGGCATATTGACCTGGCATGTAACTGATTGATAAGAAGTGAATCTACAATATATGTGGCAGTTATTTATTTTTCAGACACTTCTGCCAACGTTGCTGGAGGGATTTTTAACCCAGTTTCCTAGCAGCTCTTATGACATCATCGGAGGCCAAACAGGTTCCAGGTGAGTGACTGCTGGCATTTTCAAAAGGCACAGTTAGCAGCCAGCAAGTGCATAATCACTGCACGTTGGCCTAGTTTATGCGTCTCACAGAGCCTTGGATACATCTAGAACTTGTAGATTAGAATTACTGTCATCGCAACAAAATAGTTGACCCTCATTTTGCAGAGTCAATCAAGGAGATATCGCCAATGTGGGACCTCAGTTAAACTTCACAGTAACATTTGAAACCATCAGCAGTGATTAGGAAGAAAGCGATTTGTAAATTAGGAGCTAGTATTGGGTGCCGTCATTGTAACCTTTGCCTCAATGGGTCTGAGTGCTGTTTATCCCAACCACTTGCAGTAAATTGCAATTTTACATATGAAAACAAAGTGCAAACAAACTGCCTCTGCATAGCAGCTGGTGTTAATGGTAGACTATTGATTAGTGTGCGTGTGCGTGTATGGTGTATGTGTGTGTGTGTGTGTTCCCATTCATTCACATAGATGAGCTGAGCATCCTGAGCCGTTACTAAGGAATGCAGCTGTTGTTCTGTAAGCTGTGAAGGGGTCACAGGTCAAGCTGCTGACGGCTGCCAGCAGAGGTGAGAAATGTTCAGGTGGGGAGCAAGATTAGAATGTGTACTATCATACATATCTATATGTGTGATAGTGCTGCTTTGATTTACAGCGTAAGTTTGGATCGTGGGTGATATCTTTGTCTTTTTTCCTCAACATATAGTCTTTTAAAATGAAGGTTTTGTAGAAGTGGCTTTGGAAAAACAGCTTGAAACATGCAGCAATTCTTAAATCAAATGTCTTAACTCAAATTGAGTTGGTCACCAGTTTTGCGAAAATGAACTATCAACAAAAATAACTTGGTATGGAGATTGTTTGGGTTACAGCAGATTTTGTAGCCTTATCCTCTTAAAACAAAAATCATCTGGTGCAATGTGATTATTTCAACCAGTTTCATATACAAATCAACTTGTTTCAAGATCATTAGAAATGTGTTTCAGGATGCAATTAATTACAGAAAGTCAAACATCAGACCACATCAAATACAAGGGCCGATAAATAAATGTCCCCAAGAAAAGCACATTAATTTCAACTGAACTATATGTGTTTGTTAATTCAGAAGAGTATATTAAACTAACGAAGATCATATCAGGCCATACACCAAAAAGTAATTAGCTCATTTAATCCAAACCTTCATCTCTCTCTCTCTCCCTCTCTCTCTCTCTCTCTCCCTCTCTGGCTCTCTCTTCTTTTCTCTCTCGCTGGTCGCCCTCTATTGGTCGAGAGGAGAACAGATGGAATAAAGCCAAATAACCTCCACACACTGCAGGACCCTCTTTGACAATCCCTGGATGCTCCTCTCTAACTTCTTCTGATTGACTGCCTTGAAATAATTCAGAATCTAAATCTAAAGACCACCTTTAGGCGGATTTTAAGGTTTTTTTCCCCAGTGGAAGTATTAGTCTGAACCCAAACCAAGAAACCACCTAAAGATCCTTGAAAAAACTCTTATAAAGTCCAAGGCATCGCTCAATGACATACTCTTGGATCCCCTGTGAGCCTTGGACCAACCTGAAAGACACATATAACCACGCAAGGATTGGTGGAACAAACAACTCGAGATAAATCAAGGATATGCACGTCACATTCAAAGACTCATGGAATCTTTCTGAGTATTGTGGACTCCTGTAATTCTCAGAAGAAACCCTGTGAAAGGCACTCGACCTCCTAACAGACCTTTAAACCTTGTCACAAACCCCTGAAACCTCCCCTAGTACACATAGAACTCACCAAGGACCGCTGGAATTAAGGACATCTGGCAGTCCCTCAAGAACAAATGAAACCATTTCAAGGATCCTTAATAAATCTTCAAAAAAACTGTGCACCCTCAAAGACTCCATCCTTCTTAAGAACTTGGATCCATCTTGGAAACCACTGGCCCACAGTTAAGACAGATCCTGGAGAAGATATACTTGCAAATTGGATTTAGGCAATTGCATCTGTTTTTAAGATGACATAAACTGATCAAATATATTGCGTACCATGTCAATGAGACAGAAATTGATTACAACAATATCAATGTTCTCCTTTCATCTTTCATGGCCACGGTTTCCACTCATACTTAAAAAAAGCATGGGGAAAGAACATTCTGGCTAAAATGTGTTTTAATCTTTACTTCAGCAGCTTTGGGATGTTGCCTCTGTGATATAATGTCAATAGGCACCAATAGAAACAAGTTCAATATTTATAAATTTCACTGTAGAGCTATATCGCCTGGAAATGGATTGAAGGAGTTAATATTCCGCCCCAGACGCCAGTGGGCACGACCTCGAGGCGGAAAGCAGAGTTCTGATTGGTCAAGACGCGTCTTCTGGGCTCTGCGGAGGCGGGGAAGGGGGGCGGTGATTGGCTCAGATCAAAAACGTCCCGCGCATGATCAGCCGGTTAATAAGACGCCGGTTTGGAAGTTTCAACAGAGTGAGAGATGCTGTCCGGCTGAAGAGGGAAGGACGGTAGGAAAACAGGAGAAGAGTGCAAAAGTAGTTATAAACTAGTGAAAGTGTCTGCCCGGGATAATTCTTAGTTTATGAGAAACAGAGAATTGGACCATGGTGCAGCACACTCAGCACAGTGGGCCGGGAGTTACCCGCGGCTCCCGCGAGGCCACCGACCCGGAGGAGAGAGACCTGCTGGTGGCCTCAGCGTGCAGCCCCGTGCCGCTGAAACCGGACTGGTGCAAGACCGCTACGGGTCACATTAAACGGCCAATGAACGCTTTCATGGTGTGGTCCAAAATCGAGAGAAGAAAGATTATGGAGCAGTCACCGGACATGCACAACGCGGAGATATCTAAACGGCTGGGGAAACGGTGGAAAATGTTAAATGACACCGAAAAGATTCCGTTCATCCGGGAGGCGGAGCGGCTCCGGCTGAAGCACATGGCCGACTACCCGGACTACAAGTACCGTCCCAAGAAGAAAGCGAAGCAGGACAGCACCACGGTGGGAAAACCGGCTACCCAGTCCCCGGAGAAAAGCGTAGTCAGAGCCGTCAGTAAAAACCACGCAGCAGCCAAGAAATTCACGAAGCTGAAGCCTAGCAAGCCGGTAGTTGTTGCGGGCAGGGCGACCAACCAGCACTCGCAACACCACCACCAGGACCACCGCTACCGGTACGTGTTGACCACCAGCTTTAAAACCAACAAATCTGTAAAACGGGAATTTACAGACGATGAGGACGATGATGATGATGACGACGACGACGACGAGGACGACTTCGAGGAAGAGCGCACGTTTAAAGTGGAGGAGGAGGACGAGCCGACCCGGTACAGCCTCGCCAAAGTACCGACCAGTCCGACGCTGAGCTCTGCCGCTGCCGAGCCGGAGGGAACCAGCATGTACGAATCCTCCGGCCGGCTTTTCTACAGCTTCAAGAACATCACCAGGCAGGGCACCAGCAACTCCTCTTACCCGGCCTCCCTCTCACCAGCATCCTCGTCCCGGTCCGTCTCCACCTCCTCCTCATGCGGGGAGGACCTTGATGATCTCCCCATGGAGAGCAGCGACTTCACCCTCAGCCTCCTGGCCGGGTTCCACGACCAGGGGTCTTCCTCCTACTCATCATCCTCCAACTCGACCCTGGGTAACCTGAGCCTGTCCTTTGTGGATAAAGACCTGGACTCTTGCAGCAGTGAGGGGAGCCTCCACTCCCACTTCGAGTTCCCGGATTATTGCACCCCGGAACTCAGCGAGATGATAGCCGGGGACTGGCTGGAGGCCAACTTCTCTGACCTGGTGTTCACTTATTGATCAGTTTTGGAGATCCCAAATCTGCTTTGGGAAGGTGAGGGGGAGGTTGCCATTTTCAGGCCAGGTGTGGGTGAGGCGTGTTCCCCCACCCAGACCGGGTTTGGGCACTAAGCCAGGCCTGGTTTTGGGGCTCCAACGCCAGTCAGGTACAGAGACTGGTCTGCCCTCCCCAGGATGGAAGCTTGCATGGATGGGTGGTCGACCCCCAGACTGGACTTTCAGCGGTACCTCTGCAAAAAAATAGAGAATGAATGAATTTATGTCATCTCCACAGGGTTTTACGGATTCTTTTTTGCTCGAACCAGGACCAGAACTATGCATTCCCATCCAGGCCGGGTCCAATTAACTAAACCCGATGAATTTATTAACTATTAACAATAATATCAGGATGTGAACTCCTTATTTGTTTATGTCCCCTCCCAGAACGGGACTCTAACTTAAGGACTGTTTTATGCGACTTTTCAGTATTTCATACACTTGTACTTTTAATTTCTTTATAATTTTATGTTTATCAGGCTCCCTCCAGGTGTGTGATAAAAAATACTGAAGTGTTGTGTTTAAAAAGCCAACAGATCAACCAGGAAGCATCTTTTGATATTTACATAACCAAACGTACCTCATCTTTTTAGATAAGAACAAACAAGAAGTAAAACTATTTTCGGGCATATTTTTGTACAGTCAAAGTGAATGTCAGGTCTTTTCAGGCACTTCTTCTACCTTTACCCACATCCTTTCACATTCTTACTGTTTAATAGTAATATTATTTCTTACTAAGCATGCAAGGGTTAACTCCCAGCCAGCTTGCCTTGCTTTAATGCCTTGCTGTTGTTTTAAATGCCGAAATATGTACAGTCAGGGGTTCAAGTCTTAATTATTAAAGTAGGACTTAAATGGGGAAATGGTATCAGCTCCAGGATTGTAGATCCGGGATTGTATATGTTCTGTAATATAGTAAAAATTTAGGAGTTTATGTCTATTGGTGTGTATGAATCCCTGATAGCAGGAGAGAGAACTGGATTTTCTGTTGCATTTTTTTATATCGTCATTAATGGCACATATTTGTTTTGCTCATTATTTTTGTGCAATATAGACTTAAAGAAAAGACGAAAAATACAAGGACCATCCCAATTTTCTTTGTAGCAAAAGGGGAGCCGAGTTGACTTTTCCTTCATGATGAAGTCTGTATGTGGGAAACTGAATAAATCAGCTGGAACTGATTGAATGGTTGTTTATTTGGGGGTTTGGGTTACCCAGAATGCACTGTTTGAGGTTTTCTAGCTTCGCATTGCCCTGTATTCCAGCCTGGTAATGTGAGCTGGTGGTAACCTGATTGGTTTAGGACTACGCACGGTCCCCACTGTCCTTGGAAGTAGTTGAAAGTCTGCATAATCCCTCGAACATTTGATTTTGATTAGCAGATCCATTTATATTTTTAGTTGTATTTTCTGGCAACGGAGGGCACCACAACCTATGATGGGCACCAGGTTTAAAAACACAAATCTACAGAAAAAAATTAGGCCATGAGATGTTGAGTTGGACATCCAGGTGGAAATGCAGCTCAATTTGAAATTAGCCATTAAAAAGTTATTAGTTCTAGATATTGAAATCCTTGGATTATATTACAGAGACAGCATGGCAACCTGAAATAACTCAAGTAAAGGCACATAAGTGGTTGCCAGCGAAATAACTACATGCAGATCTAATAATTATCTGGAGCAGAAACAACTTAGCAACTTAAGCCATCTATCGGCCACCATGTATCACCAACCTATGTGTAAACTCACTGTAGGCTGGACAGCTCTGGAGACCACAGACAAAGTCAGATGTGCAAAATAAGACCATTTTCTTGCCCCATTTGTCACGAGTTTCATTACGAAAGTAATTCTGTAGCTTCATTGTGGATTTAGATATCAAGTGTAGGCTAGTTAATGGTTTTCTCTCAACAGGAAATGTTACTCTGGCAGTACCTTTAGCCTAAACTGATGTAGACATAGTACATACTGTAGACTGGAAGCACAAGAAGCTATAAGATCAGCGTAGCACAATGACTTGTTAAACTGCTAGCGCAGTGTAGCTTAAATACTGAAAATGGATAAGTTTAGCTAAACTCTGTCAAAAGGGAAATATACCTTCAGCAACTTCAGAGCGTAATTATTTCCACGCTTTCCGTATTTCTATTGTGTGGAAAAGGTGTTAGTAGCTGTTAATGTTGTAGCTATTTCATAACAAATGCCGTCTGAGAGTTAACGCTCAGTTGTAGCAGCATGAGTCATCACAGTAAACACTTGTTGTCTTTTGGACATATAATAAAAATGATTGTGCAATCTTTATTTCAGGCCCAGTTATGTAATAGATAAAACACGAGTCGTGGATTCACTTTCACAGATTTTGTGTTCACATATCATCATCCTTCACATCAGACTAATAGTGATGACAGGTAATATATTTTGTCACAGGATAAACATTATATGTCATACCTGTAACCTATGATATCACAGCAGAAAACACTGGCTCTCTGTGTTCAGTTAAAACAGAAAGATAAGCCTTGCTGTCAACGAGGTCCGAAGCGGGAGAAAAGGTCACTCACAAAACTTCTAAAAACTAAATTACATAAAGATCAGCACATATTGGACTGTCAGTCAAACAGGTGTGTCATCACCACAGCTAAAATTGCAGTGTGGAGGAACACAGATTCACCTTCGACACTAAACTTCATTATTCATTATTATTATTCTTAAACAAGAAAAATCCAAAAGCTGCAGCTAAATGTTTCCGACTTTTGTTTTGCAATGACATTTTCTTTTCTAGTGGAAAGTACTACAGTGGAAAAATACTTAATTTGGAATACAATTACTGCTTTCATTTACTTTTAGAGTCAAGGTAAACTAGTAATACAATGAAAATCTAGAAAAGTAAATGTGTGTGAAGGCTCACAGTTTTCCAGGTCATGGTACCCAAGGAAAATTAGCTCATGATACGTATATATCAGTAAGGAAGTAGGGAAAGCTACTCCTGATACTTCTTAGGCAACTGAAGTATCAACGACCCTGACAACAACTCCACAGAGATTCAATCCTGGGATTCCCCACCAGTCTGCCAGAACTGAAGAAGCCTTTCTGATGAGAGGTGAAATGTCTTCAAGCCTATAGTAGCATGTAAGCAAGTGAAAGTACTCAAGGGATAGAAAGAATATTTGCTTCTCCAATTGGGGGATATTGCATAACCTCATATAAGTTGAAGATGGAAAGAGGAGGGATGGAGTGTAGGATGGTATGAGGAAAACAAAGGAATGAAGGATAGGAAGAGGAGAGACAGCATGGGAATAAGTGAATAAGGGAGAATGGAGGGAAGGAAAGAAAGAAGTGAGTGAGGGAAGGAAGGAAGTGAGGGGGAGAAAGAAAGAGAAGTGACCAAATGTGGCTGTTGTGGTCTTATAGTGTGTACAGACATGTCCAATTTGACTGAAATGTTTTTTGGGAAGTACCAGCCTCTGTGGGTTTAAAAAAGGTAAATAAGGGTAAATAAATTCAGCTTCCTGTTGAGTAAATGCACCATAAACTCAACAAGGAGGAAATTGGAGCAACAGAGCCTGACAGTAACACCCAGCTACCACATTTACAGTGCTTGCGTGCGTGCACGCGTGTGTTGGGGTGAATGGTTTCCAGACCGATTCCATTAAAAGCCATCAGAGAGAAGCCGGAGTACAGTGAGACCTTGAAGCCACCACACTGTAAAAAAAATCAAACAATATCTGCTCCAGTGGGCAAAAAAAATGCGCAAAATCACACAAATGATGGATGACAGATTCATGCTGGGCTATAACTGGTTATTAAGCAGAATATCTCAGAAACTAATTAATGGAGGTCCTTTAATTTCAATGGACAGCTAAGATACAAGTCCATCAATATTAGCATAAACAATCAGTATTAGTCTTAAAAGGCCTGTGTTAGAAAATTCAGTTTTTTATTTAATTCCTTGGTTCCATCTAATCTAGCTCAGATTAATGGAGTTGGCGGTCATCCTGGTGCCGTTGCCCTTTTCTTGGTGTCATGGTGGGATCTGGCGTGGGTGTCAACGTCACGCCAGGCTGCTCCTCCTAATGAAACCTTCATGGTTGGAAGGATGAGGAGGAGGCGAGTTAGGGCTGTAACCTTACTAAACATGTCTGAGGACACACACACACACACTGAGTAACCCTGCAGTGGGAGTTCAGTTTGGTCACACGCTGTTACTCAGGAGGAAGGGGGCAACATGAAGGAGAAGTTTCCTTCGTGTGTTTCTCAAAGCTGCTGTGCAGGCAAAAATCCTCTGACTGGTTGAGATAAACCTGGAGTTTAACTCCATTTAGGTTTTGTCATATCCTGCTAACCAACGACGCGCTGAACTCAAAGTTTGACAAATCAGAATTCTCAGTGCAGGTGGGAAAAGCAGGAAAAATATCTCAGTTCAAACACATATTGGATTAATATTTAATCCAGCTGTGGATAAAACAGCTGGATGCAGGGATGTGCGTGCAGGGGTCGCTGGGGTCCCGGGGGGCCCCTCTCATTATCAGCCCCAGCCTGACATGCATTATTCATCCACACGAGCGTTGGGGTGATGCAAGATTGTTGTTTCTGAGTACAGACCTGCTGCCGCCTGCTGGGAAATAAAGCAAAGCCCTCTGGGAGTAGTGGCCTGTCATGTTGGCCCTAGAGGACAGCGACCTTGTCGGCAAGATGGAATTAAATCACACAAGTCTGACTGCAAAGAACAGATGCAGTAAAGCAGCAAAACCTTCCAAATTCAGAGTTAAGGGCAGAAAAACAAGTGCTATACTTAAGTTACTGGTACTTTACTTTTTATTGTCATTTTGGGATGTTTTCTACTTTTCCTTCACTTAATTTCATATGTTACTTTAGTAGTGTAGTGTAACTTGTAACTGTAGTTAAAAGTTATTTTAGTTAACGCATTTCAAATTACTACAAGATAAAATTTTACATTCAACAAAGGATAAACCTATAAACCAAGAGATCCTTGTGCTAAAGAGAGAGAGGGAGAGAGAGAGAGGGGTGAGGTCAGGCAGAAGGGAGGAGTGGTTGAGAAACAGTCCTGCAGCTCTTCTGTCACCTCATCAAGGCTGCTGTGGAAGCCAGACAGTCACACACACACTAACACGCACATACACACACACACACGCTTACATGCACACGCACACAACCAGTGGCAGTTTGGATGAAGTCGGGGTGGGAATGAGAAACAGGAAGCAGCCGCTTGCCCCTGTCTGACCCCGTCTGATTATAACTCTTTGTGTGTTTGTGTGTGTGTGTGTGAGTGTGTCTGTGTGTATGATCCAGTGTACCTACTCCAGCCCCTGCGGTGTGTGTCAGCTCAGCAGTTTGAGGCAGACCTAACCAGGGAACTACAACGATTCTGCCGTGTGACACTCAAACCTTTCCTGCAGTTCAGTTCATCAAGACAAACTTTTGCTCTTATACAAATACATCTGAAAACTGTTCAGATTTTCATGACTGATTTTTCATTACTGATCAAATGCAAGCAGAGGATGAACCCTTTTGCTTTTAACCTTTGCTTCTAAAGCTGGATTTATAGTTCTGCGAGGGTACATGTAAGCGGCTTCAAAGACCTAGGCAGCAACGAGTGTTATGGGTAAACAGCACTCGCAGATGGTCACTTACATGCAGTTGTGCCGTCCTCCCACAAACTCAACAATGCACCGTGCGAACCAGAGCGTCAAAACAATCTGATTCTGCTTGAATTTCCCAACAAAAAAAGGGGCAGGAAACACAGGAAAATGGAGAATCAACAAGAAGCCTGCGTGTGCAAACATTTGAATGATCTCTCTCATCGCCACAATAAAAACAGTCAGGTCATGTTGAATTCTGGGAGTTAAAGGGAAAATAAAGGGAGCAGTAACAGCAGTTGTGATGGGGACACGAAAACACATTGGGACAGAGTGAAACCTGTGCATATTCAGGCTCCTATACAGTGTTTTACCCACAGAAGTGTAAATCAAGTTACATTTGTTATGCAGATTGTGGATTTTAGAACAAACATTAAGAGCCCATTTGTGTGGGATTCTTCCAAATGGCTCATCCACAGTCTCATTGTACACAATCATTCTCACTTCAAACACAAAGCCTTTCTTTGTTACTACATTGTTTGTTTCTATACAAATCTATTCATATTCACATTCTGAGGCATCAGACTCATTGGTATGGATTGTCATTGCCAGTCACTACTGTTGTTGCCCTCGGAGACTGTGGGTCAAAATGTCAGATCTGAATCTCTGTTTCATAGAATGTATATTCTTGATACAAAATTACATAGCAGGCTATATTTAGGTCATTTCTACAGAATCTGAGTTTTACAAAGCACATGTCAGCACATTATTCCACCATTTCTATCTTCAGTTGCGGCATAGGTAAACAAATCCCACTTCACCACATTCCAGTCTGGTTTTCTCTCAATTTCTTGATAACATCCGGAATGCATTGCTAAGTTGATGAGAGTTATTCAAATTATTTTTTCTGGGTTTTTGTATGGATATGGCTGTATAGTTGCATTTTCAGGCTACAAAACCATTCCCATACTTATTACCCTTGTCCCTACCCTTATTATTCCCTATTTGGGAATGCTGGTCTGAAATGTCCTTTGAGATTTTCCCCTTTGTTGTTTTCACTTCCGCTTGGGAACACACAAGCAACCGTCTCTGGGTGGCACTTGTGCACACGTTCGCCTACATGCTGATGGAGAAGCATAACTCAGCATTAACACTGTCAACAGATTGAAAGTTAGATATTTAGCCCCCCTGCTGGTAAGACTTTAAATAGGTATGTCGTCATTCTGTTGTTTGTTCTGCTGAACTGCAATCCAAACACTGATGATCTGGTCATTTACATGGACGTGGTTATGTGACTCCAGGTGCTCCAGTTGTGTCCTCTGTAAGGCATCCAGCTGAAAAACACGAAGCTCTCTGGAATCTGTTTGGACTTCTCTGTTTAGTCTCCACAAAATCAATTCAGCCAACTGTTAATAAGCAGCAGATGAGAAAACAGGCCGAGCTCAGTCTCTGCTATCCCATTTGCCGACCTAGTGACCTCGTGACCCCTCGTGACCCTTGGTGACTCCTCCGAGACAGGGCTGAGACTTCCAATCATAGCCTGGCTTTGCATTCTGGGTAAGAATAAACAAATAAGCCGGAGGGCGAAGGCTGTGATCTTAGACAGAGAGATAATGAACTTCAACTGGCAGACTGTCTGTCACATTATCGAAATACAGACTGTTTCAAAATCAGTTTCAATAAGAGATGCAGAGAGTTGTAGCTCTAGTAACCAAAGAAAATATATTTTATCTGGCGTGACTTTGATTGTACCGTCACAGTTTTATTTGGTAATCCACAAGATAAGTTTAGCTTTCCTCCCTGCGTGCATAACTGCTGTCTTAAGGGTCTATTCAAAGACGAACAGACGCTGTAAAGCTAAAATAGCTCCAAAAATACTCCAATTCAGAGAAAAACAGCATTCCCTTACAGTCATTTCATGTTGTAAACACGGCGGAGTATTGCTTTAGTGTTAACTGAGCTGAAGGTGAAACTGAAGCTGAAGGTGAAGTTTCTCATGGGGGGAGAGAGAAAGACAGATAGGGGCTGTTTTACTCTCACTCATACACACAAAATTCATGTGTGTGAAGCTGAACGTAAGACTGAGACGAAGTCAAAGCTCTCTCTCTCCTTTCTCACTTTCCTCTCTATTCTATACACCAACCTGGTGATGGAATGTGTGGTGTCACAGTGGGTAGATAAATGGTATGTTCACTACTGCAGTAGCACACACACACATACAGGAAAACACTTGACCTACATATCCAGAGACCGTGTCTTGCAGTCTCCGTGTGCATGTGTAGGTGTGTGTTTGTGTGTGTGTGTAGCTATCTCAGTTTGGATCAGCACCATTACATGACGACAGGATTTACACTTCACTGTTGATCTAACTTGATTTCTGTGTTCTTGGTTGCGGCAGCAACTGCAATGGAGCATCCAGTTCAAATCACCAGGATCAAAGGATTCTCAGTCAGAGAACATTTCTGCTGTTATATGTGTGTGTGTGTGTGTGTGTTATATATCAAAACACTTATCAGTCAGTGAGATTGGGGCGTCACAGGGGCGTGGGCCAGGTTAATTTATTAGGGATCCTGGTGTGGAGGGGCTCAGCATCACACGGTAGGGCCCACAGGCTGATACAAGACAGGACGTACGAAGAGCAAGAACACAGTATGAAGGAGAGAGGAACAGAGGAGTAGGAGTGAGGAAGGACAGATTACGAAGGAGGAAGAAGAGGGTGAGGATGAAGGGTTTGAGTTTTTGTTTTTTTTTTTTTTTTCATTGACTTGCTAATGCGATGTTCTGCTGGCTGAGGCCTCAGACAGCAGATGGAGAGCAGAGGGAGCAATTCCTGCTGGGAGGATCAGTGTGTGAGTGTGTGTATGTGTGTGAGTGTGTGTGAGTGAGTGTGTGTCCTAATGAAATTGTGGTTGATTGTGTGATTCCTGTTGAGAGGCTGCTGGATGGATGTATGGATGGCTGGATGGATCGTGTATTACATTTTTTTTTTTTTTAAATCTCTCCTGTGTTTAAACCTTTAACGATGTATTTGGCATTTCAAGGTACTTCTTATAATGGAACATGCCTTGTACAAAGCTACAAAGAGCTGGTAGGTTGTTCAGGGTGTATGCAAAACCAGTGGGACAGTTTATAAACGGATGGAATTAATTGAATTTTGTCATTTGCTGAATATGTTTAATTGGCTCATGGGGGAAGCATGGCAGGGGAGCAAACGCACGTGAAAGATGCTTATCATCGACACGCTTGACTTAGTTTACAGTTACATAATCTGTCCGTCTCTAACATCAATTTAAGCTTTTGTAAGTCTGATTATTGCTTACGTGAGCCCTAGGCATCACAACATGACACTTGGGTTGATTGATCGCCTTACTTAGAGTAGAAATGAATTTTTAATGGCCAGGTAAACATAATGCCAGGGCCAGACAGTATCCCAGCAAATAGACAGGACCGGCATGTAGACAGAGGGGCCTTGAAAGTGGAACATTCCCAAAATATTGACAGTGACTGGGTAGTTATGGGATTCATTTGAGATCGGAGCATTATCAGGATATACACAGTGCCACAGTGGGGTCAGCAAGTCATATCCAGGACATAAACACATCCAGTCGGTAGCTGAGAGCACAACGGACTATTCTAAGTGAATACACAATCAATGCCTGTTGAACATTTGTGGTATATGGTGGTGAGAGTGAAGTATTCCCGATTGCACCATTAAGTGTTTAGTATCTTAAGTTTCAAAGATGAGGTTCAGGACTTGAAGTTGTGTACTTCCTGCTCTGTAAACGACCTGTTCTCTTATCAGAACCCTTAATTACTCCCATAAGTCAAAGTGTTTTGCATTTTTCTTCCTTTTAAGCCAACTGCAGCTCTGCTCTTTGCCTTGGATGTTGTTGTTTTTTTGTTTTCAGGGTCAATCTGTTTGGAACAAGAACACACTGAAGCTTCCAGAATGTTCCATCCTGCTCGGCTGAGCCTTGAACACGCGGAGACACAATTCACATTTCAGACAGAGTCTCATTGAGAGTCTGAACAGCTGTGGCTGGGAAACATGGCTCCCCTTTACACCTTTCATCAACATGCATTCTCCTTACCCGGATCATGGAGACGGATTATGAGGTCACATGTAAATGCAAGGTGTAAATGCTTGGATACCGTAGCAGTGTGTGTCATAAGTACCCAGAATTCCTTGTGAAAGTTCCTGACATCTGCCGTTCCCAAGTGTCCCTCTCCTTAATCAACCTTATTCAGTTGCCGGTGTAGTATTTGCTTGTGAATTTACAAGAGTTTAATCAAAATACTGTTGAAATGAAACTATAGAAGAATCTACGTCACCTTTATGTTCTTAGGAATCAAGAATTGTGTAGAAACAAATTGGTAGAACAAAATTATTATATCCTGTTAAACAAGGCAGGAAAGATTCTACGAAATACACAAGAAATAACTTTGTACAGAGACAAATAATGGATTTTTGTCTCCGTACAATCAGAAACCAAGACCTTGAGTCAAGTGTTGAAAGTTGAAAGACATCAAGATTTTTTCCAATCCTATTTTTCCTGCTGTCTAGTGGAGGATTTTCCCTTACACTGCAGCTTTTTAGGTGGCAAATGAAAGACAAATGCAGTGAAAAACTAATATTACAAAATGACATTGGACTCTGCACTTAGACTGGGTGATTCATTGCTGAGGCTGGTCGACTGAGGTGACATGGGATCCGAAAAAACATTTAAAAAAAGTGATGAGATCAAACAGCCTGACAGCGTGAGGCGTTCTGTGCTAAAAATACATGTCCTGCTGTTAGATAAGATACTTTGGATAAAATTACACACTGAAGCTGAAATGTTAATGCTTTGTTCTTACATCACTCTGCAGATAAGCTCGCTCGATCTAAGGTACACTGGAAATATGCAAATAACAGCGAGAGGAAACAGACGGATGGAGGATAAGAGACGAAAGGAGAGTGGAGATTGAAAAGTGCTTTCATGCTGATCACCTGTCATTAATCACTGACAGCTGCTCAATCTCATTCTCCCGCTCCACATTTTTCTAAATATCATTTGCATTTTGTTTTCCCTAAGGACTTGGGATCTTTCCAAATGTTGTCCATTTTATGAAATGTCAGATGCCCTTATTAATTAAAATGTGGGCGTGTGTGTGTGTGGGTGTGTGTGTGTGTGTGGTATGATCAGTACAAACTGCACACCGGTACAGATCTAGATTTGCTCACACCATTTATACTGGTATAATATACTGCTATATAAACTGGATTATCATTGACCTCTGGATGGGATGCACGGATTCAGATGCTAGAGATGATGTAATACTCTACTCATCAAACATCCCCTACACAAACGATACACTCTTCTATCTAACTAATCACCATTCCTCTCTGATTCAGTGAACCCACTCACACTCACATGTGAGTAACAGGGTCCTGGATCCCCACTGTGTCCGGTAATCTGGCCTGCTGGTCTACCATGTGGCTTCCAGCCCCGACTCTGTCCTGGGCCTGGTGGTGTCTGCTGTGTGCCCAGCTGGCTCCTCTTCCTCAGACATGTTGGCCCCTCACTGCTCTCAGGATCCTTCGCCCCTCCATCATCCATCCATAGGTTTATGACAGCAGGAACTGGATCCTTGTCTGGGCATGTTTAAGATTCAGGATTAGCTTTGGTGCCTGTCAATGGAAGGTGAAAGTTCAGATCAGCCGATGAACTCTTTACCCCGTCGTGCAGCAGGAAGCACGGACACATAACACACCATAATCTGATAGACTCTGTCAGGCCAAAACATAAATCTAGCATTGTCCAGTTTGGGCAGATGTATGGTCTCAAATGAGCCCCCTGAGATGAAAGGAAGCTTTGATTAAATCTGTAGAGACCTATTAGGAGACATTTACAAGCCAAAAACATTAATCAGCTACAGAGGAAGTCACATTAATGCACAAATACTCATTTTGAAGTTACGTTTTTCAGGACTTTTTGTTAGTTCTGCGTACTTCTGGTCCAACACAACAGAGGTGGAAGAGGTCACAACACAGTGGAAATCAAGTTTGCAGTTTTACATATCATGTATTTAGGATTTACATGATCTAAAATGAGCATGACTGTGAGCAATCTGCTGTTTTCTAGTTTGATTTCTGGAAAAAAATAAAATCGTGTAGAATTTGGAGAGGTGTATTTAAGGTGATGCTTGTTCTTGGGTCACATGAACCTGAGAAAGGTTTAGTGCCCCTGTGAGGTTGTGTGAGAAATGCAGACTCATTTAGTTGCTGACCCTAATGGGAAGCTCATTACACAAGAGATGTACTGGATGAATTAAAAAGGAAGCGAAAATCTCACTGTCCTCAGATCTGTAACACTAATTTGTTCATCAGACCCCTCAGCTGCTCAGGCTCAGCTCTACACTGACAGACTTGGCTTTGGAGGACTGTGCAGCCTGGATGGAGGTCTGAGCTGAACAAATGATTTTTAATTTCAGGAATTTTGTAGAAATGAGGCAAAAGGGACAGATCGCTGCACTTGGATCAAGAGAATAAAACGAGGGAATTTACACTGAAACCACAAAAATCTCCACTAGTTACTGGCAAACCATCCAATTTCTGCTATGTATCGTCATTTAAGGACTCATTGCGAAGTTTAATGACTTGTTAAGATGAAAAATCAATGTAAAAAAATTCAATTTGTGTGAGCAGATGCATGGGGAGCAGTTAGTTTTTATTCTGGCTGCGGCAATAAAGCAGAGGGTGAATTACACACAGATGTGACTTACACAGAGAATTTAACTTCTGTTTCCCCCGCTGCTCTCAAAGATGGAAACTCAGCACACTGTAAAAAAATATCACCTGAAGGAGGAGAGGAGAGGATTCAAACTTTTTATTAGACAATGTCCAAGGTCAATCCTCACAGCTGATATGAGGTCATCATTCGGAAAACATTTTGGACATTTTGATCTTTAATGATGTCATGAACAAACTGTGACAACATTCAGCACTTAAGCCCACCTCAAGAATCACATCATTAGTTTGATGACATCACTTTGTTGTTTTACGCTACATTGAACCCAACACTGGTTTTGACTTTGTTAGTTTGTGATTCACGTTGTGTGCGTTCACCCAAGTTTACCTTAGAAGTGACAAGTAAACTGAAGAGGAAGCAAGACGTGACAGTAAAGGTCCTGTATGTGTGTCCCCTGTGTCCAAGAAGAGCTACACGTGAACACACTAGTATTTGTGATGGCTGCCAAGTTCAGCCAGTCGGCTAAAAACAAAGCCAGCAGCAGATCAGAGGAACCAGCTGCCAAACCAGCAGGAGTTCAGTACGACGTCTGCCGCGGAGCCAAACGAAAAGCCTTAAAGTCCTGCCTGATGTGTGAGGCCTCCTACTGTCAGACTCATCTGGAGCCTAACCCGAAAGCAGCACGCCTTAAATTACATCAGATGATCCATCCTGTGGACAACCTGGAAGACAGGATGAGGCGCTATAAGCCTCGCGAGCTCTTCTGCAGGACCGACCAGACCTCAGAGAAACAGGCCTCCCGCCGCTCTGCACCTCCTTCTAAGGACTGGACACAGGTCAACATCCATCAAAGGTCATACGAAGGGAGTGTGGTGAAAGCTCTGGCTCAACTGGAGGAAACCATCAGTGAAAAGGTGAAGATACTGCTGGTGACCATCGAGCTGAGGAGGATTCAGCAGTTTGCCGTGGATGTCACTCTCGGTCCTGAAACAGCTCATCCAGATCTCATCGTGTCTAAGGACCAGAAACAAGTTCATGATGGCGATGAGTGGAAGAATCTCCCGGCAAACCCACTGAGATTTAACAGGGCTGTTTATGTTTTAGGACAGCAGCGTTTCTCCTCAGGAAGGTTTTACTACGAGGTTCAGGTTAAAGGAAAGACTGGCTGGACTTTAGGCGTAGCCAGAGAATCCAGCAAGAGGAGGGGAATCATCACACTGAACCCTCAGAAAGGTTACTGGACTGTCAGGTGGAGGGATGAAAACAAGTTCTTAGCTCTCACTCGACCTCCTGTCCGTCTGAGCGTGGCATCAAAGCCAGAGAGGGTCGGAGTGTTTGTGGACTACGAGGACGGTCTGGTCTCCTTTTATGATGTCAACAATGTCGCTTGGATCTTCTCCTTTACCAGCTGCTCCTTCACTGACAAACTCCTTCCATTCTTCAGTCCCGGGTTTAGTTATAGTGGTAAAAACTCCGCCCCTCTGATCATCTCAGCTGTCAATCACACTGAGTAAACTGTTTTTACAAGTAGATTTGCACAAGTGATCTTTACTTTGACTTTCTTACTGATTCATTGCTTCTCACTGCTGTTACTTAAGAAATTGACCCACAGTGATCTAATCTTTTAACTGTAGTTACTCTTCAACAATAAATCCTTCCATATGTGGTGAATTTGAATTTGTTTCATTATCTCGTCTCACTTCTGTCAGCCCAGACTTACCCATCAGCCCTGAGCTCCAATGAAAAAACAGAAGAAACACAGACTCATAACTAATCAATCATCCTCCCTCCATTGTGAAATATATAAAAGAACAAACACACACAAACACGCAAATGTGAACTGTAATATTCTTGATCCAGCCTTCTCCTGTGCTCTCCTCTTCCTCGGTTGTGAGCTTTTTTACAGTGCATGCTGCAGCAGAGGAAATCCTCTCCGGTTCTCTTCAGTTTAACCCAGTTTTCCACCCACATAGGGATGACATCATGCTGTGGGCCATCAGCAGCGAGTGAACCCTCTGCCCGGCCCTATATGTGATGATGATGACTTTAACGTGCATGCCTGCAGGTTAAACGCGCACGCTCGGCAGGTTAATGCGCTCTGTGACTGAGAGCAGATCTGCAGTGTCAGAGCTGCCAACATCAACACACAATCAGGGCAGCACACTGTAAAGAATAATGGGTGTGTGTCTGTGTGTGTGTCTACCAGTTGTCTATATAGATGAAGTGTGTCTGAGAGTCACATGATTGAGTCTGTGTCTGCTGCTGCGACGCTCGATAGCGAGGGGAGAAGGAAATACAGTCTGATCAAGAAGGGGCTGATCAGGGTTATTGATCCGCCTGCAGTGAGTGTGCAGGGATTAGAGAGGCTCAGACAGTCTGAAACTGTCTGACTACTGCAGGAATAACAACACAACAGTGCTTCCCTCACAACAGGAACTCACTGGCTGGTCAGACATAAGCTTCCTCCAGCCTAAACAGGCGGGGGAAGTAGGAGTAGGAAGGAACTATGTGGTTCCTTCACAGAGTTCCTGGCCCAAATCCCCACTGCGCTTCAAATGCCGTCAAGAATATGGAGATCAGAGCATGTGATGTCTGTACTGGGATGGCCGCATCATTTCCACTGGGAGAACTATTCCCACTGGTGACCATTCCTTGTATGAAGAGACTATGTTGTTGTCTTATGTCTCCAATAAAGACACTGCAAAGCCTCTCATATTGACAGTGGTTAGCTTGTCAGTGTCCCAGAAGAGCTGTAGTTCCTGGAATGGGTCCTAGTTACTTGGTGCATTACTACAAAACAGCAACAGTTGAAAAATACTTTTTAGGTAGATGGAAAACGACATGAAACTATGACTCAACGGGAAGGTCCAGGCTTTTAAATCTGTTTATGCTGATGATCCACTCCACAGTAATCAGCACCTCAGCCTGAATCTGGTCGGAAAAAATAACAACACTGGAGCTGGGACTCAAACTAAGTACACTCTGACCCACAATCTATGTGTTCTAACAACTGAGCTACCCAAGGTCAAACATAGACAGGTGGTAGCGGCCATTTAACTTATAATGGTGAAGAATGCAGATCCACAGACGGATCGTCAAGTGGTACCAGGCCACCGACGTTCCTCTTCTTCTTACTCTTTCGGAGTGACAAACACACGCGCACACACACACACACAGACACAGACAGACACACACACACACACACACACACACACACACACACACACACACACACACACACACACACACACACACACACAGACAGACACACACACACACACACACACACACACACAGACAGACACACACACACACACACACACACACACACATACACACATACACACACACACACACACACACACACACACACACACAGAATCCATCACAATGCCTTGTCCCCCTCTAGTGGCCAGGGTAAGAATCGATCATAGCATTTTGGGTGGTGTATAAGAGTAAATACAAAACAGGAAGTAAGAATAATATCACTTATGCCTGCATCTGAGACTGAGCACATGGATGAGATGGAATGCAATCAACTTCATTAGCTGCGCCTGTGATTGTCCTGCTTATAATTCATGTGTTAAATCTCCACGTTTCTGCCCTGTTCAGCTCGAGTTTAGGTGAAATTAAAACTATACATCAGCGGCGGAACTCAATGGGTCTGTTGCCATTTTCAATTTCTTGTTTTTGGCTACAGCTTCAGATTTACAATGCCAAAAGTTTCTTCCAGCCTCGTGGAGGATTTTAACAGCACAGTTTCTAAGGTTTTCAAAGAAAGGGTGTAAAGTGATATTGGAAACTGATTCTACACTCAGAGGGTTAAGAAAGTGAGATCAAGTGGTAAACAGGAAGCAGTTTGTTGATCCAGTTTTGTCATTTATGTATCTATTCTCTCTCTCTCTCTCTCTCTCTCTCTCTCTCTCTCTCTCTCTCTCTCTCTCTCTGTCTCTCTCTCTCTCTCTCTCTCTCTCTCTCTCTCTCTCTCTCTCTCTCTCTCTCTCTCTTTTCCTTTTTTACAGTGTATTCTTAGCTGGAAAAAACTAGACCAGTAGTTGTGGAACAAGTTGCTTACACTATAAAAGTATCTGCTGAAGCTTTATTTTTCTGGAAGGCAGCAGGTCACCCTACACTTAGAAAAAGAAACATTTAAAAGCTCATTCCTCAGGCTTCTCACTCCAAACGCTGACAACATGCACAAAGAAGAGCCAAATAAAAAAAGGTCACGCGTTAGACATAATTATTTTATTGCGTCTTTTATTTTTAGAATCATTGTTCTATGTTATCTGGGATTGTCAAGATTTGTAATTTAATGTAATTTACTTAATGGTTTTTTGTATTTATCCATTTTCTCGAATTTTTGGATTTTATGTTTACTTTAGTGTCACTGCAGTTTCAACTGATCTTTGCTGACTAAATGTCACCCCCTCTCCTAGGCAGACAGTAGAACCTCTTCTATGTGTGTGTTATAAAGGTCAAAGGTCATGACTGTGGTTCACTGCTCACAAGCAACACCACCATCAACACCATCTATTTCTGTTTCCTCCTGCCCTCTCTGCAGGATCGAGTTCTTGGGTGTTTTTTAGTAAATAGGGCAATATCCCATCTGACTTTGAACACATCATAGGGGGGGAGGAAACTAGATCCCACCTGCTGGGCCTCGCCGACACTTTGAAGTGACACCGGTGGGTGTAAATGTCACTGCTGGCCAGAGGGGAGAGTGGGTGGGACATTAATAATTGAACAGGAAACTCAGTGATCACCCATACTTCCTGCAAAGTCTGGCACTTTTATACATTCTTCTTGGATGTTCTATATTCCAAATATCTAACGATAACTCTTCTTTACATTCTATGGAAAGCTGTGACATTTACCTGACTGCTAAAATCCAAAGAAAGGAAATCCAAGGAAGTCTACAAGGAAAGATATAAAAAGTGTAGAGGAAAAAGAAGTAGGCCATGTTTAAAGATAGATCGATCACATCTGTAGGTGTGTCATGTTGGCCTCCACCTCCGCCTACACACACGCACACACACACACTCACACAAGAACGCACACACGCACCGGGAGGGGGTGAGGCAATGACTTACATCATGTTCTGTTCTGTTTCTTTCAGTCTGTCTTTCTTTCTGCATCTTTCTTTCTCTACTGTTCACAGTTGATCTGTAGGCCCTTAAATGAACAGTTAGCACCATCTAGTGGAGAGATAGAAGAGGTATATTGTGTTCGAAAAATGTTTTTGGATGTTGTTTTTACTGTGATGATTTCAAACATGTTCACCTCAAAGATAGCGACCAGAATTTAGCCTGAGGTTTATTAGTGTAGTAAGTGTAGTGGACTAATCAATGAAGTCAGACTGTAGTTGCTAAATATTACCGCTAGATGGCAGTGTAACAAGGAAGATCACGTCAGTAGTTTTGTCCAGCTGTTTTAATTCTTTGAAGATCTGCTTGAAGCCATTTCATACATTTACTTACTTCATTTACACAAATACTGGTGTTAATCGTATGGTTATATTTTAAGGATGCATTTTGTTGAAGGTAAAGGCAAAAATGGTGCTCTCAACACAAAGGCAGTGAGGCTCTAATGATCATTACACATTACAAGCTTCGTTTTTATCATGTTTAGTTGTGTGTGCGGGATATAATGCTAACATGCAGAGCAATGAACAAACAATACAAGTAAAATCAAGTTCAATCACAACCAGTAAGAAAGATTCACATTGTTACAGCAGCGATTGGTTGACCGGAACAGAGAAGGAGACAAAAGAGTAAAAATTAAAAGCATGGACAAACGTAATCCACTGTTATATGCAAGTCAAAAATGAATACTGGAGGAATACTTAAGTAGATGAAACAACAAGTTTGTACTCTCTCTCGCTCTCTCTGTCTTTCTGTCTCTCTGTTTCTCTGTCTGTCTGTCTCTCACTCTCTCTCTCTCAGGGGATTCCGACCTCCTACAGCTGCAGACCTTCAGTATAGACTCCTGTTGTGTCTTTGTTGAGTGTGTGTCTCTGTGTGTGTCTTTAGTTGATGTGACAATATGAAAATCCCAAAGGAACACACACCAGGTTTTCATTCAACAGTGGAACTCTGCTCTTCCTCAGTATGAGCACTTTTGCTTTGGTATACTTGTTACGTACTTGTTTGTTTAGTTTTTGTAGAATTTTGAATGTCGGCCTTTTACTTGTAGATGCATTTATCTTCCTCCGCTCTACGGAGTGTGTATGTTTTCAGTTGGCCTACAAAAACCATGTTTGGGTGTCTGCTCCGCTCTCTGACGTGGTTGGGACCTGCTTGTTTTTCTTGTAAGATGAGATCCTGCAGCAGGGAGGGAAAAAAAGGCAAAACTCTGCTCACTTCTGTCCCCAAAAGCCCCATCAGACTGTGTGTTTGCTCTCAGCTGGAAGTGCTGCGGTTCAGCAGCCAGCCTGGTGTCAATGCTGTTATTGTTGTGTGGAAATGGACACACACACAGAAATGCAGCCAGATGTTTGGACAGCAATTAACTGCAGACCAAATAAATATTCAGAGGAAACCCGAAGCTAAATGCAGAGACTTTCTGTGATGTTTCCATTCCGTATTGGACCATTGAGAGTTAACCACTGAACACAGCAGTCATGACATTTAAGATGAGTGAATATTCAGGTTGGGCCAGAAACTTCCTCTGAATTCCAATCAGGATCCTCAGCAGTCATACGCATCGCACAGTTGAAGTTTTTGTTTTGAAGATGACACATTTTCAGGGTCAGGGGCCGGGTCCCTCTTCAGCCATATTCATTTAGAACAGAGAAACAAATAAGACATTTCAGACAGTCAGACTTTCAGAATAAGAGTCTTCAGCAATCATAGTGACACCATCTGATATTTGACGAAGTGTCTCAAAGTGTCCAAGTCAATAAATTGAGACTAAGTCAATAAATTTAAACATCCATCCATCCATCCTTCACCACTTCCTGTTTGACACAAAATTCAGCCAATCAATATTGCATATTAGTTGTAAATTAGTGTTATTCTTTGCTAACGAAGATTTATATTTGGTGACCTGCAACAGCAGTATCACAGTAAAGTATTACACCTCCACAACCTATTCCAGCCTTATAGACTGACAAGGAGTACAAGCTGCTGTGGATGAATGGCGAAATATGACGGATCGTGAAATGACTCAGTTAAACTATGTGGTTCATTTCCAGGCAATAATGAAACTCTATCATGGTGAAAATGTGATCCAATTATGTTTATGAGCCCGAGGCGGCTTCGGCCCGCTGTAATTGAGCTGAGCTCCATTGAGGCCGATGGTATCAGCTCGGTCTCGTGCCCTCGTAATGCCACATACACTAAACCTTGTCGTTGTTGGATTAGGCGGCGATGAATGCTCAGCACTGGGAGAGGCTTAAAGAAAGCACAACAGAGACCAGACCGATTCGGACTATCACGTTTTTCCATCGCAGAGAAACCGCTTGGCTCGCACGAGAAAGAGGGGGCTCAATTAGGTAGCAAATCCACCGCACATTCCAGCCGGCAGCCGAACACAGGCGGCCTTCTTCTGCTGAGTGGCTGCTGGAAAAACAAACTGCTGGATCTCACCTCCAGCAGTTTGTTTTTCTGTGTGTGTGTGTGTGTGTGTTTGTGTGTGCGTGTGCGTGTGCGTGTGTGTGCGTGCGTGTGCGTGCGTGCTCCTCTTTCTCTGCAGTTTGACTTTTGGGTTTTGGGGAATCAGCTGCTGTCCTGTCACGTTTTACATTCAGCTCATTGAAAACAGCTTTTTTTCAATACAAAAATCAATTCACTATCTCAGTGTTCCTGCAGAAAAAGTCCTTAAACCTGCAGAATAGTCTGAATGTTGCAGGCAGTCAATCATTTTCAAATGCCATATAAATATTGAGTATGTTAAGTGAACAGAGGAACCCTTTAAATTCCAACACTTGGATGGACATTAGACTCTGCAGGTGGAATTGTAAGCACAAAGAAAATATTGTGCTGAAAACATTTCTGCTCAATTGAAGAGAAAAAAGGTTGCAGGACTATGAACACAACAACTTTATGAAAGAAGTCAACTGAGACTCCCTGATGACTCCCAAGGGTGATGGATCATTATGAGGCCTGGATTAAAATTGAGGCTAATTGCGAATTACTGCAGAACTATTCGCAAAGTGTTGGTCATGCACATTCTCAACAAATCACTTTGCAAGATAAAATACCTACAATAATGCAGCAGCTGCAGTAATGTCAACTTTATTATTAGCAGTTCAGAAACAATCTGTAATTATATGAAGTCTCCGTGGCAACAAATATGCTGCCACTATAGCCGATTTGAAATCTTTATTTTGCATAATCGTAAATACTTTTTAAAGATGTTGCAAGGATGTTGAGGCTCTTTAATGCCCCCTAGTGGCTGCAGTGTCTAATCCTCTATCCCATATATAGTGGTTCCCAAAGTGGGCGGGGTCTGATCTAAAAAAGGGGGGCATGAAAAAAAAAGTTTGGGAACCACTGCTTTATCCTATCTAATCATGTAGTTTTCCTATTTTAATTTCAGAGTAGGAAATCCAATGACTGGAAGGTAAAATGGCCAAGCATCATCACTAATCTACTGTACTGATGCCTGTAGACTTACTTCGCATACATTTCCACATTTTATTTCTACTTTCTGACCCAAGTAGGGCTTTGTGCAAACCAATCCAAACTCATTTATTTCGGTGGTAAACCTCAAATCAATACTTTTTTGTCTTTAACTCCACTAATGCAGAACACTCAAGATAATCCATGTTTCTATTTGTGCTTTCAGTGAGAGTGTAAAATGAGCCAGGCCCCTGCTTGTCATTAGCACACAGCAGAGGCTAATGAAGGCTCGGTCATACCTCATTCGGCCCGTTCAGTATTCATTAGCTCTCTGTTTAACTTTGTATGGGACATATGGCGAGCTGAGACTGAACACACGACTGGTGAAGCATCTCCTTCTCGCTGCTCAACAATGTCAAGCTGCTGCCGTCGAGAACAAAGGAGTTCACAACTGATCAACATGGCCGTTGTGTGGTTTGTTCCTGATCACTCAAGCTCTGTTCCTGTGGGAAATCTGTTTGTGGTGATGGGTGCAGGAACCTTTCCAAGAAGGTCCTCTGTTAGTTTACCTTCGTTTCAACAACACAAAATTTAATTCCTTCTCCAAAACATCATGCTCTCTGATCAGCGAGTATTAACCATCTGTGATTGGTAAACCCCCCTAAAATGTTTACTTTCTGTTTTGGATAATAGCAGACTGACCAATCGTAGTATCTGAAGTCCTTTCTGGGCAGCAGGTTCACACTCCACTGTTTTCGTCACACATCTGATTGAAATTCGTCCGATTTCAGCACTCGGCTCACACCGTTTTGTTTGGTCTTTAATATGATTGGTCAGTTGATATCACATGACATATAAATGTCATACTTCTACAAATATGGCAGTGATGTATAGTTGTGCAATCAGGCTTACACGGCCCTCCCCCCACCCCCGAACCATAAGCTAAATCAACCAAAGTTCATATAAACATCTAAGCTATTGCAGGTTTAATATAAATTCTGCATGTTCTACGCTTCAGTCTGGGTGCAGTCTGAGTTTAACCACGTGCAGGTGGAGCAAAGCTTCTTTGAGCTCCGTGATCCTGGATGTTACAGGGGTGAAGGAAGCTACGGAGCAGAAAACCTTCAACCCAACAAGACCAGGCACTGTTCTCTCAAAAACCCACTCTGTGTTTTTTACTTTGCGGTTTGGAAAATGGAGATGTGGACTCAGCTGGGTCGAGAGTTCTGAGGCCAGAAATCACTCACTCAGCTGCAGGTTGAGGCTGTAAATCCTCAGGACAGAGGAGGGAAGTACTCTTACTCAAATACTCCAACTCCTCTGTAGCTGGATATCAGTTATCCATCAGCCGGTTAAACTCATATGAATCTATTGGGGTTAATGTTGCATCAATGGTTGAGGTTGTGTTACATTACTGCGGTTTCAATAAATAGCAGCAACATAACACAAATATTAACTCCAGGCAATAACATCTGAAAAACCCTACAAATTAAACTTCTCATTTTGTTAGATGAGTACCAGATTGCTTGTTCACAAACTGATTTTAGTTGTTTGTTTCTTTTTAATCGCTGCTTTACTAAACTCATCTCCAAAACCTACATCCTAATAATATTAATACAAACTCAATGGTACATCAGTTTCACATTAAAAGCCTAGCAGCAGTTTAGAGCATAGAGTCACTGGGAGGCTTTATTGTGAAACAGATCTGTACCCAGAAAAACAGAAGAAACTAAACAAAATCTGAAAATAAGCAGTAATAAAGTCTAAGATACAATGTTTAAAGGCCGCACTTCAGCAAATCTTCTCCAGATGAGTGAAGTCAGTGTGTAAATAACAGAGCGACTGCCTGCTGAATAAGTCAAATCATTCTAAGTGGCGTCCTCTCCCGCCGCTAAATGCACCCGTTCCCCCCCGACCTGCAGCCATTACAGAGAGGGGAAGGGGAAACTCTAACATGCAGCACATGATAACAAGGTTTATTTGCTGCCCAAATCTGTAATTTCAGGAGTCATCTGTCTGCACCGCTGGACTGAGTGGGTTTGGTGGGTGAAGTGGCGGGGGGATGGGAGAGAGAGTGTGTGTATGGGGGGAGGGGGGGGGGGGGGGGGTGGTCTCTGACGATGGTGGAAAGAAGCTCAGAGCTCCACAGGGTGACCGCACACTCTGTGCTGAAAACCTCAGCTCTTATTATCATGGCATGTGTGTGTGCCTGTGTGTTCGTGTGCCTGTGTGTGTGTGTTTCATATCTGATGAAGCCTCTAGATTGACAGTTTGTGATGATGTGTTCACATCCTGTCTTGAGGGAACAGTTGAGATAAAATTTCTGAGCCATGGAGATTTGAATGCACAAACAGTTCAATGGTGGACAAGCATCACCTCACATCACCTAAACATGTTAGGCTCTGGCATGAAATTTCAAAAACAAATTCTGTCAGGAAATCCCTTAACTGCAGCGTGAGTTTCAGAGTGGAGGGTCGTGATAAATCAGGTGATTTGATCTGTTAATGTTAGGTCGGTGTATCACCACAAAGCAGCAAACTACCATAGTATATTTTCATTACAATTTGCCTGAAACTACAACACTATGGATCCCTTAAAATCTGGGACACTATCGTTTAGCAATTTTGCAAGAAATGTAGGTTTTCTGAAAGGATTTATGAATAACTGATCCTGTAACTGGGCCTGCAGACCTGAAGGAGAACTAGAGCCAGATACCAGTTAGCTCCAAGTGTTCTGTTACCAAACCAAACTGAGTCCAAAGCTCAGCAAACAATGGAAAAGCCTGTGAGTGGAGCCAGCGTGAGGACCACATGCACACTAACGCAGTGGAAACACCAAAACAACGCACGTGTAGCAGTTTTCCCAGAGGAATGAAGCGGGAGCGAGTGAGGGAATCGCAAATGGAAGGATGGAAGGAAGGAGGAGGGGTCACTTGGACAGAGGTGGATGTGGGAGACGGGATAAGTGGATATGATTTCCACTTTATGAGGGAAGGGGCTTTTATTAAAGAATTAGAATGGAACCTTGAGGTAATAAATCAAATAAGACATCATGGTGCAAAACAAAAATGGAATCAATGTACTTAAAGGAAGGAAAGACAGCAAGGCAGAAAGAAAGACACGAAAGGAGGAGAACAGTAAAGAAACAATGAGGTCATATGTCAATTCGTTATGTGCCAATGTCTCCCTCCCTCCCGTTTGTGCTCTCTCTCTCTCTCTCTCTCTCTCTCCTCTCTCTCTCTCTCTCTCTCTCTCTCTCTCTCTCTCTCTCTCTCTCTCTCTCTCTCCGTCTCTCTCTTTCCAGTTGTCATTGTACTTCAGCCTCTCCCAGTGTTGTGTAACATTGTGTGTGTGAGTAAGAGAGTGGGCAGTTCCCTGTGTTTCTCAGTGTCCCTCGTCCTCTTGGCGATCCTTGGACATGAGCGGTCTCTTATGTAAGATGTTGGGCCTGTTTAGGATTGAACAAGTTTGGGAGGGACTGTTTATATCCGTGACTCTGTGAGTGGATTCCCAGGATTCCTGAGGGTTCTTGAAGAAGTTTGAGGTTTTGTACCTAAAAAAAAATGGCAGAAGCTGAAAGAAGATGTTTTTTTCTATGTTGGGAGACTGAGCCGAACAAAGTTCAGGACTAAATCAGGAACTTTGTGGTTTATTCCCTAAGTTCCTTACTCACATTCCCAATGCTCCTAAGCCTCCATGTGACCAGTCAGCAATGTTAAGCCCCTGCAGAAGGGGTAATATGTCTCAGGAACTATAGATCAGGTTTCACAATGGGTTGTGGTTCTTTTCTGGAAAACACAGGAAAGTTCTTGGAAAAATTCCTGCCGGGGCCCTATTGTCAACTCAACATCCTGTATATGTACATGTACAGTATGAATACATTACGATTATCCCACTCAAACAGATTACACTGTAAGGGGGATTTACAGCCCAGTGACTTTTTGTGTAGAAAAAGTCTGTTCTGTTGTCCCTTCTGTTGGCAAGTGACAGCAGGAAAGGAAGATAACGGATGTGTCCCTGCAGATGAGTTTTTACGTCACGTTCTGGATAAAAATGGCACTCAGGGCACATGAGAGGAAAAATCAGTGGGAGGCAAACGTGACAGGAAGTCATTTCCTGTGAGTGTGTGTGTGTGTGTGTGTGTGTGTGTATCTTGCCTCAGCGGGGACAGATACATTTGTAGGCAACAGTGATTTTCCTGGTCACTATGTGTAAAACTTCTTCCCAACACAGAGTCATTAAACAGTAAAATAAACTATAGCTGTGTAAAATAGTTGTATAAAGCTAAAGATTTTCAACTAAACTGAACTCAAACTTTGATTCTGTTGTAAAAGTGTGCGCGAGTGTGTGAGTGCGTGAGAGCATGACTGATCCATCATGTCTAACCTGACAGTTTGTGTTCCTGTTAGAAACACCTTCATTCATCCTGCCAGACTGCTCACGGACGGCACAAAGTGTCACCTCAGCAGAATTCCTGAGCACTATGTGTGTGTGTGTGTGTGTGTGTGTGTGTGTGTGTGTGTGTGTGTGTATGTGTGTGTGTGTGTGTTTGAGTGTATGTGTGTGTTTTGTCAGGCGTGTTTCGGCTGCTCTGTCTGATCAGGATCATTTCCAGTCCTCCGCTTGGCCCACAATAGAAATTCAGAAAATAAAATACCTGCTGGATTCTCTGTTCACCTCAGTCAGTCTGCTATCAAAGCGGTGACATTCCTGTGAGGTTCGACCGTGTGTAGGCCGCCGAGCGTCACACAATATGAGCCTTTGATGCTCAGGGTCTAAACCAACCAGCCAGTCTTTGAAGATGAGTAAAATGGTATTTGAACCAGCAGAAATGATTCATAACTTTGTTACCAAACAATAAAAGGCTGGAACCTGTTTGGTCTCAGACGATGATGTCTAATCAGCTGTTTAGGTTTTTGTTTAGTGCTATGAGAGTGGGATAAGATAAAGAGTGTGTTCCTCTACACACCGCATGTGTCCTCACATATCGAATCTTCTTCAATGATGGATGTTCTGGAGGCCACGCGGGCCCCACAGCAGCATCTGGAGGTTGAATGAAAGGACAGACGCCAGGCACTCGACTTTGTGTGAGCCGTCAAACCTCTCACTGTCTTTTCACTCCTTGAGCAGCTACAAAGGAGGAGAAACACACACACACACACACACACACACACACACACACACACACACACACACACACACACACACACACACAGACACCATCCATTCACCCCTCACACGCACTTCATCATACAGTCACTGAAAAGCTGTGTGTGAACAGTTGTCTGCTTGGATTCAACATGTTTTTGTTTCAGAGTTCAATGATGCTTGTTTGGCTGACAGGACCTTTTAAACTCGTTACGCAAACTGGGGACCTGGGGACCATCAGGAGTCCCTCAGGAGTCCCGCTGAGTCCCCACAGTATTTGGAATTTATTCAATCACAGTTGTAGTTTTACATTGTGTATATTTCTTATATGGTCCGAAATATAATATCCTCTACTTTAGGTTTGCCATTACGCTCATATGATGAATAGTTGGGTTGTTGTTGAGAATTTGCAGTAATATTTGTTCTGCTAAACACATTTCTGGTGCTGTTGTTGATGTCTGACATTGTTAGCATTCACATCAGCTCCACCCCCATCATCACATCTCCCAGCAGGCCGCTCAGTTACGGTGATGGATTGATCATCCGCTCTAATCGATGGTTAACTGAATGAAGCATTGGTTGGTGTCGGGAAGGGGAAGGGGACAGACAGAGAGGCTGATTAGATTAGGCAGCGCCTCAAATTCATTTTGGTTTATCCAGCAGAAGGTTGATCTGTTGCTGTAATAGCTCTAAATTAAACGCAGCATCAATCAATGTCAGTCTGCAGTTTGACTTCCAATCAAATCTAGGGAGATTTTTTTTTTGTACCTGAAAATAAATCAAATTTAAGGGACAAAAAGGTTATTGAAATTCCCTGCAGGCTTGGTTGTCATTTGATCCAATTTTGATCAAATCCTTCACAGTCACTCTAAACTGCAAACGAGGCATTTTGTTTGCTACAGTATTAGCAGAGAAATCCTACTTTTAAAAGTCAAACGTTTGTTGTAAACTAAAGACTACAAACATGATTTAAAAGGGTTTCGTAGGTGGCTTATGAATGAAAAAATCTACGAAAAATTAAGTTAAAATGGCTCCCGTAGATCAAAACATGTACAATAAAAAGCTGCAACAAAAACAAACAAACTAAATGAAAATAACCTGGAAGAATTTGTGTAAAGATGACTTTAGACTGTCAAACATGTTATCAGTGATAGAAGTTAACTAAGTACATTTAATGACATACTTCATTTCAGTTTAAGGAGACTTTTTTCATCTTTTCTATTCTCAATTTCAGAGTGAAATATTAAACTCTCTATATATATTTAACTCCACTACAGTTATCGGACCACTGGGTGCATCAGTTAGAGAGATTTCTCCACAGTTTTGTGCGTTTAATTGTGCAACATTAAGGACGAAGGTGACGTTGTTTTTGTTAAAAAAAGAGGCCAAGGAGCCGAGCGACCCATGGGAAAACACAAAGAAGCCTCGATAGCGACAAGGCTGGGGTGGGTTAGGGTGGGTTTGGGGCGGTTAGGGTTAGGAAGGGGGGGCGGGGGGGTGTTTCCGGCCCCGTGCTGACTGGGGTCCTTGTCTTGGCACGGTGGGCAGACGGGTGGGGCCCTCTGGACTGAGCTCGGTGAGTGTTGGGTTTGGTGTGGCTGCTGCAGCTGCTTCCTCCTCTGGAGACCGTCAAAGATCCTGAGGAACACTGGAGCATATTTACAATCATTTCAAATCATCTAACAGGATGATCCAGCCTGAGAGCGCTCACACAGTCACAAACTTAAAATATATAAGGCTCCATAATTCATCTGATCCTCAGGAAATGAAAGATTCTGATGTTTGGGTGAACTGTTTCAGCTTCATGGTCTTGAATGTATTTAGCTTAGCTTAGCACAAAGAGGGAAACAGTGGGAAACCTCTTCTAGCACAGCCCAGAGACTGTGAGTGTGGGGGGGTGGGATTGTTAGCCTAAGTTAGCTTAAAGACTGAAAGAAGAAGAAGGAAACGGCTCTTCTAGCAAAGCATAATGTGTGGAAGCATTGGGAAACTGCTTGCTTAGCTTTGCACAAAGACTAGAAGCAGGAGGAACCTGCTCCTGTAGCGTCAACTGTTAGCGGGGAATGCTGCTAGCCTAGCTTATGCTGCTTTCAGGCGTTATGGAAAATTTGTAAATAACATTTTACAACTTGGAAATTTCTTCCTCCTATTTTCCTTCTTTGCAAATTCCTTTGTTTCCCTTCCACAGCTCATCTAAAAAATATGAAAACCCCAAACCTAGAAATACAAAGTTGTAAAAAAGTAGTAATTTTACAAGTCATTTTGCCTTAATTTTATATTTCCATGTGTTATTGATCTGTGTACCTCTTCCACCTTCAACAATCTCTTATTGGACATTCTTTTGTTCATTTAAATGCAAAGTCACAGTGTGCATAGTATATAGTACACAGTATATGTTGTTGCTATGGTTACAGGTAGTGCTCTGCTTAAAAGCTCTCAGTTTTCTTTCTGTCTGACCTCTTCACAATTACATGATAATGAAAGTGAAGTGTCTTTTAAATGTATTGCAGTGTGTTTATCCTGAGTCTAAGGGTTCATGGCGCGTTTGGGTATCTGCTGTAAGCAGGAGGTCTTGTGGCTTCCTGCTATTTTATGACCGAGCTGGACTTCCTGTTTCCTGTGTCCGCTCCGCCTTAAGACAAAAACCCCAGTACACTGAAAAGAGCCTGATAGCTGAGTTTTAGAGAGGGGAATCAGTCCTAATAAGCACTTTTGATTTAATTTGTTGTACACTTGGCACCTAAAAGCTGCTTTACTAGACAGGAACATATTTTACATTGTAAATATGTTGACATTCCTACAAAGTCTGCCATTTTTAGTTTTAAAGAAATTATCATTTCAGAGCAAAAAATCCAAAATCCACAAAAAAGACATTCAAAATGAATAATAAAAAAGAAACCCAAAAAAAGACTAAAAATATCTTTGTCTTTTTGGTCATAACCAGCTGATTATTGAAGTTTGACGTCATCACAGCAGGAACAGGTGGCATTCCTCAATACAAATCTGACACTTCTTTTCACTACTGATCTGATGAATTCCTATGCAGAACGGCCGCCTCACGCCTGCTTGGTGGAGGCATTGAAGGGCGTGTGGAGGGGTCAGATTTGGGGAGGGGGTGTCTTTGTTGGTATAGAATGGGTGTCCTCCCTACGAGCCGGCAGATGGCCGATAGGATGGGCAAACAAAAGTGGATGGCGGGCCGGCAGACTTCCCTCCTGCATGGCTGAGCATCTGTCTGAAAAACACATTAAACCATTTAATAAGTTTGTATTACCCTAGTTCATAGGAAATCATCTTAGCGGGGGTAAAGCTAGGATTTGTCCCCCACTTTGGTACCTCCTGCTTCACAACCTGCGGTCCAACAAGCACAGTTATACATTTGGCGAGCGGGAAGCCACTGGAGGTTTGTTTGTTGATGTTGTCCTTGACTTTGTTGAGAAGAACATTTCATCCACTCCATTCTGTCTCTCTCTCTGATGAGGGCGATGCAGCTGTCGAGGTTTCACTTCAGCCTTTCCCTTCTTGTTTTAATGAAAAAGTTCAAAGGTCGCCTATGGTTTTGGGGGTCAGCATTGCATTGTCTTGCCGTGGGCTCTCTCTCCCCTCCCTCCCCTCCTCAGGCTTACCTCTGGGACAGGATGGGTGTAGCCTGTTAGTACACATTGAACCTCAAGCCTACTGTGACCTTTGACCTCCCCCATGATTCAGGAAATGAGTGTTAGTAGTCTGCAATGCATTCAGAAAGCCTCAGACTGTTTTTGTTCAGCACAACACTGTTTTTGTATGACATGATTAACTTTATATTACAAATGTCACAAATCAAGCTGGAGGAAATGTGTGACCTGCAAGTTTCTTACAATATTCATGTGAAGTTTAGTGTGGTATTCTTGATTCTAGTGAAGTCTGTCTTACTCTGTCTTTTTCCGAATTCTGATATTCTGAGTTTTCCACTTGCTTCAATTAATTGTAGAAAATCAGACATTCAGACTAAATAACAAAGTAAAAAATTCTACAACAAGTAAATACTGAAAACAAAACATAAAACAACATCCCAAAATCTGGATGTGATTGAACTGCAGCAAATGGCTTGTACAACTTATGACCTCATCGATTAAAGAAACAGAAACACTGAAAATAAAATTGGAGGAAAATTACCCAGCATTCCTGAGAACCAAAATAAACAGAGGACAAAATGAGGTATGGTCTAAAAAAACTTCTCAGCAGCTAAGTCATGGATTTAGAGAACGGGGTGTGTGTGGGGTGGGGGGGATATTGAGTGTTTAGACTTTGGGTGATGGGGCGGGGCTAGGGTGGGGGTCCTGACCACAGAAGCCTTATACAAAAGGACAGTCTGTGTGCTGGAGCTCAACAAAGCCCCTCCCACCCTCTGTGTTCCCTCCCAATATGTGTGTGTGTGTGTGTGTGTGTGTGAGAGAGAGAGAGAGAGAGAGAGAGAGAGGGAGCAGCTGGAAGCGACAGAGCGCTCCACAGTAAGAAGAAGAGGAGGAGGAAGATGCGGCTGGTCATGAAGGAGCTGCTGAGTTTCTCCTGACGACAAAACACAACAAACCAGTAAGATTATAATCTTCTTAATCATAAGAAACTTTATTTTTCTCATTTACAACTAAAAATTGATCTTTATGAAGGATATTTAACTTCCTTGAAGGTTTTTTGTGAGTTTGTTTCTTGCAGCCTTCACGTTTACTTACTGATGTAACTATATTGATTAAATGATTTTAAGAGATCATAAATCATAAATTAAATTTAAGGGTTAAAAAAGGGACAACGGAAATCATTAAAATTGACATTGACAAATATACATTATCCATTTTCGTCCTGCTTTGTTTACAAACATTACAGATGTACACAATAATTTCTTTATCATTTCTTTAACTATAACTAAAAATATGTAAAGAAATAAACATTACTGACATTAATTTACTCTTGGAATACAGATTATGTCTTTAATAGCAAACATCCAGTATTTTCCAGATTCAAAACTATTGTTCTAAACTCAGCAGTCCCAGACCCCAAATACAATTGATTTACAATGAAATGAAACTATGGAAAACTGCAAAACCTCGCAGCAGAGGAGCTGGAAGCCGCAAGTGTTTGTTTTAATCAGTGCACATTGAAGCTGTGACTTATTGCTGTGATGGATGTAATGCGGTTTCATTGATTATGCATGTGGAACAACTTCATCTGACTCACTCTAATAAGATGCTTGGATCAGATTACTCTGAAGTGTGCATGGATGTGTGTGTGTGTGTGTGTGTGTGTGTGTGTGTGTGTGTGTGTGTGTACGTACATAGCATCACCAGGAGATGTGGCAGAGGAAGGATCAGAACTAGTGGTCGCATCAGTAAAAGTAGTAGCAGTAATTTTATTGTTATTGATTTTGCAATAATAGCTGGTGCAGAAGTAGAGCAGCTGTTAGGTTAAATAGTGGCGCCAGTATTTTAGTGGTGGTAGCAGAAATTGCAGTAGTATGTTAGTTGTGCAATAGAAACAGTTATACATAGCAATGAATGGCATAGGCCGAATAGAAGCATCAGTAATACAGGAATTAATAATCAGAAGTACTAGTAGTTCCCCAAGCTGTGATTGTTGTTGATGGTGATAAGTAGGATAAGTAGATGACTAATAGACTAATTAGTAATAATAGTATTTTAGTTGTTCCTTCAGTAGTAACAATAGCAGCAGCATTAACAGTAATTGGATCAGATCGTATGTTGTATTTATTCTCTCTCTCTCTCCTTCTCTCTCGCTCAAACTCACTTTATGAATCATGTTGACTTTATTTGTGTAGAAGTGAGATCCTCCTAGTGGATCAGAACTGAAATGTCGTATTTATCTTATTCTTCTTCTGTCTCTTTGCGATGTGTTTCTTTTCCCACCTGTGGCTCCTATTGCACGCCTGGCTATTGGAGGAGAGGGAGTCTCTCTTTGAATTGCCTTTCATGAGTTTCCTTCCTTTTCTCTTTATTCGTGAAGGTTTTTGCGAGGGAGTTCTCTTCCTAGAGAGCTTTTGGGTGGGTCTGGAATCATAGAGGTGTGGGTCTGTAAATTTGTTTGAGACATTGTACGTGATGTGAAGCTTTACAAATAAACCCAACTGGACTTCACTAGTATCACTATCAAAGGTTGTATTGGTTTAAGCTGATGATATTATAATATCATAGGTATTAGGCAGTGTATAAATATTACACAGAAATACGAAATAAATTATAAATAAATTTATAAATAAATTGATCAAAACCAGTGTTTCAGCTTCTCTTTGATGTTTGAGTAATTCTGTGAGGTTGTTTGTGTAGTTTGTGTAGTTTTTCTGATCCGCATTAATGATGTCCTTTACCTTTGATGGTCCCACAGGTGATCATGGGAAACGCAGAGAGCCAGCACAGTGGGGCGGTCTCTGCTGGGAAGCCGTGCTCGCTAAGGTTCCACTGCAGGAAACAGGAAGTGCAGTCTGCTCGCAGCTGGTGGCGGGGCAGCCAGGGGGGCGTGGCCGGCAGGAGCAGAGGTGCAGGGAGGAGCCACCTGTCTCAGCACGCCAACAACCAGTCGTATGGCTCCTGGCACTTTGACCCCAAGGAAGCAGGAGGCTCCAAGCTGAGAGCCAGATCTCCATCTCAGAGGTACATTGGAGTGCAAAAATGCCTTTATGTTCTTTTTGTAGTAGTATTTGTTGTTGTTGAACAGTTGGGGCGCTCATAGCAACAGTAATGGTAGAACACAGAACTGCTTTCACATCATGACATTGATTGTCCTGAAATTGTCAATAGTTTTTATATCAAAAGACACCTTGTTGTGTATCATTATTTACTCATTGGTGGGTTGATATGATATGACTGTATGACCAAGTTTCTTTCTTTTTGTCAATAGACCGGCAGACTTCGTGGTGACCCCTCCAAATATCACTCCTTGCTTTGGATACTTTGGGAGCAGCACGCACAGTAACGGGATTGGTATTTGCGGACGGCACAGCCCTGATCGGACTTCCCTGGAAAGTCATGGCAGCCCCAAGGTGCTGCTCAGCAAAGACGGGAGTATGCGGGTTGAGTTCAGCAAGACGAGGGTCAGCCCAATGGAAGGGCAGGGTTTGGCCCCACCCGCTGCCGCCACGGCCTCAGAGACGGTACAATCCCTCCGAACGAGCAAGGGCAGCTCGCTGAGCTCCGAGGGGTCCTGGTATGACTCACCCTGGGGCAACGGCGCCGAGGTGACGGACAATGTCTTCACCTGTGGACAGAGTGTGGATAACAGTAGTGGCTATACCACGTACTCCTCCACCCGCACTGAGGAGACCGGCGCAGGGTACAACGCCTTCTTCTCCACCCAGATTGAGGACATCTCACCCGGATTTAATGGGAGCCTTGTGTTCTGCGCCGCAGACACAAGGGGCAGCAGTGAGTTCACCAGCAATGGATACAACAGCACGGTACGGCTGAACAAGATAGTGAAACATTTTGATAATCTAGTTTTTCACTACTATCAGAAATTCCCTTGAGAATGACTCTGATTTGTTTCATTGAATGATTATAATTGGTCCATTTCACTGAATTAGTAGTCAGTTCGAATGATTGTGGTTGGACCTTCTAAACAAATTAGCCTGATAAAGCCGGAGAATGATTGCGATTGGTCCTTGTAAATGACTCAATCATCTCAAAGGATGATTGTGATCGTACTAAATGAGTTAGTCTCCTCTTTATCATCCAGAGGTTGTTTTCAATCCCAGTCTGTCCTCGTGCTGAATTGATCCAAATCTGAAGCTCTGTGATAGGCCTTTTTGCTCTAGCACACCAAAAAACACTGAATTGGTCTGATGTACTTCTAAGTTTCGATGCTTAATTAGTGTATTTGCTCAGTCCTACAGCATGGGGTACAACACCTGCTCCTCAGGTCGCACAGAGGACAGTGGCATTGGGGATTCAGTGATCCTCCAACCTGAGACCAGGAATGAAAGCCTGTACCGCAGCCACGACGCAACCGCTGCATCGCTCATCGTGCCGCCGATACAGAATGCAACTCTGAGGGCCGCTTCTGCCTCTTCGCCGCTGCTGGATGCCATCATCCAAGAGGAGGGATCAGGAGGAGGAAGGTTCGAGCAGCGCTTCTCCTCTTGTACGCTTCCCTGCCGGAGGGCGGAGCCTGTCACCGCGGCCGGAAACAGCCGCAAGGACTTTCTGAAGAGCCGCATCAGGCAGCTGAGTGACTGGACAGGAAGTCTAAGCAGGAAAAAAAGGAGGATCCAGGTATGAAACAACAAACACTGCATCCCTGACAAGTAGCAGAGTACCTTTACTCAAGTACTCAAGGAGGTTATGTACAATTCTATTAATCTGCAGGGTTTTCTTCCATCCTGTCTGACTCTGGGCTCAGATAAACACAAGTTCCTGTTTATAGTCAGCAGGATGAGCTCATATCCTGTCTGTGGAAATATGGGAGCGAATTTTCCAACATTTGCTCAACAGCACTCCACTGCGTCTCCATGGCGCTCTGAGATCATCTCATTTTATACAGTTCAATGCAAACATCTCAGGCTATCTTCTAAACATTTCAATTGATTGGATGGCAGTTTTGAGATGTTTGCTGCTCTGTATAATAGTTTTATTTTTGTTTGTTTAGTCACTTAATACATTACCTTCTTGCCTTGTTTCTGTTCAGGAGCCATTCAGCAGCAACGCCAGTGAAGGTTTCTGCCATGGTTTGGACTCTGCAACCGTCTGCAGCAGCACATTGTGGTCCTTCAACCCTCTGCACACCCAGAACCAGAACCAGATGCTGCTTCCCCATAGTAGCTCCTCTAGGAGTCTGTCAGCCCCACCGAACCAGATCCAGAACCAGAGCAGTGACGCCCTGCGACAGAACATCTACGAGAACTTCATGCAGGAGCTGGAGACCGCCTGCAGCAGCGAACGAACCGACCCGTCAGAGGGAGATGGGGACGTGGTGGAGGATGAGGAGCGGGGTGGGGAGGTGGACGGAGAGTGGGGTGATAGCCACAGAGGCTCCCTGGAACAGCTGGACTCTCTGTTTGAAGAGGAGCAGGGTGTGGTGCGCAGGGCCGGCTGGCTCACCTTCAAACCCCTCATCACCCTGAACAAGGACAGGAAGCTGGAGTTGGTGACACGACGCAAATGGAGGCGCTACTGGGTCACACTTAAAGGTACCATGAAGAAGACAATAAAATGCTACAACATCAGTGCAATGCTGCATACAGTTTGATCTTAAAAGTCATTTACTTAGCACTGAACCCTGACCTTTGACCCCACAGGTTGCACCCTACTGTTTTTTGAGACATATGGGAAGAGTGGAGGTGCAGAGCGGGAGCTGACCCCTCGTTACGCCCTGTTGGCTGAAGACAGCATCGTCCAAGCTGTCCCCGAACATCCCAAGAGGGAAAATGTCTTCTGCCTGAGTAACGTGTACGGGGACGTCTTCCACTTCCAGGTTAGGAAACTGAGAAACTGGGTGGAGCTTGAGTAATGATTTGATAAGAAAACTACCAGAATTAAGTTTAAATGTCCTGTTTGCAGGAAGTTTGCATTGATTTAGAGCCCATCCCTTTCTTTCTAAATGTATCCCCGCTCAGTTCTCTCGTGCAGTGTCTGAGTTTTGATTGTTGGCTCCGATTGTCTGGGTCTTATTCCCACAATAATCTCTCGTTTGCATCCAGGCAGTGTGAATGGAAGTGACGTGGTGTTGTGGAAGGTTGTGGTTTCTCTCCAGCACTGAACCATCAGACTCACCACAAATATGCACAGAGCCTGGGCACAGTTTGGGATGTTTTATGGGCTTTTTAAGACTCTGTTGCTATAAGCAAATCCAGCCTGAACTGCAGCTTTACTGCACGATTTCACTGTGGTAAAGATACTGAAAACCAAGGATCTTTATGTGTATGGTTATGCTGAGGCACATCTCTGTTAGCCATGGAAGCAGGAGGGTTAATGCTGCACCAGAGGAGGAAACCCTTTGTGTGTTGTGTGGCTTTGAAGAGTATGAAAATGAGGTTGATTCCACGTTTTATAGTTTTAATATGATGATTTAGAAATGATTTTTATAATACAGTACCATCAGTCTGCAGATTTCTTTTGGTCGGATATTTCAGGGCTGTTCCAGAGTTTAGGAAACCTTACTGGAAGGTTTTAAGAAGCAAAATGAAATATTTACTGGTCACTCTGGCGTGTAAGGACTTAAAAGGTGATATACTTTGAACGTGAAGGTGTGGTGAATGTTTCAAGGTATGAAGTAGTTGGAAATGTTTTGATTTTGGATATGTTCTGCCGTTGAAAAAAGCTTGCACGTCCAACTTTGTGACACATTTTTCCCTGGGTCCCCAAACTTAATCACTCTTGGGCTTGCCGGGTCGTTTCCACTTCAATGTGTCAAACTCTCCTCTGTCTGATGTGTTTCCTCTGAAAACTTAATGAGCTCTAAAAGCACCTTTTTTTGTTGTTCCTGGAGTAACTCTCTGTGGACCCAGCTCTGGAGTGTGTTTACCAGACACACAAATCACGGCGCTGGCCCATCTATACCATGTCTCCATGGTAACCTATAGCTTGGCGGTGATGAATGGTCCCTGTGTGTGCGGGAGCTCTTTTCCAGAGCTGAGAAAAAAAGAGGGGAGGAGAAGGAAAGTCCTGTAATGGGGGTCACAACACTCTTCTAATTGCCGCAACAAATGCTCACTTTTACGACAACGACCCCAACAATAAACCCGTTTGTCTTTAGTCTGAAAACCCTTTTGCCTCCTAAATTAGGGAAACTAGCAACGTACTGTTCATCATTATATTCACATTTGGCCAGTGGATGAAACGGCAATGAAATCCTTTATGCTAATCCAGAAGAGAAAAGATTGTCACATAAAGAAAAAGCCCTGAATTAAGAGTTGTGATTGAAAGAAATGAAGTGAAATACCTTTGATCTAGTTGTCAGCTTTGGTGTTTTTAATCATAAAAACACTTTTCTCCGCTCTTCCAGGCCACCAATCAGACAGATTTGGAGAACTGGGTGACTGCCATTCACTCTGCCAGCGCCGCCCTGCTGGCCAGGCGTGAGGGCAAGGAGGACACGCTGCGACTTCTGCGCAGCCAGAACCGCTCGCTGCTGCACAACATCGACATGGACACCAAGATGAAGAAGATGGCCGAACTGCAGCTTTCTGTCATCCAGGAGCCAAAGAACCGGAAGGCCGTCCAGAGCCAGGTAACCACTTTATTTAGGCTAGAATTGTGTTTAGTAATGTATTGGTATTAGTTGTACAGACAAACATATATGCATTCATTACAATGTGGGGAAGCAGGATTACAGTAGTCTTAACTTAACTAAGGTGAAAAGTCATTGTAGTTTTTTCGCTGATTTCAATATTGCCGGGTGAGAATATGTACATTTTAGTATATGTGATCTATTTCGTTACCAATATATATTTTTGTTTTTTAAATGACGTAAACAACCATTCTGAGACAATCAAAGTGCAAAGTATTAACAAAAGTGTACCAACATGTTAAGCATGGAAGAAAAGCAAAAATAAAGACACTAGTGGATCTTATTGCTTAATTAAATCGGCAAATATCTATATTACATGTGTGCAGCAATTTCTCTCTGCAGACATAGATGGTATCACAATATACTGTAATACTGCTGATAAAACCAATAATGTGTGTTTGTTAGGTTTTGGAGCAGAAATCGTGAATTGCTATAATAATAATTACTTTTTCTAACCCTGGTTGGTTACTTCTCATTGATATGCGGTTGAGGATATAGTGTTTTATCACCACTTTAGCATTTGTTTGATGATGTCATCCTGGAGCGCCTCATCTGGTTTAGCTGTTTGTGGGAAATCGGGAGTGAACAGGCTGCCCGTAAGAGCCTGCTGAACAGCAGGAAAACATCTGGAAGAGATATTAAGTGGACTCCACGTGAGAGTACATTTGGACATTGCTCTGCAGAGAACACTGCCAAAACATGCAGACTGAAGGCCGTCTCAGTTACGTAATGACTTCTAACATTACAGAGAAGCTGACAGGCCTCACAGAGAGCTTTTCCACCAAATGTGCCCAAACCTTTCACCAAATAGAAGTTCCATCAGTACACCGCTCCAGAAACCGCATCTACTGTATCAAAAGAACTAAGACAAGTGGACAAATTTGAACAGATTTCAAAGTGAAGGCTTAATGTGAGACATACTGTTGTAAGTGATGAAGAGAACAGAAACGTCATGTGATTCTCTGTCATCTCTTGCTAGGAATTGTAGACAGTAATATCAAATCTTTAAACAGTGGCAATAGGCAATGTCAAGCAAATAAGAAAAACACAAATATAAATGTTGACTTTCTCAGATTCTAGCTTGAATTCATTATAAATACTTTCCCTGATTTTATTCCAGAGGTTTTTGGACGTTTAGTGATTTTCCGAAATGCCTCACGACCTGGAAAACACATTTTCAATGACTTTTCCAGGTTTTTCAGGTAGTAAGAGCGACTGTCTAATCATTCGACTAAATCACACACTGTACATCTAACTGAGCAGCTGCTTGATCTCTCTGTACTGTGAAACTGATCGCAGTGCTGCTGTTTGAAGCCACTGAGCCTGTATATCAGCAGATTATAGACTAATCTCACTGCCAGACATTCAATTACACATCTACCCTGAGAGGAGGGGGGCGAGGAGGGGGCATCATTAAGTCGACAGAAGGAGAGAAGAGGTTGGAAATAGACGAGAAAGAGAGAAGGAGGGGTAGGAATGGAAGTGAGCCAATGTTTGAATCAGAGTTAGGATGGCACGTTATAAAAGCTTGTTTGTTCCCTCAGCAGTCACACTTTTTCTGCTGCACCACAGGATCTCAACGTTTGATGCTTGTGAGCCTTTGAAAGGAAAGACAAGCTCAGTTTCCATCTACATATTGCCCTATTTGAACAGAATTTCCAAAACTTGAATCAGTGTTTCCTTCAAGTCATGTTTACGCGGGCCTGCCTGACATTTGATTGATCATTCTGCTCCATCGTTATTTTCTTTAATTAGAATCTAGAGGTCAGTTCATCGCACCGTTAAGCCTGTTTCCATCAGATCAGATCATATTTCCTCACACATGTTATCCTCATGTCAATATAAGCTTTGCCACCTTGTGTGTACATTTGTGAACAGTTTTGTTTTGGTGTTTATACAACATTTCATATCTCTGATAACCTTGTATGTTGCATTCAGATCCAACAATGGGAGCAGAACCTGGAAAAACTGAACCTGGATCTGTTTCGGCTGCGCTGCTACCAGTCCAGTCTGCAGGGCAGCGAACTTCCCAACCCCAAGAGCCTCCTTGCCGTGGCTAGCCGGCCCTCCAAAAGCACACTGGGACGTCTGGGAGTCTTCTCTGTGTCTTCTTTCCACGCCCTGGTAAGAGCTGCTTCACACACCAATTCTGAGAAGGTCATTATTCATATATTCAAATACTTAAATTCAGTTTTTTGAATGACCATTTGTTTGCATCCTCAGGTGTGCAGTCGGGACGAGGCGTCACAGCGGTGGCGGTGCTGGTCTGCATGTGGGGGAGAGCGGCGGCATCGAGGGCAGCCGTCCTCTCTGAGGGATCTGGAAGGCGTGAGCAGAAAAAAGAGGGACAGCAAACACTCAGCCACTCAGGTAACTAAACTTGAAACTATTCTCTGTGTCTGCAGCCTCTCCCTGCCACGTCTTGATAAACAGCAAACTATTTAAGGACACGGAGAGTCATGGATTTACCAGAGGAGAATAAATGTGTCAGAGCTGCTGCTGTTCATTTATGTTGGCTGAGACTCACACACGTGCTCTCTGTTGATACTTGGCACGTGTTCTCAGGCACCCACGCACACACACTTTTACCGTGCTACCCTGAAGGTTAAGGGAAATGTTGAACATGAGGAAGAATCTCCTTCTTCTCTATGCAACCATTAAGCCAGGCACCTTTTCTTTTACTGGAATCAGTCTGTTAAGTGTTAATGCTACATTTTAACTCAGTGGACGCACACAAAAGGCAAACCATTTGAGTAATGTGACACAGACACAAAGTACATCATTTATCAGTTATAATTCAATTATTTAGTTCAAGCTACTTAGTCACAAACTGACTCAAGCAGAACATCTTCAGCTGCTGCACGGGGCCACACCCCCAAAAGAGAGGGACTGTTTTTGCCTGGAATTGTTACAAAAGTTGATTGATAAGTTCTGGGCCCACCACAGAGATGTTACAGTTGTTTGTTTTTCTACATAATCTCCCTCCAACTCGACACACTCCTTCCAAAGACACTGGGAGTATTCGACTCCACTTTCATAGAAGTCCAAACAAGCCTCCACAGCTGATGATAAGACAACATCTGAGGCTACGTGGGCTCCAGCCAAAACCCTTCTCATGTTTGTTAAGTCTAAGGGAGCCACATTGCATCGGTGGGCTGGGTTCAAAGCCACAATCATGGAGAGCAGCCAGCAATTACATAAACGTGCACATTGGTCTAGTTTTGTCCACCTTGTGCTCATAGAGCCTTGGGCTATTCTGCAACGTGTACGTTAGAATCACTCAAATGAGGAAGAGAGAAATATGATATTGCCTCCTACATAACTCTCTTCCCTCTCTTCCTTATGTGTCAGACTCAAAACTTGTGCACGATCCCATGAACAATCGCCAACATTTTATTTTCCAACCTCGATACGTTTCCCCCAACGACAAACTTAAAGACAGATAAAGTCTTCAGTTTTTCCTCTGAGCTCCACATCCTCAGTCTGATGAGCATCTCTGCACAGCATCTTGACTTGATTACTGAGTTGCTTTGTGTCTTCGTGGGACAAACAGAACAGATATTTACCGTGCACAGGCCCGCCCCCCCCCAACCCCCAACCCCCTCGTGCTGTCGTATTCGGGTGATTACCGTAAACAGTTGCTAATTCCTTCCAGATAGGAACGTAGATGACTGAGAAAAAAGCTTCTGCACTCACTTTGAATGAGCAATGGCAGAGGGGTTAGAGTTGAATTTGAATCTCAACATAGAGCAAAGTTAAGAGGCACCACTCGACAAAGCTACCAGTGATCATGTTTGCTTTAGCATTTTGCTCATATTAGCATATATATATATCATATTGATCTCTTCTTTTTTAAGAACAAGTGACATATCTCACATTATTTAGTGTAGAGTCTGGCCACCATTCAAGTCTGAATCAGAATTAAAAACACAAATAACATAAGAATTAAATACATAAATAAGTTACCGTAATGTGTTTCTTTCAAACTTAAACTTCTTAGTCATTCGGTCTCTTTGTGTGTTTGTGCAGCTCAGACACACAGACGGCGTGTCTCCATCTCCTCCGCTCTCTCTGCCCTCATCACTTAGCCTGTAATTTCAGCCTTTCCATGGATCCCTGAGGCTAATTTTGGTTTCGACCTGAAATAGAAATAGTTTTTTTAGATAGATCGTTTGAATTAAGCTTTAAATATAGACTGTGAGGGTTTATTTTTAGTTTGCGTGTGTGTGTGTCAGCCCTGTAATGTCTCCTTACCAACCCTCCGTCTGCAGCAGTACAGTGTGTTTGTTTCTTTATGTGGCGTTTGGGTGAAGCAGTTCTATCGTTGAAGGAATAACATGTCACTGAGAAAATAAAAGAGTGGCTTTCATATAAATTTGGTTCAATGTGGTCATGAGAGAGTTTGCTTTATTTCAGTTAGGAATTGATCAATTGGAATTGGAATTGGAATCGATACTAATCAATACCATGTCTGCCAACAACTCCTTTAAAACTTGATTTTCTAAAACATGTAATTCTAGAACAATTGTAGAAAATTATAGAAAAAAACATTAAAAAAATAAAATCTATATTGCAGGACATAAGAAAATAGCCAATAAGACGGCCCAAGAAAAAAGAAAGAAAGAATTCAAATCAATGGTTGCAGCTGTATACGGTAGTGCAGAGCCCGGGGTTACCAAGGAAACCAAACCAAGCAGCAGATGAGCGATTGTAATATAGTCCAGGTGGCATTGCAGTGCCCCCTGTAGTTTGACCTTTAGTCCATGTGTGGTGGGTAGAATTGAGGAGGAGGAGGGTTTAATCTTCACAGACAGTGCTTGTTGGGCCACAGTTGATCTGTATATACTGACAGGTCAAACACAGGCAGGGGACGAGGCCTTTTATTCTCCCTTAATTCCTTTGTCCCACAGGGTTAATCCCTCTAGAGAGCCACAGAATGACCCCTCCTCCTCCTCCTCCCCCCAAACCTCCTGTCCGCCTCCTTCCTCATGCAGCTCTAATTGATTCCTTCTTTCTTTGGGTCACCTAACCCTCCCTTCCTCATCATCCTCCCCCTCCCGTCTCCCCATATGAAGCCTCTCCATCCATCTCGCCACCTGCAGTTCCAAAGATGATGGCTAATTATCTCTTCTCTTCTCCTCCCTTTTCTTCTCTTCTCTTCTTTTTGTTGGATATTTTTGGCGACATTAAATCTCTTTACATTTCCTTTTTCAAAAACAGACAAAACATTTTCTGTGTAGAGATTATGAGGGACAAAGGCCTTAATAAATGAGTCCCTGAAGCTATTGATTCATACACACTTCTTTTTCCAATCATTGCTTTTATGGCTACATATAAATTTGCTCTCTCCATTTGATATCAAAGTTGTACCAATCAATAACCTCATACTGTTTTTTCCAAAACTGAATTAGAACTGAACCTCCTAAAATTAAACCACATATATTCTCCTTTCTTTTCTTCCAGAGGCTGAACTGTGTGTCTGAACAGCATGTAGTGGCGCCCCCTGAAGGCCATCCTTCAGCCTTACAGGTGTGTATGAGTACAAAGGAGACGTACAAAATCTCCAGGGCTTCAACCACATTACTATAAGTAAATATACTTTCCACCTCCTGCTCCATCCCGTCCTGTATGACAGCAGTAGTGTGTGTCTTCCTCTCTTCTTCAGGAGGACGATGAGCTGCAGGTCTTGTCTGTCTGCGCGTTCTCTGTTCAGCTCTGCCGGCCGGACCCCGCTGTTGATTTTGGTAAGAAAATGTCTCCAGGTGGTCTTGCTTTTAGTCTAGGAACTGTCAAATATTTCCCATAGAATTCCCAGAATAAACTCTCCCTGCCACTGTAGGTTTTGCTGTGACGGGTCACGTAGACGGAGTGGGGAAATCTCACGTGTACATCAGTGAAGTGGATCCACTGGGATTAGCTGTCAGCAAAGGTAAGAACCAGAATCAGAACATTCTACTGATGCTATCACATAAGAGAGAATACAGCCCTGACCTTTGACCCTGAGTCCTTCAATGCAACCTGCTCTTGTGTCCCAACAGCTCTGAGGTCTGGAGATGAGATCTTAGCAGTGAATGGGGTCTCGGTGTCCGGCCTCGACCTGGAACGGATGCAGAGTCTTTTCTGCCATCAGACTCTTAAGCTGCTGATCAGGAGGGACCAATCCAGACCCGAGGAGCCTGTAGAGCCCACAACTGTCCCGCCTGACCCCATCCTCCCCGCTGATCCCTGCCAGTACCCCCTACTCATCCCCAGCGACCCCCCAGCCTGGAGGATAGGTAGGGAAATCGGTTTAGCCATCACCCAGCCATAGATCCATCCCTCATGCTCTTATACATCTAGTCTAGTACATCTAGTACATCTATCTAGTTTTGATGTGTTTGGTCTTGCAGATTCGGCTCCACACGGTGTCCCGCCTTCTGCTGTCCACAACGTTTCCACTTCCAAGGACGTTGAACCTCCAGGACTGGTGAGCTTCAGATTCAGGTTTAAACTTAGTGGTTGATGCTGTTCATCCTGTGTCTTACATTGGCCTACAGTTAAACGTGACTTGATTTAAAATGGAACGGGCTGTTGGAATCAAAGACTGCGAGTCCACTGCCTCACACCCTTTCCCAGAATGCACCTGTAGTACTCCAGGGTAGAGTCTCAGACACTCTAACGCTCAGCTCACATGATCGCTGAATAGGCTGCTAATCCAGGATTACTGTCTCAGGAGTGTGTGTGTGTTTGGGATTAATGGCGCGGTGTTGCTGGTAGAACTGGTGAAAACTTGTAGGATGTTGTTCCTAACCAGCCCCCATCATGGTGGTGGCCCACGGAGGCGACCCGTGACTCCTCCATCCCAGTCAGTGAGTGCTCTCTGCTGGGTGCTGCCACTGGAAGAGGACTGGGAGGAGGAGGGGGAGGAGGAGGAGGAAGAGGACGGGATGGAGTTCTGCAACGGTCTGGGACTCTTTGACAAGGCAACCTGCTGCTTCGGCTCCGAACGTCCCTCTGGGGGCGTCCTGCTGCTGGTAAACAGCTGAGCGGTTGGCTGCAGGTTCTAGGTTTCAGCTGATAGACTCATAGTGTTTGTAAGACACAGTGTTGTCCGTTGGTTAAAAGGGGCAAAGCCGGTTTGAACAGCTTATTAAGAGGATTCTCTGACATCATTTGTACAAAGGTTGTTGTTTTTCCTGCTCAGAGGTGGCACCTTGTTTTGGACTGTACGAGGTAGGTAAGAGTGAATGAGGCCATCTAGTGGTGGAAACAGCTGATGTCCATCTTGATTGATAATTAGTGAGCCTAGCAGAGAAATCTCCAACTCAGGGGTGTCGACCTCATCTCCATTCTTTCTCGATACACCTCTCATAGGTGCTGATGGGATTTTGTGATGTTTAGTAAAAAGGTAAAAATTATGGTGCGTAATCTGTTTGTTGGCCAGGATTGACCAATCTGTACAACTCACAGAGCTTTTGGTACCTTTGGAACATTTAGAAGTCATTGTCCCTGAGCTGATTTGTCAGACGGAGAATTTATCAATCGGCTCAGTTCCTCAGTATTGTATTGTATATTGAATGATATGATTTGAGTTAACATTGTATAATTTACAATGTTCAAGTTTTATTTTGACTGATCCTCATCCTATCTTTCTCTCAGAGCATGGAGCGGGTTTACTCACTATACCAGACGTTCCCAGAAGGCCGAGCAGCAGATGTGGAGCTCCCACGAAACCCATACGGCAGAGACGGCAGCCTGCAACCGTCAAGCCCCGCCCACCTCAGCGTCTGTCAGCGGCTGTGTAAAGTGGTCCAGGAGCTGGTGGACACAGAGAAGTCCTATGTCAAGGTGAGGAATGCTACTGCACCGCTGCTAGGAATACTAGAGTACCACTGTTAATGCACAACTGGGGGGACTACACTTACTATTAGTACTGATGATGTTAACACTACTACTACTACTGTTACTCCTACTTCTACTACCACTGACTGTGCTACTGGTTTTACTTCTACCTAGTACCCACAACAGCTCCCAGCGTTTACAAATCTGAATCTAGTCAATCTGAATTTCTGTTTTGAAAGTGAGATAGTGAGACTCTCCATTTTAGAGCTGATCCACATTGTCTCTGTTCTCCTGTTCAGGATCTGGTGCGTCTGTTTGACATCTACCTGACGCCGCTGCAGAAGGAGACCTTCCTCAGCAAGGACGAGGTGTGTACTGAGCATCAGGATCTAAACGTGTGTATTGAGTACGTACATGTCGCTTTTGCTGACGTCAGTGTCTCTCCTCAGATGGAGGCGTTGTTCGGCAGCTTGCCAGAGATGCTGGACTTCCAGAGAGTTTTTCTCCAAACGCTGGAGGAGCGAATCGCCTCCTGCCCAAACCTCAGCTCCCTGGAGACGCCCCAGCAGTTCAAGGTGAGATGGAATAATGAGTTTCTCCATGTGGCCTGATCTGAGCGGTTCAACATAATATCTGCAGGAAGAAGGTTTTTGTAGACTGACTGTCTGATCTCTGCCTTTACTCCCAGAAACTCCTTTTCTCATTGGGAGGCTCCTTCCTTTACTATGCCGACCACTTCAAACTTTACAGCGGCTTCTGTGCGAACCACACCAAAGTCCAGAAAGTTCTGGAAAGAGGTAAAGACCTTCAATGTACTCAAAATTGACTAAAAGGTTGGGATGTTACTGCTGTCCTTAAAGTGGCTATTAGAGAGGACAAAGCTTTTGGATTAAGGGAACATTGCCTTTATACACTGCCAGCCTGAGGACTCTAGTGATTAAGATCCAAGAATGGAAAAGTTGCTGCGGCATTTTTCATCTATCACACTTCTTTTTTTGTGTGTGTAATGAGCATTACAGTCTCACGGGGGCACTAGACTGTTTTTGACCTATTAAGCACCAAAACGTTGTGTCCTTCCCGCAGCAAAGACAGATTGGGCCTTCAAGCAGTTTTTGGAAGCCAGGAACCCGACCAAACAGCATTCGTCAACGCTGGAGTCCTACCTGATTAAACCGGTTCAGAGAGTGCTGAAGTACCCTCTGTTGCTGAAGGAGCTGGTCTCCTTGACTGACCCCGAGAGCCACGAGCACGCACACCTGACAGGTACAGCACCCAGATCATAGCATACAATGAATGAAAAAGTCAAAGCCAAGGTTTCTGTTTGATTGACAGCTATCTGTCTGGTGTGTGTGTCCACTCAGAGGCGCTGAGAGCCATGGAGAAGGTTGCCAGCCACATCAACGACATGCAGAAGATCTACGAGGACTATGGCGCCGTTTTCGACCAGCTGGCCGCAGAGCAGATTGGCCCTGACAGAGAGGTAAAAGAAACGATTGTCTCACACGATCGCTGCCGCCTGCATCCAGTAGCTACGACCTTTGACCTTAAAGACAGACGTGGTTATAAGAAAGAGCGGTTCTGTCCTCCCTCAGGTAACGGAGATCTCCATGGGCGAGTTCCTGGTCCACTCGTCAGTGCTGTGGCTGAACCCGCTGCCCTGCCTGGGCCGTCTGAGGAAGGAGCCCGAGCTCACACTGTTCGGTGCGTACAGAAAGCCAAAACCATTTACACAGAACCAACAACCCTAAGCTGTTCGTATTCAGTATGTATACAAATAAATGTCGTCTAATGTGATTCTTGCGTTCATCCTTAGTGTTTAAGAGGGCAGTCATCCTGGTTTACCGCGAGAGCAGCAAGCTGAAGAAGAGGATGGTGAGTCTTCTTTAACATGCAGAGCTTTTCTACACAGGATGCCATTGATTTAGTCCAACTATCACATTTATGTTAGTTTGCATAGGATCCAGATGTTGAGATTTGCTCTTGTGTTTGCTCTGACAGACCAGCTCCCGCTCAGCTGATATGGACCCCTTCAAGTTCCGCTGGTTAATCCCAGTATCAGCCGTTCAGGTCCGAATGGCCAACAACACAGGTTAGTCATTTAAAGAGCTTTGAATATCTATGAAGGAAGCAGTGAGGGCTGTGCAGTGCAGTGTGTGAGCCAGCAGGGGTTGCTATGCTGCAGCTAAGGGCCGCTTGTCTGATGGAGTGTGTGTGTGTGTGTGTTTGCAGGAACGGAAAACCCGTGTGTGTGGGAGCTGGTCCACAGCAGGTCAGAACTGGAGGGAAGACCAGAGACGGTGTTCCAGCTCTGCAGCAGGTATTTATGTCAAGAATTGCAGGAGAAAAAAACTCATTTAGTTCCTACACCTCAGAATTAAGGAATATTGAGACATGGTGATGCTGTTTTCAGTCCAAAAACCTATTTGAATATGAAAGAAACAGACCAAAGGTACATATAGTAGTAAAGATAGTAATCCTCCCCTCTGACTCCAATGTGTTGTTTTGCTGCAGTGATTTACAGACTAAAGCCATCGTGCTGCGAGCCCTGCGGTCTCTCCTCAGAGATGGATCCAGGCAAACTGTCAGAGATTCCAGAAGCGTCAGCAGTTCCCTGAGAAGGAGACCCAAGACTTCATGGTCCTCTGAGCACGGCGGCTCCTGGAGGAAAGGCAGGCAGCAGTCGGGTAGTCACTCTGAAACCAGGAGCATGACTGGAGAAACCTGCTCAGAGCCGCTGTTGCCAAGCCACGCCGCCTCCGCCACGCTACCCCGCCTAGGGGCCGACGACGCGGGGAAGAGGGCCCGGCTCTGCTCCCTGACCAGCGAGCTCGAGGCACAGCTCCAGAAACTGAACTTCACAGATGATCGGTCAGATGAGCAAAGGCCACGGCACGGAGGGGAAGTGCTGCTGCCAGAGGAGGAGGCCCAATGCGTGGACCTCAGCAGCCTCCTGGAGAGAGACTTCAGCATTCAGAGCATGACGTCGATGGTAAACGAGGACTGTTTCTTCGATACGGTGCTGGGAATTCACAAACCTGCCGTTCCCACGTTACAGGCCTGAAGCTATCGAGTTCAGATCCGGGAAACTCGCTCGTTTTTAGAACACTCAAGTCTGTGAACCAAACAAACATCACCATCACCAAAACCCCACAGTGAAGATGGGAAACTGAAATTGACACATGGACTGAAACTACTAACATTTTTTGGAATCATGGAATAAATGAATATTTCTGGTGACGCCTTCATGACCTGTTGGGAGATTTAATCCAGTTCAAGGAGCCTGAAGGTCATGAAACTACTTTAAATCTACTTTCATCACTGCTTTTGAAGATGCAGTTTCTCATTTAACACTTTCATGACCAAAGATCCTGAGAACATTACATCTATAAAGACTTGAGCAAAGTTTTTTCATGGATTTTCACATCCAGAATAACTCTCTGATGGACATATTTTTGACTGAAACAATCTCTCGGATCAGGAATAAGGACAAATGTTGGACTATGTTTTAGGATAATTCTGACGCACTTGTTGCCTAAACTCATCCTTCTTTCTTCATCGGTTTCATTGTGATGTAAATATTGTAACAGTTTTGTACAGCTTTTTAAAAAGACCTTTTTGTAGTTTTTTGCTTAACAGATATGTTCTTTTGTTTTGACAAGGGCAGGTTTCAGATCATATCTAGAACTGCTTGATTGGGTAAAAACCTTTGTAAATCTTCCAGGGTGACGTAAACCCATTTGACTGGCCACATCACTCTCACCAATAACAGTCAGAATATTAATGAGCAATTAACAAACAGCAATAACTATGGTATCTTCTAAATTGCGAGTAATTCCTGCCTATCTTCAGTCTAAAAATAGTAAAGTCAGAAGGAAATCCAGTGATTTTTGACCATTAGTCTTGTCACAATGATCTTGTGAATCATTTGGGTATTTGTCCCCTGAACTTGTCTTCTCAGGGTGATATCACAACCCAACAAGCTCCAGCTGTTAAATACTTCTGAGCTCAAACCTTGAAACTTTCTTGTGTACATGACATACAAACTAAATGTGAGACTAAAACTAAATGATCTGCCTGACAAACTGAATTCAGGGTTTAGATCAACCTGTTGCCTGATGAGCTCCACAGTACCACCTACTGGAAATGAATCACAAAGCACAATATAAACTCAAAGAGATCCGGATGGGCCTGACTGTTCAATGGTGAGGGTAATGTAGCATGAAACATTGGTAATGTTGCTATGGTTACCTGCTTGTTAAGAAACCGTGAGCACTGATTTCCATCTCTTGTTAAGGTGTAACCCAGGAAGAAATACACCAGCCAGAAACACATTTTTCTAGTGACCCTGGTACAACATATTTATATTCACTGTTTTGTGTATTGTTGTGTATTTTTTTATTATTGTTTAGTTCCGTGTTGTGACTGGGGCACTACAGAGACAGCGCTGTCCCTTCCATTAAATGAAGTGAAGCAGCAGCGCAAAGCTACTTTATTTTTTTTTTTTTTTGTACCGTCAAAGTGTTTTTGAATGTGTTTTGCTGAAAAAAATGACTGTTAAAATATTTACATTTGCTAATTTATTTTCTTAAATAATTGTGTACAGCCTTTTTATAACTTCATGCTGTAAAAGTCCAGTAAATGATGTCATAGAAGACGACGTCTTGTGCTTTTCTTCTGTTCATCCTCTGGGGGAAAGGAATCTACCGATACATTATAGAGCGACTAGAGCTGCAGTGAGTCACATCTGTATCCATATTTGGTTTGCTGTGTGTGTGTGTTGCAGCCTTGAAGCAGCAGCTCCATGGTGAGTAATTGTCGTCCTTTCATTGAGTTGTTATGCTCAATCAGACCTGCAGATGGTTCAACTGAAAGGCTCCTTGTTCTTCACCATATTTGTAGAAGAAGAGACAGAATATTGCAAAAAGCAGGGATGTAGAATGAAGGAGAACTAACAGGACAGAGATCATTTATGTGTGTGTTATGGAATTTAAATAGGGGGATTTATAGAAGCGTTGTATCCAAACTGCCCCTGCCTACCTTAACCCAGCCATCAGCCTAACATTAGCCTCATCATAATTCTAAATGGATAAACATTATGGAGACTGGTTCATTGTCTCCATAATGTCAGTGTGTGAACAGGTGTGTGTGTGTGTGTTTGTGTTCAACTGCAGGAATGTGCTGCTCTGCATTTCACCTCGATTCAAAACATCTGACTGGGACACGCTTCCCTTTGTGGGGTCTGAACATGAGAGTATGTGTGTGTGTTTGTGTGTGTGTGTGTGTTAACATGTACACCTCTGTACTCTTAACTGTAGCATGACCACTGTGCACATGTCTGACTGGTAAGTTGTTACAGTTTTATACATAAGAAATTCAAAATGGTAAACTTTTGATATAGATTGTTATATACAGTAAGTATATGTTTATATTATGAGAGACTAAGCCGCTTCTTTAATTATTCTTTTGAATTTTACAATTAAATTATGAAATTAAATTAACCAGTGGAAATGTATATGTCACACTTTAAACTGCTTTTATTTTGAAGGTAAGAGATCCTCATCTGAAATCTTATTTTCATATCATTGTGTTCATTTTAGATAAGAATATCTTCATTTCTGCTGTTGATGTTTTAATAAGAAAGGAGAACATTGAACATATAAACACTAGGACATTGGTGTGTGTGTGTGCGTGTGTGTGTTCCAGGTAGATAAAGCAGTAAGTCACCCTGTCCTGTCTTATTACCACTGTGAATAGGATACAATGCAACACTAGACGGTGGGATCAAAGGTCAAACTGTCTGCTTTATCCCCCTGGAGCCTGAAGTCATTTTTGTAATCAGATTTGTTAAGTTTCATTTATTCTGTCTTTCATTTACCTCCTAAAAAAACTGCACTTACAACAGGACATAGTGTAGAAGTGAGGCCTTCAAAACGGCACTGTTATGTTAATGCTGTATTTATTTGCAGAAAATTTTTTTAGCTCATATTTATATAAAAGTACATATTTGAAAAAACATAAATATTGTTGAAGTGGGTGTTTCTGGGGTAAATGCAGATGGAGAGCAAAACACACATTTTTCAAGGTTAAATCTGGTGTTTGTATGCTGTTAGATGAAAAAAAATGAATCGAGCTGAATTAAGAATAAAATTTATAATAAAAAAGGCCGAAAACTGTAGAAAAATCTGTAAGGGCAGCAGGGTGAATGACATCATACATATGTCCGTTTGTCCTCTGTGTTTGTATTGTTAAGCGTCCGTGGGGACGTTTGGAGCCCCGGAGGCGTGCGGCTTGAAACCTCCAGAGTCTGATCCTAATAGGCTGTCACCTCGCTTCACATCCCTGCCGCCGGGTTATTAATACGCCGACAAAACTATTCACAGTATGTGGGACACACGCTGACACGCAGGGAAACACACTCAGAGCAGCATGAGCCAGCCTGTATCTGCACAGCACGGCGTGTTGTATCATTTAAAGGGGCCATCTCAGCCAGAATCCCATCTTCTTATATTCATGTAAGTCAATTTTGTCATGCTTTGATATGCAAAAATACTTCTATCCTCCCTTGCTGTGGCACCACTGTGCACACTGATTGAAAACCCACCCCGGCCACTCGTCTCGCGCAAGTGCAAATTGAGAAATTAAGCTTTAGGGTCTTCGTTTGTTAGAAACGGTTCTTCCCGGTGCAGTTTGGGGACAAATAAAAGCCGAATTCAACTGCAACAAATAACTTTAGACCCCAGAGGCTTAACTCTGAGCGCATCATCACTGTTAGTGTGAAACAGAGTTGACCAATCATCTCCGTCGTGCTCTAATTTGTTACCAGTGATAACATTAATTAGGCAGCGATGTAATGATGTTAAAACAACCCGCAGAAGCTTTTCCAGCTTTTCCCACCGACACTCTGAGTGCGGAGGATGGTGGGAATATGGCGGAGGGGGGATTTCTGTTTGGTGTTTGCGGGATTTAGGAGCTCTAGTCTGTGCAGGTCTGAGGATGATAAACACATACACACACACACATGCAGTGTAGGATTATGGTAATGACAGGTTGGGACCGCTGCTGGACTGCCTGGGTCCCGTCGCAGTGTAAATGTGTGTGTGGGAGGGCTCTTATCTGCGTGTTGCAGTGGGCGATATTTCACACAGGCACATGAAGGGGCGACACCTCGTTTCACACCGCAGCTGAACAAAGAGCGGTTTAATGGGTGCGGAAAAACCAAAAAGGCAAATAAATGCAGACTTGGCGGTGCGTCGTCGATTCCTGAAATCCACAAATGAGCCTGTCAGTCATGTAAAAAAAACGTTTCGGAAAAAAGCTAAGCACTGCAAAGCGGCGACGTTATCAGTGATGATCGGTGGCGAGCTTCCACCTTCACACGTTATCATTCTGAGACAAAGGGCCACATTTCTCATCTTATTACAAAGCACTTTAATTCTATTCATCATTTGGCTTGAGTTGTGTTCTAAAAAGATTGATTTGGCAATAATAAAGCTGCATTAGGACTGCAATGTCTGGGAAAATAAAAAAAACAAAACAATAAACCCAAAAGCTTACGTCTTGTTTGGTCCTTTAAGAAAAAAGTTCTGATTTTATCTCATAAAATCGCGGACAGTCAGTCTTTAAAAGATGTTGTCATCCCAAAAAAAACCCCACACATTTAGTGAAGCTTTGGCGTAGTTAAGGTGACAAAGACGGCAATTTCTATTGTATTGTACCGCGGCGTCAACTGATCAGATAAGAAACGCTGCTCTGCGGCTCTCTCAGCCAATGCGGTGACCTTCAGGTTAGAATGGAGCGCGTCCCTCCTGAAGGATCCTTTGCTCGGTCCATTTCCTTTGGTTAGAGGTTTTGGTTGTGTTCGGTGTGAGCTGGCAGGCTGGAGGGACGCCTGGTTGCATTGAAGGGGATGAAACTGTATGTACAGTTGCCAAGGAGACAGCAGGCAGAGGGGATAGTTAGAGGCTGTTAACCCACACGCCCTGTGTTTTCATTCACACTGCTCCTCTGTCCTCAGGAACCAGCTCAGAACACGCAGCTGAGACACGACACAGGTGAGCCTCTTCCTCTCACTCAGTCTCTTCCTCTCACTCAGCGTCCAAATCCTGGGACTTTCTTTGTCTTTGAGCTTAATTTTTGGGGTTTTTGTCTTTATTAGAGACTGACAGGAGATATTTTCTGACAAAGATGAAGCAGCTGGAGATCAAGAGATGAAGACTCACCTAACTGAGAGAAACAACTTCAGTGCAGCGCAGTTTGTAGTTCATGTGTCTTCTTTGGTTTTGTTAAAGGGGAAAAGCTGCTCAGAAGAGTAATGCACGTTAATCCAGAGGGACGCTGCGGCTTTAAAAGAACATAATTGAATGTCAATGATCACCACATCAACTGGAATGCGGAGTAACTAATGCAGGCAATCAGTGAGTGAGCGCGCACACACACACACACACGCTGCAAACGATAAGAAAGCTGAGAGAAAAGCACATTCTCTCTGTTCCAGCCTCCATCAGCAGCCTCAGCTGTTTGTCCGTCACGCTTGCTCGCTCAGTTCAATTCTCATTTCTGGTTTCATTGCAGCTCACTGAAGCCTGCGCTGAGGAATAATCGGCCGTCAGGAGGACGAAGACGCCTGCTCGGGACGGGACGGCGCACCAAAGTGGGGGTGCGGGGTGGCTTTTGGCTGAGAGATGCTGTCCGCAGCCGTTCAGATCCTGGCGTTCGCCTTGGCGCTGCTCGGCGTGGTGGGAGCCACCGTGGCCACCATGCTTCCCAACTGGAAGGTGAGCATCAACGTGTGGGCCAACATCATGACCCCCATCTCGCAGATGCAGGGACTGTGGATGGACTGCGTCTGGTACAGCACCGGCGTCTTCAGCTGCACACTGAAGCACTCGGTCTTGTCCTTGCCGGCGTATTTGCAGACCACGCGGGCCGCCATGGTCCTGTCCTGCTTGGTAGCCACCCTGGGTCTTTGTCTTGCCGCCTTGGGGCTCAAGTGCACTCGCTGGGGGGGTAGTCATCGGGCGAAGGGGCACACTGCCATTGCCGCAGGGGGATGCTTCATCGCCGCCAGTCTCCTCTGCCTCATCCCGGCATCGTGGTTCACCAACGAAGTCATCACGGGCTTCCTGAACTCAGACTTGCCGGAGAACAGCAAATACCAACCTGGAGGAGCTTTGTGCGTCACGTTCATCTCCGCTGGCTTCCTCCTGGCCAGCGGGGTCATATTTTGCTTGTCCTGTCCCGGGAAAAGACGCCAGGACTCCTCTACATCCACCAATCCCGACAGATTCATCCTGTCCAGGGAAGAACAGCTGAGGCGAGAGCTGCAGCCAAAAATCAGGCAAAGCAAAACAGTCCAGCTGCAGATGGACGAGGCAAAGCAGAGGAAACCTCAGCAGGACCAACAGGAGCCACACCGCTCGTCCCCCTCCAAACCTCCCAAAGACATTAAGGACAGCTACAGCCTCCAGGAGTACGTTTAGTCCTCACAGCCCCACCGCTGAAATGTGGAGTTTTCTTTCAGCCGAGGCTTTCTGCCTCATGGGAAGAGGAGAGTGGTGAGGGTGAGGGAGGGGAGATGGAGGGGAGGGGGGGACATAATTACCAAATGTTGGAAAAAACAGCTTGTGGATCCAGCTGAGTGCCTCAGGAGCGAGAGGACGAGACATGAATGAGGGGGTTTGGTGAAGGAGAGAGGGGGCCATAAAACCAGGGAACGAAGTATGACATCATTTTAAAATGCACTCTCTGATTTTGTTACAGCATCTTTGAAATCCCCAAAATGTATTGTTGGTGACCCCAAAATATGTTATAGTCCCTCAAAACCAAATGTGAAATTTTATTGGAATTTGAAATTTTTGCTTTCGTGCTCGAATTGTGATTGGTGGGATTTAAAATAATTGGAAAATTTGTTAAAGTACTGCCCAACTCCAAACGTTATTTATCCTTGAAAAAAAAAAAAGAATAAATAAACAAATTATCTACAAAACTGGTCGAGGCCCCCAAAGCCCTACATGGGAATTTTGTATAATAATAATGTATTTAATATAATCTAAAATGTGTTAATTATATTTTAAAGTGTCTAAAACAAAGATGTAATTATAATCCCAGCATTCATTTATCATAAAGGGTAAAGATTACAGTCCAAAAAGTATTTAAATCCCAGAATTTAATGATTTGATCACAAATCCCATTTTTATCATAATACCTAAATGTATGAAGGGGATTTTCTTCAAATTGTTTTTATTTTATTTTATTGCACTAAGTAGGATTTAGGGATATTTTTGATAATTAAATTCTGATCAGGGAGTGCATTGTAAACTCTGATAATTAAAAACAACAAACAAACAAGCAAATAAAAAAAGAACTTAAAGTGCGTTGTAGGGCCCCCTGGTGGTTTCGCATAGCAATCTATTTTGTTTATCTTTGGGGCCTCTGAATTATTTCTTCTAAGCATTTCTTCTCAAAAGGCCCTAAATGTTCTGCTCTGTAGGCTGAGCATGTGACTCTCTGTGACTCTTCAGCAGGTTTAGTTGCAGCTTTGTTGTTGGCTTTTTAAAAATCACAACATGTTAAAAGAGATTTAAAAAAAAAAAATCGAGTCCAGATCCAAATGTAGCTTTTGACAGCATCCACTCCATCTTTTCCCGAGGGTCCAGGGGGGAGGGGGGGAGAGAGAGAGGTGCAACACAGCGGAGAGAGAGGTAATGATGCTCTTTGCTTTCCCATTATCTTCTCGACACGGCTGAATGGACACACACACTCACACACGGCGGCACCCCCCTCCCCACTCTATTTCAGCTGTTGGAAAAGGACAGCCAGTCATTTTTGCTGGTGTAACTCAAAGCCTAACAGACTGCAGTGTTTGTGAGTGTGACTGTGTGTGTGTTGGTAGCTGAGCTGTCAACTGTCAATCACACCTGCCGAGAGCTTCCGCAGAAAAAAAAAAAATCCACCTCAAGGAAAAAAAAAACGGTAAAACGCTGAGCTGAATGTCGCCCACGCTGCCTCTCAGGAAACGCTTTCAAAACAAGAAACGGCAATTCATCAACTGTGTGACATTTCACTGTGGTGAAGCACAAACACGCACAACACAAGCCAGGTCAGCTTTCGGATTGTAAACAAAATAAGCATGAAGCACAAGAACAAAATAGATCATAAGTGTATCTCACACGGTCCGACATGTTTCAGAAAAGCTTCATTTGGTTTTGTTTTGAAATTTGACAACTCTATGGTTTCCAGTTAAAATGACCAATTTGTTCCCTCCAAATAACTGAATGTATTCCCTGAAAATCATCTAAATTTATTGCTTAAATTTGCAGCATTTTTATTCCATATTCAAACGCCAGTGAGAATTGGAACCAGTAGAATGCTTTTATTGTGAAAAATGCCAGGAAGTTTAAAGTTTTCATTTATTTAACAGTGAAATCCAAGCGTATTGATTTTGTTATTTCTTTTTATTGCTACACATATTCCAACAAGAAGGCGTGGGGTATGATGTATTTGTAGCTTTTCGCCGATGTTCTTTGCGCCCAAACAATGTGACGTCATCACATCAAATACGGTTTAAAACACGGAGAAGCTTTGATGAAATAATGTGGCCTTGTGATCAAAACATAAACATTAAATTATTTAGTGGTTTGTGTTGAATAAACATGCATTTTCACTGCTGTTCCTTGTGCTTTAACAGGTCGGTAGGCTGTGTACGAGGGTTGATTGATAAGTTATGAACCTCATCGATAAAGACGCAAGCAGGACCGTAACAAGGTTTTTTAAAGAAACGTTTGAGCTCAGTAATTCTAACTTAGACGTTGCAGACCCCTCTTTCACCGCTTTGCAGACTTTTTCTGTGTGAGCTCACTTTGACATCGTATCAGATCCAGAGGATTTTACAGAGTTTTGAAGCTGAGATGACCTCGCTGGCAGAGGAGTGTCAAGTTGGATTTACAGCTTTCATACTTGGCTCAACACTTTTCAGTCATCCAATGTAAAGCAAAAGGACAACCACCACAGCACAATGTAACCTATAATATACTGTTGAAACTATTTGAATTCACTCAACCTGACTGAGCCGTTTCTACCACAGGGATGAGCTGCTGTATGTTGTGTACAAACCTCCACTAGGTGGCACTGTGATTTTAAAGACCTTTGTTTTACAGGCAATCAGAGCTGGAAGAAATCATTGCTGACGTGGGATCGAATGTAAGCAGATTTTAAACTACACAAAACAAGAAAGGCCCAAATAGGGTCTCAAGAAAAGACTCACTACTTATCAATCAAGGGCTGGAGAAGAAGAAATGTTTCAGCTTTCATTCCAAAAATAATGTTTGAAATAAACACGCTGCTGCTAATGAATGTTCAGATGTTGTCACGTTAATGAGGAATGTTGCTGGGACTCGGCCTTCACGTTTCATGAGCTGATTTATTTCCTTAGAATAAAACGTTTGTGTGTTTGCAGCTTTAAAAACGTTTCATGTGATGGATTCACAGCAGCTTCCTCCTTCGTGTTTCAGAGACTAAACTCTCAAATGTGTCCGTCAACAAATAAAACTGGGGTGAAAACCTGCACTCGGCCCGTGGCTCTGTTTTTACATGCAGCACCGTGTGTGTGTGTGTGTGTGTGTGTGTGTGTGTGTGTGTGTGTGTGTGTGTGTGTGTGTGTGTGTGTGTGTTTGTGTGTGTGTGTGTGTGAGGGGCCTCAATACCACGATGGGAAATTATTCATTAAAATCATTAAAGGGTTAGGTTCGGGGTATTAGCAGGAATTCGTAATTAAAACACACTTAGACACACACACACACACACAGTGGAATGAGGTCTGGCAGCGTTCTTCTCTTTCAGCCTCATGTCAGTCATTCCTGTTTCAGCTGTTTTTTCTGTCTCTGTTTAACCTGTTTCTCTCTCTCTCTCCCTCTGTTTCTATCTTTCTTTCTCCCCCTTTGTCTTCCTCACCCTGTGTGTGTCTCCTTCTCTCTCCCCCTCTGTCTGTCTCTCTCCCTCTCACACACCATCTGTCTCCCTCACCCTCCGTCTATCTCCCTCTTCCTCCGACCCTGTTTCTGTTTGTCCTTCACCTCTGTCTCCGTCCCTCTGTCTTTCACCCTCCACACACACACACGCACACGCACACACACACACAGTACTTCCAGGCAGTGTTGGGGATTAGCCAGCAACAACTAGCAAATCATTGAGGATGAAAGTGACTTTGACATGTTTACACTCACGGTGTTCTATAGCACTGTGTAACATAACTGTCGCCAAACTTTATTCAAAACACAAACACACTTACTCCAAAGTCTCATTCACAAACATATCCCATCATGCATCACTCGTCTCGATCACCTTGCTTAACCTTTATACATATGCCATCAAACACGAACAGCTCCATCACTTTCTTTGACCTTACCCGTACTCATTTGACCCATTTTGCCTCTTTTCTTCTTCTTTTATGATTTTTTTCCTCCTCACACATTAGAATGAATCCAAGAGATCCAAGAGCCGAATAACTGTGTTTTCTTGCCAAAGGTATAATAATAATAATAATGATTGCAACAGCTCCACCATAAACACAGCATAGTATCCTGTTGCCTTGTGTCCTATCAGACCATCTCATCTAAAGGACTCAATGGTGTTAAAAGTCTATCCTACTGCATCGTTGGATACTCAAAATGTATTATAAGTGCGTCAGATCAAGAGAGAGATACACACCCTTAATAAATACTCTTGGTTTATGATTAAACCAACAACTGTCCGTCACTCGCAGCATCATGAAATACAGATTTGAATAATTTCCGCATTTTTCCTTGCGTGTAAAACAGCACAGATAGCTTCAATCTAGTCAGCTGCCTTTTTTTTCAGGGGCTTGTAATGTCGCTAAATACTTTTTTCTCTGATCTGCAGCTCAGCTTATCTTTAAACTACACTTGAAAAGGAAGTGTCCAGATGAGAAGCTATTTAAAACAAAAGAAGATGTGAGTGTTGAAGTAAAGCTGTGAAATGAAGGTGAACCTGTGCCTCCTGTTTGGGCCTGAGTGTGTGTGTGTGTGTGTGTGTGTGTGTGATGCTTGGTAACGCAGATGGCAGATTACTGTAGTGTGTGGAATGCAGCACAGCCACAACCTGATTGAACTTTCTGCCCACGCGCACACACAAGTAGTTTAACCATATACACAATAAAGAAAATAAAAAGAAACAAACAAAATCATTTTCACATGAAGCTATTTTAAAAATATCAAATGTTTAATATCCTGATGTGGCAGCAAACATCAGGCAATGTAACTATTGAAAATTCTGCTGAGACTGGATCATTCTGCAACATCTGGAGCATTTTTGTTCTATTTTAATAAAAAAGAAACACATTAATTAAAGGTATATTGGATAATTTGTTAAAGAACTAAAATGAGAGAGAGAAAATCTGAAAATGTGCATGCAAATCTACAATAAAATGCTGTTTACATTTTTCTAAATAGGAACTACATCATTTTGTATCGTCATCATAAGGAGAACGGCCTCCATATTTGAGTAAAAGCAGTAAAAGAAAGAAAGAGAAAATAGATCTGCACAGATTCTGTATATGTTTAACTTTAAAGGAAACATACCAACGTGTAATTTGTAAGGGCGAGTCAAATATAAAAAAAACAGGTGTAGCAGGTGGGTGGAGTTTCAGTGTGTCATCAGCTGGTCGGACAGGTAGCGACAAACCCCAAACCACAGCCACAGGAAGCTACACACGCCGGTCTGACCTGTCAGGCCTTCATTCCTGAGGTCAGGGGTCACAGTGTATAAAACCCTGAGACAACAGTCGGCATCATTCAGGATCCAGAACAAGATCCACACAGGACTTTGTGGAGTGTTTTGTGAGGAGTTTGTGTGTGCATGTTTTGATTTGAGGTTTAGCAAATTTGCTTTTTTTAAGCTTTTGTTTCTGGGGAGCTCTTCGAGTACATCTTTTTTGTAAGTTTTTTTTTTAAAAAAGTTCACTTTTTTTTTTTTGGTTGGTTTATTGTGTTTGAGGTTTTGTCTTTGCTTTTTTGGATTTAAGTGTTTATATTTTGGAGGGACTGTGTTTGTTTGTGTGTTTGTTTGTTTGTTTGTGGGACTTGAACGGCTGCAGCTCTTCCTCTTTGGTCAAGTGGTTCTCGACAGTTCAACAGTCTTCACACGAATTTGTGAAATGTTTAGGACCACTTGATCAAGGCCACGGAAAAACCCGACCAGCACCAGAAGCGGACTCTGATCATCACTGACGGTAAAATCAGACTTATTCTGTAAACAACACTATACTGTATACTCCAGCCTGCCATTATAGTGTAACAAGTACTTTCTTCTTCTTTGCACAACATTTATTATTATTTTATACAAATTTGAGTCTGCAACATTAAGACAATTACTGATACTACAGTGATCATTTTCCTTAAAGCCATAGTGATCGATGTGAAACACATTTTATGCACTGAGGACATGTGGAAGAAGATTAGTGGTATTAATGCATTCTCCTTGAACTGTGAAATGTGTATTTTGTAATAATTTCTGAAGTGAACAAAATCAATAAAGATATTTTCCATAGCATACATATGTGTGTGTGATTTTTTTCTTCCAGAGTTTTCTGTTGAGGATTTTATAATGTATTATAGAATGTATATTACTGAATGTATTCTATACAAATCAAGATGTTATTATTATTGTTGTCATTATCACAATTATTAGTAGTAGCAGTAGTAGCAGCAGTACTGGTGTTGCTAATGTAAACTGGATGTGAACAGGGGCTGGCATTTTGTCTATTTTGTATGTTATGTTTGAAGAAATACCAAAAGTGTAAATGCATAAATTGTGTGCACAAAAATAACAAATTGCTGGTATATGAAAACAAACTTAGAACTTATAACCTAGAAATGCCCCAAATCAGGATCCACAACAGCCATAAAACCTTAAAAATCACATCCAAACAGCTGCAGCGCCACCTGGTGATGTAATGTAATGATGCTGAGCTGTAAGCTCATTGCATCGCCACTTAGCGCCATCTCGTGGACATACAGCAGAACAACATCATGTGCTCTGTGTTTGCATCTCCACACTTCTTTCTACCACTCATCAGTTTTTCAGTAAGCAGTGTGTTCAGAGAGGAAAAGGTGAACCTCTGAAATATGGAGGAATCGTGTATAATTGCCCATTTCAATCATTTCATTATGTACGGTGGCCGAAAGAGATCACCATCACAGTTTCCATAAAACTCCATATAACAACTATATATTGGATGGTTAGCAACCTCGACACTGAAATATTTCTTTTTTCTATTGCTTATAAATTCAGTCATCAAGATAATAAATCTGAAACATACTTGTGCCTTCCCGTGTTTTCTTTTCCCGCAGGTGCGCTGCATCCCGCCGATAAAGTTCCGCTGCGTTGCCGTTGTTGTTGTGGCTCGCTTCCGTTTTGTTTCTTCGTTGTAGCATTTCAGTTTAACGCGTGTGTGTGTGTGTGCGTGTGTGCGTGTGTGTGTGTGTGTGTGCGCGTGTGCGATGATGACCTCTCTCGGTCACCGTAATTATGACATATTCAATCACGTTAAGTTTCTGTCTGCAACGCTTTAAACGCTCACTGCAAAGTCCTTCAACATAGTGTTCTCCTTTCAAAGAGCTAGAGGCCAGAATGAATTTAATCGTTTTGCAAATTGTGACTAATGCGTTCAGTTCACATAACACTTTATGCTACAGTTTGTAATAAAATATGGCGTCGCCTCTGTTTGTGAGAATAATGCGCTGCCTTTGTCTCTAACATTTGAGACTGTGACATTTTATTACATCAAACCAATGTATCATAGTTTATGCAAGTCACTTTAGCGTCAAACGGCTTCTGGGGATATTATAAATATAAATTAAATGTACCTTTTTGGTTCATTTACCTTAGACCTACAGACCTACGTAGACCTACAGATTATTATATTCTCTATGCATTTGGGGTGTCAGTCAGTCAATGAAGCACCTATAACTTAATAATCTTGGCCTAAGCTTCTTCTTTTCTAGTTGGACATCATGGTGGCTTTAATTGATGTCTGATTCACACGATTTCTAAACTAAGGGAGCAAGTTTGTCTATTGTCAGTTTTAAATGATCATAATAACTTTCTTAAAACTGCATGGTGCCCTGTCAGATTAGTTTTTTGATACTTTTGCTTCTTTTGAAGTATTGGTTTTAAATGCAGATCTCTGGCCTCTTCTCTGATGCAGATCAGAGGCCAGAGATCTGCATGTAACCAGTACTTCAAAGGTGAAGAGAAGAGTATATGACATCAAATCCAGAGATATGTTTACAGGAAATAATAATCATCTCAAAGTAGTTTCTCAGTTTCTGTGCATACAACTAAATTCAGGTTTAAGAGAACAAAGATCCTGCTGCTGGATCAGTGGCTTCACTGTATTGTTGAGCTTCCTCTGTTATTACAAACTTTTGTTATCTTTTGTTGTTATTGTCTGCGGCCCCACCTACAGCTATTACATCATACCAGGCCACTAGAGGTGCGGCAATCTCTCTCTTTGAATTGACTCCTCTGATGACTGTTCCATATTCCTCTTACATGCCAAAATTTTAGATTTTAAACAAAACTTGTATTGAATTTGCTTGGTGAAATAATAACGTTGTGTTATTTAATCAATGACAATTTATATCCTTATGATGATTCCAACTGAATTTTAAATGAACTATTTTGGGAAATTATCCTGCATAAAATATAGACCAAAAAGCTTCAGCTTCATTTAGAGGTGAGAATACTGTCGAAATGGTTGACTTTTTATTTTATTTTGAAAAGCAGGAGAATTACTGACATCATTCAGTGTTTTCTAATAGTTTTGGAAATAGCAGTTTGAATAAATTGTTTAAAACACAAATATCTATCCCGTTTTCAAACTTATATAGCAGTGATGTCTGATGGAGAAGTTATTTTTATTTATTTATTTATGGCACCACGTTTGAGACAGAGTGCTAGTGAAATCAAGTAAAACAAGTCGTCAATTTTAGATGAACATGATGATGAATGCCGGCCGGTTTCAGTAAAGATAAAATTCCAGTTTGTTTTAGTGTAACTCTGCTGATATTCTGACGAAAAGCAACAAAATAGGGCAAATAAATCAAATTCCACCGGAAAGCAGACATCATCGCTCACAGCACTTACCGGCTCGTGCTCCCTGCCCCACTTTACTGCAGGTCCTGTAGCGTTATTTGTTCCCACCCGTGTTCCGACAACAACAAGATGGGATTGGTCAGTCGCTCTCAAGTGTCACGGAAATGTAGCATTTCTTTCTCGGTTTCACGCGGACATGGCTCACAAGTCATACGTTCAGTATAACACACAACCTAATCTGTAAAGTAAACCATAACAATAACTATAACTATGACTACAAACTGAAACTTTTTCGGTTCTGTTTACTTCCGGGTGTGTTCCACCTACTACGTCCGCCTTATTGTCGTAACATGGGTGAAGAAGAACATGACGCGTTTGCGGTGCGTTAACCTAGAAAGACGACGGACCAATAAGAACAGAGTTCATGTGACCTTTAACCAATCAGGTTCAGCGACCCTTTGCTCTGTGTTGGAGACTATAAAATGATCCAACTTGAATTCAACGGGTTGCTAACTTCTTACGCAGGACTCATTACAGCTGCACATGAGAAGTAACTTGGTCTCTTCTTCATCATAATCTCCAGTCCTCCCTCTCACTTCTACTGGAAACATGGTGAGTAGAAATGTTTCATATGTTATCAAACCTGTTGATTACACGAGGTGAGGTTCAAGGGTCCAGTTTGAATTAGTGTGTGTGTGTCAATGCGCATGATGCATTTCAGTGACTTTGCTGTTTACAATTATGTGTAATCATGTATTTTTTTTAAAAGATGTTTAGGATTTATCTCAATCTCTAAAGTGTATGTTAAATATTGTTGCACTGGAGTTTTATTTATGGAATTTATGCGTCTTTAAATTATAATATATATATAATATTTGTTTTAGTTTGTGCGTATGTGTGTTACCTGCAAGTTGACCCAGTTTGTTAAGTTTTTTGAGCTGTCACCGGGTTACATTCCTGGGGTTTTAACTGTCTTTTTAAAAGGATCTGGCCCTTTTCTCTCTGAGCTCAAACCTATTGATCAAAGACAGTATGAAGCTTTGCCTTTTATCTTTCACTTTCTATAATGTATAAGCCTTCTGTCTTTGTATGAGAACAATCACTACAGCTGTGTTTGACTTTGGCAGACCACAGACTAATGTGCGGATGAGATTTCTTAATCATTGTATGCCTGAATGTTTTTTTGTATTTAGTAATTGAGTTTCTATTGGGCGGCTACGTTTTAGTTGTGGTATGAATTGTGTGCTTTGGTCATGATGGTATCGGTTTCTCCACAAAAGAGCCTTTTATTCTCCTCTATCCTTCTGATCTCGCATTAGCTTTGTATGTGATGAGTCAGTGTTAATGAATTGCGTCCTCTTATCTTCAGCGCGAGTGCATCTCCGTCCACGTCGGTCAGGCTGGGGTCCAGATTGGCAACGCCTGCTGGGAACTCTACTGCCTGGAACATGGGATACAGCCGGATGGACAGATGCCCAGTGACAAGAGCATCGGAGGAGGAGGAGCAGTAGCAGGAGCAGGAGGAGGAGGAGGAGGAGATGATTCCTTCAACACCTTCTTCAGTGAGACTGGAGCTGGAAAGCATGTCCCCAGAGCGGTGTTTGTTGACCTGGAGCCTTCTGTCATTGGTAAATTGTGAAGACGAACTTGCTTTTAATGTTCTGATATGACAATCTGCAATACCTCACTGAAACAACAACAATCCGTCTCCTCAGATGAGGTGCGTTCAGGGTCCTACCGTCAGCTGTTCCACCCTGAGCAGCTGATCACCGGCAAAGAGGACGCTGCCAATAACTACGCCCGTGGACACTACACCATTGGTAAAGAGATCATCGACGTGGTACTTGACAGGCTTCGCAAACTGGTGGGTATCCGGTCGACAAAGAGGAGTTGCGCCCCGATTTTTGTTTCAAGTGGTGAATGAATTCATATTATTGCATTTCTGTATTGAACCTCTTTGTCCTCCTTCTTGTCCCCCTGTCCTCAGGCTGACCAGTGCACAGGCCTTCAGGGCTTCTTTGTCTTCCACAGCTTTGGAGGAGGCACCGGTTCTGGTTTCACCTCCCTGTTGATGGAGCGTCTGTCTGTAGATTATGGCAAGAAGTCCAAGCTAGAGTTCTCCATCTATCCAGCTCCTCAGGTGTCCACTGCTGTGGTGGAGCCCTACAACTCCATTCTGACCACACACACCACCCTAGAGCACTCTGACTGTTCCTTCATGGTAGATAACGAGGCCATCTACGACATTTGCCGTAGGAACCTCGATATCGACCGGCCCACTTACACCAACCTGAACAGGTTGATCAGTCAGATTGTGTCTTCCATCACTGCCTCCCTTCGCTTTGATGGCGCCCTCAATGTTGATCTGACTGAGTTCCAGACCAACTTGGTGCCTTATCCCCGCATCCATTTCCCTCTGGCCACCTACGCTCCCGTCATCTCTGCAGAGAAAGCTTACCACGAGCAGCTGACCGTGTCTGAAATCACCAACTCTTGCTTTGAGCCGGCCAATCAGATGGTGAAGTGTGATCCTCGCCATGGCAAGTACATGGCCTGCTGCTTGTTGTATCGCGGCGACGTGGTGCCAAAAGATGTCAATGCCGCCATCGCTGCCATCAAAACCAAGCGCTCCATCCAGTTTGTGGACTGGTGCCCCACTGGTTTCAAGGTTGGCATCAACTACCAGCCTCCCACCGTGGTTCCTGGAGGAGACCTGGCCAAGGTCCACAGGGCCGTGTGCATGCTGAGCAACACCACCGCCATCGCAGAGGCCTGGGCTCGGCTCGACCACAAGTTTGATCTGATGTATGCCAAGCGGGCTTTTGTCCACTGGTATGTGGGTGAGGGTATGGAGGAGGGCGAGTTCTCTGAGGCCAGAGAGGACCTGGCAGCGCTGGAGAAGGACTATGAAGAGGTTGGAGCTGAAACTGCGGGAGCAGATGATGAAGATGATGGAGAAGAGTATTAGTATTCCATAATCTGCTGCTCAGCCCATCCTGTGTTTTTCATGTCACTGTTCCTGTTGTCTATTCTATAACAGAAGGCGTCTTGCATATCGTCTCTAGGTGGCAGTATCGGCCTTCATATCTATCTGGTTCATTCCATTCAAACTGGTGTGCGTGTGTGTTTCCTGTCCTTATTCCAGTAGAAACGTTTAGGAAGCTCTGCAGCAGGGCTCCGATTGGCAGATGTGGTGTTTTAATACTTTTACTAACCATGACTTCTTTATGGATAATAAATAACACTGGTCAAAAATGGTTGTGGAGTGAATTTGGTTCCATTTCTGCACAGGGAGATGCAACATGATTGAACAGGAAGGTGTTGATGGTGTTTATGTACAAAAGCAACTCTGACAGTGTGACTGCTCAATTTGAATTTCACTTTAAAAGCACTAGATACATCAAAATGGCCACTATTACACTTGCAGTTTACATGTTTGTCTCAATGAATGAATTTTACCATCTTGGCAGCACAAGTTCCATATCAAGGTATTGTTTCAAAGATTCTACTTTTCTGCTCCTCATGTATTTGTTATGCTTTGGTAGAGCCGCAGCAGATCGGCCTAATTAGTAACGATGGCTGTAAATGCTGATGTCAGGATTGTCGCCTGTAAAATGGTTTCTGAATCAATGAATTTCCAAATCTTAGTTCTGCATTGTGCCTTTTGCACCTGCTACTGTGTGGAAAATGCCTAATGTACGAGATTGCATCATGTAAGCTCACCACTACAGTCACGACAATGGATAGCACAACTCCACCCACCCGGACTCCTACCCTTATAAGTATGAGTCTCCTAAATGTGTGTTACCAACCTTTAAAGGAAGTGCAATGACACTAACACTAACATTCATGTGTTGATTGCTACTTTTTCGTTGCAATCAACAAAAGATACACGTTGTCACTTTCTACGTTTTCTTTGATTTGAACAAACTAGCAGCACGTGTCGTGTGAGGACAGGACAGCTCGTTCAACTGAGTTCAATCACGTGATTTTGATAATCTTTTGCAAATTATGCGGTAAACTGGGAAATTATGCAGCATTGTGGAAAATTGCGCCGTTTTGTTAAATTTGCATAAAACCATGCAATCAGGGAGTGTGGAAAAGCTGAAAGGGACTGTTTGTGCAATACCAAATCTTTCTGGAATATAATCAATCAATCAATAAATCAATCACGCCTCAAATGTCTCTATGCTGGTGGAAAAATGTTCCAAACTTATTTCATTCCAGGTTTTTCCAACTTATTCCTTTTGGAGCGCCACGGTTTGAGTTCGATTTCCATTCGTTCCACAAAAATATTACAGCCTCTGCTCATGGCTCAAAAGTTATCAATCACATCCATGAAAAGTCAGTCCATCCAAAGTCAGTTTCTCAGCAGCATTTGAGATGATTTTAGATTTTAGACTGCAGAACATCGATGTGAGATGTTGAGAGGAGCCCAAGTTACATACATACAGCAGCTCATACACACACAGCAACACTCACAATGTCACACACACACTGTCCAATCCTGTAGTCTGTAACTTCACGCTTCATTGACATCAGTCTCCTCCCATAGAACACACACACACTTCTAGGATGCTACAGCTCCATTTCCCCATGAGAGCAGATACTGAATTAGCTTCTTTAGAATGAGCTGAAGGAAGTGTTTATTAAAGAATATGTATTAATTAAACAGACAATTTACTCAGAGTCACAAAAGAGTCATTAAAGTTTTTATTCAAGATGTACTCACAGTACTGGAACCCAGCTCGGGGACGGAAACCAGACTACAGGAGATACACAGTGAGTACAAAACATTTGACATCAAACTGAGTATAGCAGCCATGTTGTATCTTTAATGTCTTAACATGTACAACTTTAAAAACTGCTTTTGATTTGTCGTTTTTTTATAATTGTGTTTGCCATGCATTAGTGAGTGTTTTGATGTGGTACTTGTTTCACAGCTGAACTCAATCATTAGTTCCTGTTTCTGTACATGGACGTGTGACAACGTATGCTTTTACTTTGAAGTTGAAATCTTCTGCCTTCTGGTGTTTTTCTGTCTTACCTGGTTTGAGCTTCTTTTCTATGCAACTGTTTGTCTAAAGTTAATCAATGAAGAAGTTAAGGTCTTACATTGAGATAAGACGACCGGTATGGAACACAAACTGTTCCTACGTCACTTTATGCTGCTATATGACGCTGTATGTAATGTCTTTAATGGCTGTGACCTCTTGTGGAGAGATGTAAAACACGTTTGCCATATGAATGAAACAGCCAAACAGCCTTGTCATGCCGAAAAGTCCTCAAAATGTGTCATTATATGTTATTTCAGTAAGAACGCTCTGCCTCAAAAACCACTCAGTGTGAGACAATCATTCTGATTAGCTCATGGTGTCTTGAATTTTGAAAGAATGCTTAAATCCTGTTTGAGAGTAATGGGGCTTTGTACATGGAGGAGTACAGTGAGTCATGACCACTGAGTTATGGATAGGCCTAACTTCTACCATTTCAGGTGAACTTGAGATGTATCCAATTTCCATAACTAAGACAAGATAAGATAAGAGCGTCTCCTTTCAAGCTAAAACTTATTAAATATTCCTTGATGGCGAATATAACCGATGTGTTTCTTCGCCCGTCATCTGCAGGTGGTGGAGGGCGAAGAGCAGCTTCCTCTGGGATCGACACTCTACAGGAAACGTCCTCGCACTGCAGAGGATGAGGAGGCACGAACCTGCGCGTCACGGCCAAATCCTGAAGGCTCTGGAGGATCAGAGTCAGTCTCCGAGCCGGGTCAGTACAGCAAGCTGGAGGAGGAGGAGGAAGAGGAGGAGGAGGAGGAGCTGCAGAGGTTATGTCAACGCTGTCACATCATGACATCACAGCTGAAGAGGCAGGCTGCTGCCCTGATCGACCCGATGGCACTGAAGGTCAGAAACACAACACTGTACAACGAGTGACATGTAAGGAGGGAGGATTCTGAACTGTACAGCAATGGAATATCAGATATAAAGATTAGATAGAACAACAAATGGGTACAGGAGCCTGAAAGAGAGTGCTGCTGTCCCTGCAGCAATGTTTTAGATTTTGTGAAACAGATACTGATATGTTGGGTTATAAGACTAGGATGACCTGAAAGAAACATACAGATCTGGTAGGACTGTTGGACACGAAATAGAAGAATAGAAAGATTTATTTTTAGATTTTTATGCCTGTTATGGGGAAAAGATCTGCAGTCAGTCCCAGGCTGCAATTGGCTCTGGCGCTGTGGGTGAGCTGTTGAGGCTTGGGTGCAGGAACACAGAGAGGTTAGTTTGACAATGAGCTGCTCTGTCAGGTTTGAACATCGGGGAAGCCTGTGACCCTGCAGGGACGAGCGAGCTTCAGCTTCTCTGGAGTCGATTCTCTTTCTAGCTTTGCCTCCTCGCACTAAAACAACAGAGGCGGCCTGATTTGTCTAATGCGCTGACGTGACTTTCTCTCTTTCTGTGCGTCTCTCTGTCTCTTTCTGTGGAGGAGTGAAGTAAATTCCCTGAACTGTCTGCCTTTTAACCAGAGTGACTGAACACTAAAAACTGTACTGGTCAGCTCCCTGTGAATCTGCCGTGATCAAACAGGACAGAATCTAATTTACGAGCGGATAAGGCCTCACCCTCAGAGCTCCATCATCACCTGCTGTGATCATGATGATAATAATAATGATAATAAAAACTGTCATGGCTGACTTCTTCTCTGATACTCAGCACTTCCTGTCGCCCCCATGGAGATCCAGCCATCCGTCACCATGGCGAAGTTGTAGAGCGCCTGCTGACGAGGTCACCTTTCTGCTGAGGGGGCAGAATCCAGCAGGTTGCTATGGTTACATCAAAAAATTCACTTCCTGCCTTGGTAATCTCAGGAAGCATCAGACCTCAGTGGGCTCTGTAACCAGGCTGAGTCTAACCTGAGCCGATCCCAGCACCAGCTAATCAGCAGCCCCCCCCCCCCCCCCCCCCCTGAGCTGAGTGTTGAACCCTGGAGTTGCAGTTCCTGTGAGTGGCCACTAGAGGCTGCTCCAAGAATGGAACAGGGCAGATTCACTGTCAATCAAAGCTGAGGACGCCACAAAGTTTGATGATAGTGGATGAATGTAACAAAATAAATAAAACACATTCTTCAATACTAACATAGCTAACAGAATTTACTGCTGTTGTGCCCCTGGGATATAGATTTAGAGATTTGAACCTGCAACCTTCTAGACTCATTCTGTCCTAGTAGACACACAGAAAAATCTCTTTCACACAGGTACAGATTTACACACACACACTCTTTTAGAGTTGTGGTGCAACATTCTAACATGTTATTCATCCGGGTTTGAAGGTAGATACAGTTGTTTACCGAGTGTTAAACTCACACACTCTTTCCCTCACAGCACATCCCACAGCAGGAGGAAGATGGATGATTCTTGATGCTGTGCCTCCACAGAGAGAAGCCCTAATTCTGTTACACTACACAAACAGCAGAAATGGAGCCAATTTGTAACACAGGCAGGCAGGTTGAGAGTCTGAACACACTCTGTGTTACCAGGAAAACACACATGTTTAGAGAGACAGACAATGGCCAGGTCGATGAGCTTACAGAGAGCTCCACCGCACAGGAATTTTATTTATATACCACCAATGTGCTTTTGCATATTGTGTTTATTGGCAAAGGTTTCAGGAAATGGTGCAATGATGAGAAAATGGCAGAACAGTTTGTTTGATGGTGAGTGGACAAAGTGCCTCATATTCACACTGGAAACTACATGAAGTCAGACTCAAGGTTTTCATTTACCTGTGGCCATGATTTTCTCTGGACACAAAATGCAAACATGGCCTTGGTTTGTCGATGTTCGTGCATGACATGCCTATGAAACCTCCTCGCACACTAGCGTCTCCTGTTTGTTGGACATGTTCTCTGCTTGTGGGAGTGCAGGGTCTTGGAAGGAAAACATGAATGCCTGGCAGCTGGAAATTAATTGCGACAGGTAAGAAATCTGTAGCTGGAGGCACCAACTGTCACAGTGAGGTGACATCAGTGAGTTACAGCGACGAAGACTGACAGCATATGGAGCAGATTTAGAGCTATAAATGACACAACAGTGTGTTATAGCCACATTCTCCTATCTCTCTCTATCTCTCTCTCTCTCTCTCTCTCTCTCTCTCTCTCTCTCTCTCTCTTGCCTTCATTATTTCCTCCAGAGAACGTTGTTGTCCGTTTTCATTTCCCATCCCCAAGTCTCCTCTTGGTTATGAACTCAGTCAAGTGTCACATTCTGAGATTAATCTGCCAATTAGTTTCTATTAACTACAGAAGTATCGGAAGGTCATTCTGTGAAGGCACTCCCACTCTGATACAGTGACAGTGTTTGTGTGTGAGAAAGAGAGAGAGAGAAAATCTCTTTGTAATATAAAAGCCATTAATTTCACCAACAAATGTATTTCATGAATTCATTTTGATTCGAGTTGCAAGTACCTTTCAGTCCAATAGGCCAGTAACCTGTGATTTCTTGGATTTTGCACAATTTCGCTCAATCTGGGTGATTTGTGGTCTGCTCTGCTTTGATCAGACCCTTTATTTGTACCTGTACCAGTTCACCACCCACCCTACTCACTTTATTAGGCCTGCTTGTACTTGACTCTTCCCAAACGTAAAACCAGTTTTGGCTGGAATCAGTCTGGCCTCATGACGCCTGATGACGTCATCAACTGCAGAGGATTTTTTTGGGTGGTTTCTGTAAAACCAGGATGGAATTTCTCTAGGATGAAGGTTGTTTTTGTGATCGGTGAATTCTGCTACTGCTTAATCAAGCCATTTGTACAAAGCGGCAGCTGATCTATCGAGGGATCCCTACGACTTTAAACACACCAGCCCAGCTCCCATTTTAATAAAAGGGACACAATCACACACAGATATGTCTGTCAGTTGCCCACGTCTTTCATCTTCCCACCGCTGAGGCCATTTCCCTCCGAGCGCTGCTTTGCTCCACTGCAGCTGCCGCGCTGTTTAGCACCCCTCCACTTTAGATTGTCACCCAGCGCTGTCATCACTCATCACCTTCAACATGACCACCACTGAGCTCAGCAGAGGATGAAGCGGCAGGAAGTCTCTCCTCGCCAAGCTAACAAGCATCAGAGCAATCGGAGGAGACTTTATTTTAGTCTTGGCACAGAGAGTGGTACAGGGCCTAAAGCCATTGGTCATTCATACAGAGGGATTATGCTGGAGAAATGACACAACACTCCTCAGTGATATCAGTTATGGAGAGACGAGAGACCGTGATGTAATTAGATATCTAATTAAGTATCAAATCATGTGTTTAAGGCTGCTAGTGTGTGTGTGTGTGTATTACTGTATCAGTGCAGTTTGAAGGTGGCGCTAATTAAAAGTAATTAGCTTCATTGGCAGTCTCATAAACAAACACTCGTGTGTATGTTTACTGTCCTCATCATCAACCTTGATTGATTATGCAGTGGGATGAGGTGATTTATCTTAGTATGAGAGGCTTTGATCACATTAAACCTATATGAAAGAATGATGCAAAGTGTATTTTGTGTGTGTGTGTGTTTCTCACTGATTATCAGAAGTTGGAAAGTTGTTACAGTAAACATGCAAGCAATACCGACGAGTGTAAATGATTTTAATATACAATGTTGTTCTTATTTCGTGGTATTTCTCTGCCACTGTATTGACATTGTTTTAAATATGTCATACAATATGTCTTTGCCTATGTCTGAGCAGTATTTCAGGGACTGCTTTATTTGTATAGCTTCTCTCCCTGGGTTGGTACTTTGCTGGCTCAGCTTGTAGCGTCAAAGCCAGACTGTACGAGATTTGTTTGTCATTTGGCTCACAGGTGGTAACTGATCCAACTTTCACAATGTCAGGGGTTTATTCCATAATCCTCCAAATCAGAATCCATGTTTTACTGTTGTTGTTAAATGTATTCAGGGTATTTTTGTGGTTGTGCTGTTGTTTGAAATCGTCACCAGGTGTCAGGGTAATGTAAAGAGGTGTGTGTGTGTGTGTGTGTGTGTATGTGTGTGTGTGTGTGTGTGTGGCAGCATTCGTTCTGGGATGTACAGACAAGAGTATGCTGCTATATAATGCAGTGGTTTGCTTTAAGTAAAGTTTCATGCTCCAGTTATCCGCAGGTTTGCTTTATTTACATTTACATATAACACACCATATGCTGGAATGAACAGGTCACCACTGTCGATTTAGTTGACTTGATAGAGTCTTGGGATTGATCCTTACATTGTGTCCTAGAGAACATAATTAATCCTTCAGTTGGATAGAAAATATGCAAACAAGTACGTGAGCAACACGGCCCACATAGCAGCTGGCAGAAGCATATGTGTAACTAATGTGAAATGGACTCCTGGCCCGAGCTGCGGCTGCCGTGTGGCTGCATAAATGAAGCTGTGGCTCACCAGACAACACAGGCGAGACTCTGAGCTCTTCTGTCTCTGTCGTGTAGTTTTAAATTCAATAATCTCCCGCTGCTGTAAAGTGCCACAATGTACGGACTTGAGATTGAAGGATAATTAAAGTTAGACGTGTGATTCTGACAGCTACAGTCTCAGGTACAGAGAATGAAATCGGTCCTCACAAGATTAGTAACAGAAGCTTGTGTGTGTGTAGGTGGGTGACTGTGTGTGTGTGTATTCTCCTGGGAAAGCAACTCTGCGCAGATTCATTTTGTTGCTACCTTGACCAAGGACCTTCACCTCTCTATGTTCTCTCGCTCCTCTTCTTCCTCTTGTCATTTCCATTCCTGTGCTCGCCCTCCACTCTTCTCTTTCATCCCCAGCGTCACTTTTCTCCTCCATCTGCCCTCCCGAAGCCTCCCTGAGCGCCTCCTCTCCTCTCGTACACCTCCTCCTCCCTCTTCCATCAGGCTTGTTTGGAATGTGACTGTAGGCCGTGGAGAGCAGGATGCTTACTCTGCTCATTTCCCCGTCCACTCCTCCTCTCCACCCTTCTCCTCTGGGATGGAGGAGGCATTGACTCAAGGAGCTCAGAAAGTCAGTGGGCCCAGGTCTGCTCCTGTGCCAGTAATATGTTTGTATTTGAATTAGTCGTTCCTTTGAAAACTCAGTATTTTATATTTTTTATCTGCTTAATAGAAAAATGAAAATAATTCTATTACAAAATATAGTTTTCATTCATAAATTATACAGTGGTAGAGGAGTTTCTTCACGTATTGATTTGCTCTTGGCCTGTTTTTAGCAGCAGACAGGCTGCCTGCAAAACCTCAGGGGAGAGATTCTCACACACACACACACACACACACACACACACACACACACACACACACACCCACACCCACACACACATTCTTTTTGTTAATTGAATGGCAGCATAAATGAATGTAGAACCCTGCCTGGTATTTTCACTCACAGGGGGAACAACTGTGACAAGTCCATTACGAATGTCGCTAATTATTAAGATGAATACAAAGTGGTTAGAAAAATGATAACGCACACACACACACACACACACTGCTCTGAATACAGATGAGGAATTAAGTGGCTATTTGAAGCCAGCAGTTTGATGTTGTTGGTCACTGTGTTTCAACCTCGGAACCCACTGTTTGATTGATGTTTCCATTCTGAAAGACCATAATGCAATTTGTTTGTATGCAGTAGTTGAATTGCATTAATGTGCACTGAATCCTAATGCAGGGGCACAGTTGCACTTGAGCAGATCGATAAGACAGTTAACGATTCTTCAGTTCTCCATTTCTGCTCACCCGACACCCATTCAAAGTTCTGTAGAGAGCAACAAGAACATTCACCAAACACAAAGTTCCTTCACTGAGACTTCAGAGTCTAATGCGCTCAGACAGACGTACTGATTAGCTGATCGTAGTGTTGCAGCATCTCTGTGATGAATAATGAAAGCAGAGCTGCACCCTGGATGCTCTGAGATCCATTAGTCACCCTGACTACAGCTCTATAAAGGCTGGCATCAAGGTCAGGTGACAGTTATTCTTTCAGGTTCTTTGACTTCTAACCTAAATAATCATTTTTATAATGTCCTGACATCTTGATTGAGGTGTTAAAGACTTGCTGCCATGACTGGTGAAAGAAATAGTTTGTTAGTTCTGTTAAGTATGCAGAACTGTGCTGTACCGCCTGTCACTCATTTGTTTGGTGGTGCACTCATATGGACTTGGCTTCCCACCTGTAGACACAGTGGGTCAGATGTACATACACGAAACACGCAGCACAAATGGCGACCCGACGAGAGCGCCAATGTGCGTTCGCAATTAGTGTAAAATGGACGTTTCATTTAATAAGGTTGCAGCTAATTACACAATCAGTGAACGGGCCCACCTACTAAACGCATTTGCTGTGTGAACGAGGGTTTAAAAGGCGCGGTTGGAATGGTGGAATCAATCTAATATGGAGATCTCAACAAGCTCCGACATTATTAGAAAATCTAAATACTGTGAGACTGAAATAGAAATACTAATCAATGAAGGAAGAAAATATATATGCTCTAACCTTTTACGTGGATGCAATGCAACTTCAGCAGGAAGAAAAAAAAGATGGCATGACATCAAAAGGCAAACGAAAGAAAAGGTTCCATGTAATAAATCTCAAGCCACTGCAGAGGGTGGAATATCCTTTAGTGCATTGCATATTTTCATTGGATGTGTGGCGATTGATCTATCTGTGCACCGTTATCTGTAATCGTACATCTGTCCCTCCGTGTTCATAGGATGTTGTGTTAGTGGTCAAGTGCACCTCCATCCATGTATATAGAAAATATTCAGCAGTTACTGATATTAAATCCAGTCGTCTGAAATGTAAATAAAGAAAATGTCAACATCAGAAAATGTTTAGCATTTATCAAGCTTTATGTACGCAGGAAACCCCACTGTGAGACTTTCCACCATGAATATAAAGGAGATGGTGTCAGTATTAGAATATATAGCATTTATTGAGGCTGTGCCAGAGGGGAAAACCCACTGTGGTTATTTCCAACATGAATATTAATGAGATGATGTTGCCGTTGGAGAAAAATAAGATAACTGAGATTAAATGTAAGATACTAAATATTTACTATCTTAATATGTATGGTAACTTCCCGTATTAGCAACAACATACTTAGATCAGCAAGCATAGTCATACACAAATGTCTAAGCCCATGTGTTTTTGATGTCTTTGTCAGTATATTCCCCGTGCATTTGACCTTAACCTGTGACATTGACCTTTGACAGATTTGAAAATGTGTCGATTGCAAAGGTCCTGACCCTAAACACAACCGACCTGCCAAGTTTGATCCAAATCCAATTTAACGCAATACACAAGAGACAACGGAGCAAAAAACAACAGCCTTGATTTTACACCTTATTCTTGGAGCCAGAGCCTATTCCGTCTATTTTTCTATTTCCTTTAATGGCATTTGGTCTACATGTGGCGCTACGGCAACAAGATGAATGTAGACGTGGATAACAATCACAGCAATAAGAGATGAAATGTTTCTATTTAAATAAGAATCATTTGAGACTAGCAGAGCCCTGTGCAGCCTTGGTGGAGGCCTGGCTCAATCTTGGATCTTTTTTATTACTTCCTGTTTTGCTGAACTCTTTAAATTATATAAGATGTACTGCAGAGAATGGAGAGTTTTCCTATTAAAATTGAGTAATAGGGCAGTAAACTAGTTTATTTGTCTGTGGTGCTGTATTTCAGGCTCTAATAGGCTGAACATGAAGAGCTAACCCTGCAGACTGGAACAGCACCTCAGGGTTTTGTACAGACAAACTCTAACAAGCACGGAACACTCTGGCAAAAAAAAAGATGAAAGCTAATATTATCGTCATTCTGCTGAGAGAAAATAGATTTTTTTGTTCTCCATTTGATTCGTTTACCTTCACACTCAGATAAATCAACACATTCACTCCCGTCTGTAGATGTGAGAGAGTCTGAAACACTAATTACTCTGTAGAAGCGTGTTAGATATTGCTGGAGGTAAAACTGTGAACTAACTCTGTCTCCTCCCCTCCAGTTAATTATCTCATTTATCACAAAGTTCCTCTGAGCACCGGAGGGGAAAACGGCAATGAAATTGTATTTATATTTTCATATTTTAATGACTCAGGGCTGTTTGTTCTTTACACTTGTTGAGCACGTTTGTATCTTCCTCTCTAGTTGTTTCTCCATAATGTGGGTTTTGTGAGCCGAGTACAGAAAAGCTCTCTCTCTCTCTCTCTCTCTCTCTCTCTCTCTCTCTCTCCCCCCCCTCTCTCTCTATCTATCTATCTTTATATGCATTTGTAAAGTAAGATTGTCACAACGGCACATTTAAAATGAATTCAGCCTTAACTACTGATAATCCACATATTTACCTCCAATCTTTAAATCCCTTAAATCAAACAGATTTAAGGGATTTAAGGTCTAAATTTTGCCTCGTGCTCATATTCAGGGAATTCAGGGATAAATGGAGTTCTACTAAAATTGGGAGTGCAGCCTTGATGATGCTCATGAGACAGTAAACAAACAAACAACCAGCAAATACATAGTCAGTCAGTCAAGAGGTCAGTAAATACTCAACATCAGTCAGACAGACAGAGAGAGAGAGAGAGAGAGAGAGACAGGGGGGGAGGACAGACAGGGAGGAGTAAGAGGCAGCAGGAGGTCTTTCTCTCGCTGTAGTGGAGGAATCTGAGGGTCTGGTTCAGTTCATCAGGACCAAAGTGTTTGATAGAGGATCTTTATCTGGCTGCTCAGGATCAAACCGACTGATTGAGGAGTTGGTTTTCGTTCAGCAACATCAGAGACCTTTCAGGTAACTTCCTGTCAGCGCTGTCATGTTTCACTTCACTTTGTTCATCATGTTTACCTCCTGCACCCGTATCTCCATCTTGCCTTCACCTCCTTAATCTCACCTCTTTCTTCTTCTCACCAACCTTCTTTGCTTCTTCTCTTCCTCCGTCTAGCTGGAAAGAATTCCCAGTCTTTCCTCCTCCTTTAGTTCCTCTATCCTTTCTCTCATTTTCTTCCTCATTCTCTTATTTTCCTTATCATTTCCATTTCTCTCCTTTGCTCAACTTCCTCTTACCTCTTTCCTCTTCTATCTGTTCTTTAATTTTTCCCTGCACCTCCTCCTTCACTTCACCCTTTATATCCCTATCTCCTCTTCTACCTTCCACACTCTTGTATTTGAAAATTGCTTTGTTTTAATAGGATCCTCTCCAATGTATAAAACTTAATTACTGGAAGTGTCTGTGACTTTAGCTTGGTTGGTCAGTTTTACCACTAATTCAGTTATGAGACTATGAAGCATCAGCACTGCTATGGTCACCTGCAGTTTATTAAGAGATAAAAATTTTAAGACACCTGTGGCCAATCAGAGATTAGGAGTCGGGATGAAGCGTTCAGATTTAAATCCACATATAAAAGAGACAATATAAATGTTTTACGGTCATTCAGCCATCTGCAGCTCTGTGACTGCTGATGGTGATCTTTCCATCTCTTTCTTTTTGTGTCTGGAGTTTCTCAGTGTGTCGCCGTCACACTGACACCTGTGGGTGAGGCGAGATTCATTCAGGAGCGCTGACTCGTGATAACTGGGGGTCAGACCTCGCTCCGGCTCTGACCCGGGCCTGATGCAGCACACCCCGTAAATCTGCGGGAGTTTCTACAGAGGCCGACAGGTTTTATGTGCGGCTCCGGCTGTCGTGGAGGAGTTTTAGTGCTGGGAGGGATTTTTTTTACACGCTACACAGCTGCTGATAAAGTGAGGATGAAAAAAGGCAGGACAGCTTGCACGCGTCCGATGGAAAAAGGAACCAGATTCCCTGAACGCATCTGTAGGCTTAGATGATCATAAAGAACCTCAATGACTCAACTCTCTGCACTGGCACAAGTCGGTTTTAAGTATTGTTTGAGAAGCTACACTGTGAAAAAGCTTGAGTGACGCCACAAAGTTGAAGAATTTGGTAATTTAGCTTTAGTGTTTTTGTTCTCCATCTGGCTTTCACATACACAATACTTTTTTAACCATTATTTGCCCTCAAACTCACATTTGCCATGTTGTTTTTGCCATCAGACAGATGCAAGCTACACACACGCACACACACACCACATGCACACATGCACACACACGCACACACGTATACACTCACGGTCGTGTTCCTGACACAGATAACAACACTGAGGCTGAACCCTGGTTTCACTACACACACACACACACACACACACACACACACACACACACACACACACACTTAGGTAATGGGATGTGACTCATGAATATGATGCAACCTCAGTTAATTTGCATTGAACAGCCTCCAGCTGAGATGTCAAGGTATCTTTGGTTGTATAATGTAGATCGACTCTCTCCTCTTTTATTTATTTTCCAATGTTCAGTGCTTCAAAACTCCTCTTCATTCCAATTTATTGTCGCTCAAGGGAAACATGTTTTGAAGTCGTAAAATTACTGTAAGAAAAATAGATATGTTTTCAACCATAGTTTCAAGGTCAAACAAGCTGAAAGCACACAGGTATGAGATTAAAAGCTTCTGAAAATAATGAAATGTTAACATATCGGTAGTTATTGATGATTTATGAAAGATCTCTTTTAACCCCCCCCCTCCCCTTATTTCTGTCAGGACTTGGCCTATGCTACGTTCCTGTTTGATAAACTCCAGCGGCTCCAGTGGCCTCGCCGAGGCCGCCATGTTTCTGCTGACACCTGCTGTGAGGTCTGCGGTGCTGCCTTTCACCAGCTGAGACGCCTGGCTCTGCGTCGCGCACTGGGAATCAGCAGGGAGATGCCGCCACGCCCCACCGCACCCAGTGTGGCACCCACCACGACCCGGGTGGAGGGCTGGACAACAGCCAATGAGCTGCCGGTGAAACTGCAGCAGTGTCGCTGGTCGTACCAGGAGGAGAAGGAGGCGGGTGAGAGGCTGAGCGGCTGGGGAAGAGTCCAGAGCTGCTACCTGGGTGCAGGCGGAGCCACAGGGTCGGTGACGGTCACACCTCTTCCCATGAATGCACACCAATGTCTGGAGGGGGTGTGGAGAGTTTCAAACAGCAGGACGCCACAACACCATCCTGCAACGGTGAGCAATGTGAAAGCTGCTGTGAAAGGAACCAGTGAGCCAGGAGTTAACAAAAGGCCCACACATAACTATAACCATGATAACCTCCTAATACTGAGCCTTTCACTGATGTTTGGATTTGGGACATTTCGTAATGACTCAAAAAAATTAGAAAGTTCTTCAAATTGAACTGAAAACTTTTTGGGCAGCTGAGTCGTGGATTTGATTGGATGGCAAAATTCCATACAGATCATCAACATGCAAAAATTTAAAATTTGTATTGGACCATAAGAGCTCCCAAAAGCTGCAACACAAGCTCATTATATGTGATTATATATGACCCAGTTGTAATAAAAGAGAAAGAGACATAGGAAATATAACAAAATTAGGGAAATGTTTTGATAAAATGCATACTTGGCAGGTCTTTCCTGGTTTTCTGTGACATGTCGGGTTTATGGTGTGGGGCCAGAAGTCTGTTCACCTTTAAAACAAGATAAAATGAGTTAATCAATACGTTTCACTGTGACTTCAACATGATGTGTGTCACAGCTGCACCTGTGTAGATCCTCCCACACTGCCGTGCTTCTAATGCAGTTGTCGCGATCAATGTGGAGATGATTGGAAATGTAAATGTAAACTGAGGTCACCGAGGAGACGCCGGAGGGTATCGATCATTAGAATCAACCAGGCAGATGCCAGCAGCCGTCACTGCCAGTGACTGTGGAGTTTTCTCAGCATTCTGCACTCAGATGACCCAGTGGAGATGAGAAATGATTCTAATAATCAAGTCATTGCCGCTTTGAAGATTGGTTGGTTTCCACTTATATCTGTTTCATAGCTAGATAGCTGGAGGATTGTTTCCGAAACTGGAAACATATTATGGACATTTATTTTTGACCATGTGGACTAAATAATAAGGGGAAAGAATAATAATGTTTGGGTTTAATTTTGTGCAGGGTTCCGTTTTTTTTGGTGTCTTTCTGGTTCTGGTTGCTCCGCTCCTCTGCTCTCTGCAGCAGCTTTCTATGTAATCCTGTTAGCTCTCGAGCACGTCACAGCCAAAACAACCGAACAATGTTGCCACAGTAATCTGCCATAAAGAGGCTGAGGATCTGAGCCCAGAGAGATGAGGAGAAACTCAGAGGAGCCGGGCAGAAGAGGGCCAGCAGTGTATCAGTTCAGTCCTGACAGAACGAGGCCAAGCAGCTCCAGCTGAAAGTATTAAAATGTGCAAAATCATACAACACTCACAGATACAAAGTTAAATAAAACTTCAAGTCTTAGCTCTACTTTCAGATGTCCTACTTGTGTGTGACCTGCTGGTTTTTGTGGCGTCTAAACTAAACGTAGGCTTGCTGCATCATCTCCTGCAATGTGTGCGTTCACCTGGTGTTTATTGGAAATTAGTCCCAATCAAAGTAAAGCAAGAATAAACAGTCAACAGTTTTTAAACAGGATATATAGACTGCAAGACTGGAGACGTCTCCTCTGTCTCTGTCTTTAAAGTCAGTCTCGTGCCTGTCATATCTGATCTGATGATGTCTTGTGTCCTGCTCTTGTCCTAACTTGTCCTATCCTCCCCCATCCAATCGTGTCTTGTTCTTTCCGTTACTATCCTATCCTGTCCCATATCTTGTCCTTATGATAATAGTTTCTTGTAGTAGTCGGTGGATCAGTGGTTGGCTCTATGCGGTGGACTTTAGAGGATCCAGATCTTGAATTGAGACATGGTTGAAGGTCTCAGAGGAGATGCTGTAAGAGGAAATGACCTGTGGAAAACATGGCTGCTGCTTGTAGTTAGTTAGCTTGATGCACCATTAACAGCAGGAGGAGGAAGCTCAGGATAAGGAGGTCATTAACCAATTAGTTCGAATCATTAGTCTGACTGTTGGCACCCAGGAGTCCATTGTCCGTGTTCCCCACAGCATGGCTGCAGAGAACTGATGATCCTATTGGGTCGTAACAAGAAGAGAGAAAACACTCAAGGTCACAATGTGGCATTTGGCAGAGTTTCTGTACCAGGAATTACTCTGAGAAATTAGCGGTATAGGGTGAGTCATCACAGTCATCATCATCATCATCACTTCCTGTCTGTTTTCTGTCCTCAGGGTCTGAGTTTGCATACAGATAGGGATTATGTCACCTCTCCGGGTCAGATTCAGGATGTCCGAGCCAAGCCGGCAGCCCACAGCATCGCCACCCAAACCAGCCAGCGCCCATCAGCCGCTGCCGCCTTCTTCACCAGGTCAGTGAACGCACCGTGTAACCACAACACCATGTCATGTCATGTCAGGAATTGACTTCTTCTGCCCACACAGGCGCTGACACATACTCACTATTAAATTACAATGGCACACTTAAACCTCAGCACACACTAACTGCAAGGGTTGATTGATAAGTAGTGATCCTAGCACAGACAATTCTAACTCAGAGTTCTTTATGTTCCGACACAATCACTTTAATCGATTTCACACACAGATGCTGAAGCGATTCTACAAGCTCAGAACATATCAATCACTCTATGGTCAAGGTTGGTTTTAGGTAATGAATAAAAGACTTCTTTGATAAGTGCCACTTGATAAGTTCTGAGCCTTGGATAGAATTTGTGATAAGGTTTAATCACTGACTTCAAAGGAATGCAGCAGAACAATATTACAGCAGCTGCTCACTTTATGAGGCTCAGAATTTACCAATCAACCCTCATATATTGTGCAAGCATAAATGGAAGAATCCCTTAACCCTCTCCATTGAAGGGACATTTTAATTCCTGTGATTCAGCAATATTTGATGGAATGATAATAAATGACTCACTTCCTTATGGTTAATGTTTAAGTTATCAGTCAAATCTTGTTTATCAGCTGTTCAGGGTTTAAACATAAATCTCTGAGTTGTAGACTTACAGGTTCTTTGTTGTGTTTGGATTGGAGGTGTGTATGGTAATATGTCACCGGGATGCACAGCCGGGTGGCACATTAGTCATTTTGTGCGAATGGTAAGCTGAGCATCGATCAGCCTGTTAAAACAGAGCCGAGCTGCGAAGGAGATAATGTATGCAGACTCACTGACACCGCCGTTACCCACAAGCCCCTGCTGCTTCACTCCTAATGTTGATGACAGGATTCTTCCTACAGTCTCGCACAGATGAAATCATCACCTTTAACGGATAAAAAGCAGGAAGAAGTGTGCTTACGTGAGCCAACAATGAGATTCTGACTGAAAAGCTGTTGCAACACTGAATACAAACACAAACTAAACTTTCACTTGGTCTGAAGATGACAGGAATTTCGATATTGGACTTTATCCTTTATTCGATTCCCAAGAATGTGAGTGACTTTGTGCACTGAACACATCATCCTCTTGGCAGCTTTCCTACATGTTAGTGAATAAGATGGCAGGTGATTCATGGCACCTGTAGGTGCTGAGGCAGTGTGGCAGGTGTACTGGAGGTCATTGAAGTGGTAATGAATGTGGCTGGTTGAGCTTTTCTTTCTACTTTTCTTTGATGCGTCTCGGTCCCCAACGTTGACAGTGTTTCTACTCCAGGGAGACTGACACACCGCCAGCGCCCACACTGTCCCCTGGCAGCGAAGAGCTTTGATTCACAGTCTCTCTCTCTCTCTCTCTCTCTCTCTCTCTCACACACACACACACACACACACACACACACACACACACACACACACAGAGCCTTGTACACTACACGGTTGTGATGGAAAGTGATGTCGTGAGAGTTTCTTCACTGTCTTATTTCTGTATGCATATGTGTGTGTGTGTGTGTGTGTGTGTGTGTGTGTGTGTGTGTGTGTGTGTGTGTGTGTGTGTGTGTGTGTGTGTTAGTGTGTGTGCGCGTGTGTATGTATGTATGTATGTGTATATATATGTGTGTGTGTTTGTGTGTGTGTGTGTGTGTGTGTGTGTGTGTGTGTGTGTGCGCGTGTGTGCCTTCTTATTCATGCGGCAGAGATTGCGGGAAATGTATGACGTGAGTGTGTGTATGTGTGTTGTGTGTGTAACAGGAACTGAAAATGAAGAAACAATAATAATTCGTTTATTGTGGTTGTAATGTGTGTGTGTGTATCCTGATAATAGCATAATGTCATTTCTGAAAACAATTCAGTTATACTGTCATGGCACATTTTCCATATTGGATGAAATCAAGTTCTCCCGGTTTCTAAACTCACTTGGTAATAAAACTTTCCTCCAGAAACATTCCAAGTAATTCTGGGTGGTGACACCAGACCAAAGGTGGGCTGAGGTACTCACAGAGTGCTGCATACATGTATATACTCATACTAGGCCAGCAGGACACATCCGAGTGTGTTGAGTGTATTCTGGGTCAAGACCTGTGTCAAGAGGCTCACTGTATTATTTACTGTCCTTCCTAAATGATTCACTTCCTGGATATATATCATACTTTTGACTGACATATAAAATGAAATGTTCAGGCAGTTTGTAGCTGATTGGATTACGCAACACATCATGCGTACTCAGAAAAGGACTCATTTCGAGTTCTTGCAAGAATAAACCTCCATCAGATTTTTGCCTTAAATTGCATTAAGGACAATATTATAGTATCCAGTATATGAGACATAAGTTAGTCTCTGTTTTTTGTCTGTACCTAACATTGTTGGAGCCAAAAGGTATTAAAGGTTGATCCTCAGAAACTATAAACACGTCTAATTACTGCTGAGAAAACTGAAACAGCTCACCGAGCGGCTGTAATTAGTGTTTGCGTGGCAGTGAACAGATCAAATGAAAACCTACAGATGTGGGTTTCTGGAGATTGGGAAGCTTCAGTGGATCTCTGGCACATTTATTCTCCAGAGACTAAAAAAAGAAATCAAACAAAGCTTTTGTATGATGTTCATCTTTGTTTTTACACCTTTGTGATTTTATAAGTTTTGTCCCAATCGAATGGTTTGTTTGTGGCGTGAACGTGATCCAAACTAGTTTCAAGTTTGCAGCCACGAGAAGTTTCTGTTGAGTTTAGAACAGCATGGACTCTTTCAAGTGACCGACCTGCAGGCAGATAAGCATTATTTTAAGTCTCTCTTAACTGCTACAAATGATCTAAACTTCCTCCTTGCAAAATTCTTATCATCCATAAAAGATTACATAATTCTGTCCAAAATCTCCCCACAAGGATATACTGTTATACATATTTAAAGCATAATAATGACAAACCGTGTGGAATAAAAAGGGTCTTGGGGGCGTTTTTCTTCTTTTTATTTTATAGACATCTGGTGATATTATTGTAATTTCATTGTGGGTCTTTTTCCAGAGGGGAAACCTTTGCAAATTTCTGACTGTGGAAACATGAAATTGAGAAACAGATGGACTGAGGGTGGAAACATTACGTGTCTGCTGTATAGTAATAAGACACACTCCTTTGCTGCCATCTCTCATATTGCTATGCTAATGTGGTCGTCCTCTGGTGAATCTCCAACTGTCTGCATCTCCCTGGTTTTTGGCTGGAAGCCTGAACTCTGGGAAATCCTCCCAGTCCTCCCAGCTTCCTGTTTTACCATATCACAAACATTCTCATTGATTTAGTTTTGGATCTTGTCATTCTGCATGATCATCCTGCTGCTGCACACACTGTGAAAAAAAAGAGTCTTGGTTTAGTCATAACAAGCACCACATTCTTGATTCATTGGTTTTGATTTATAACTTATTCACGCTGTTTTTCAGCTCCAGCTTTCTTGAAACAGTCTGGCATATTAATATCCAAACATCTGTTATGGCAGTATGAGAAAATGACCGAAGAATCAGACAAATCAACATAATACTTAACAAGTGAGTTTGTCTGTTAAGTCCCACAAGAGTCTGTCTGACTTTACGAGACAACTGAATACAATATGATGTAAGATAAGACGCAATATGACACAGTACAGTATGATTATTATGACATCATTTAATATAAAACCAAATGATACTGTGTTATGATACTGTATACGTATATATTCTGTATTATATTTTACTATAGAACATAACAATATGAGACTTTGACACACTCTTATTATACTATATGGACTCTCTGATGCTCCTCCTTTTTCTTTCTCTAGTGATTTTTTGCTCAGACTATAAAAATCAAAATTTGACTATATGTGAAATTGGATTCTGCACTGCAGAAGGTAGAGTTGCACCAAAGTGGATTCCTGGCGTTTGGCCCGTTCTTCTGTATTGATGTCTGAGACAGAACAGGCTCCCTGTTAAAACCCCAAACCCAAACAGAGGTGCAGGGGGATTAGTTTGCATCAGTTCACAGCCCTGCAGTTTTCCAGAGCTGCATTAATGCACCAAATATGACCTTAAAAGGCTGTGGGATAACAACAGGAGGTTTATCAACACTGCAGCCTCTGGTGCCAATGAAACTGAAGATTGCATTGGAAACTCAGACCTGTTGTTACTTTGAAAACTTACAGGAGTAACAGAGCAAACAGTGTAAAGACAGAGAAACATGACGGAAAACACATTAAGATGTAAATGAGCATCAAACAAACCATGCAAACACGAATTTAAAGGTGTTTGGAGGAGTTTTCACAGGAAGCTCTTTGGTGGTTTTTCTAATTGTGATCTGCCAGGTGTGGCTGGGTGGTAAATGAACTGGTTGGCAGAGGAAGGAGGCGCTGTTCACTTAGAACAAACAGAGCCTCTGTTGACACTGGATGATGGAAAGAGTGAACTGTGACACTCCGAGGTGTACAGTGCTTAGGCCTGTACACTTAGGACTGTATTTCCTCTAAAAGTGCATGGAACAGTAACAACGATGCAGACTCCTGAACTTAAGACTTCATTTAGGGGACAACATGGCAGAGATCCTCCATACGATTGTAGGGAATGAGCTTTATTCAGATTATTCTCTAAATAATGGAGGACATCCACTCCTTCTGCCTTCATCTGCCTGCTTTTGATCCAACATGAAACCGAATGCCATATGAACTCCAATTTAGGGAGCCACAACTATGTGTAAGATTGAAAATTTATATTTCATAGGCAGAGTGAGACATTCTCTAGTATCACAGGCATGAATGAATACCAAAGTAAGTATGAGCCCTTTTTGAAATCACAGATTCTTTGCCTCTTTTTAAAGCCTCTACATCCTGCCATCCTGCTCTTTGTCCTCACTGGTCTCTCTTCTCCTCTCTGTGCCATGAAATGCAGCTATAGTGTCGTTAATGCAAACACATTAAATCACTGGGAAGAATCTGGTGTTCGGCACTGATAAATAACAAAGCAAAGTCTGTGATGCAGCAATTCATCCCAACAAGCCGTGTTTGCCCTAAAACTATCAGAACCGTGCCCCTCCACCTTAAAAAAAAGACTTCTAGGACACGGTAACAGACACAATGACTTGATTTTAGATTTCCTCCACTATGGATCATTCTGTCAGCAGTGGTGGAAGATGTATGAATTCAGTTATTGCCCCATAATCTGTAGATCTCATGGAAAACACGTTTAATAGAGTTCATCTATGAGATCTGTTTTCTGGTTATCGTAGCTTTCTTTATAGCCATGGTTGCTTAGTCGAATCTAATGGAATGAAAAAGGTAGATTGTAAAGCTGATTGTAAATAAAACTGTTGTTTCATCATTCAGGCCAGTGTCCTCTTTAGGCTTCAGGCTGAATGAAATAAACCGTTATTGCCTCAAAGAGACTTTACCGTGCACAACATGAGCACAAGACCATACAGCGGCCCATGGGACATTGTTCCCCCTTCTTGCCTCCCTGTCAGTGGCGTGATTGTTTTACATCAAACAGCACAAAAATAGCTTTTCTCCAGCACTTACCTGTAAAATGTTATGTCAGGAAGCTGAACAGTGCAGCTGCTATTGTCCCTCCTAATGACCTGCAGTGACACACACACACACACACACACACACACAGGCACACACACAATGTATAGACATGTGGGCAGCTGCTAATGAGGCGCACTAATTAGCAGGAAGCTAAAATCTGACTGCTTTTTAACGAGCATTAGAGAGTTCAAATAGAGGCTTTGTGACTGCTTACTCAGCGAAATAAATACACAAAATGAAGTTCACCATCATCCGTCTAAACATCCAATCTTAATTAAATAATGTCTCTCAACCAATCAGCTTCACGCTCCATCATGTCCGGCCTGCTGCCAGCTACGTTAGCTAAGTGAGAACAATGTGGATTATTTACCTAAAGGGAGTTTTGGCACCGTTTCCTTTTGACAAACGGGTTGCAGAACCTTCAGAACCTCAACCGTAACTGTGAGTGGTTTTTGGCTAGCTTTTTCTCAACAAGCTGATTGGATTAATTTGAGGCAATTAATCAATTTGGAGCAAATCCTTTATGACAGAGCCCCGTGCATACATTCACCAACGTGAAGGAGCGAAGGATGCGGATCTTTAACAAATAGGTGAGTAGCTGTGTTAGATGGATGAGGAATAAGGATGAGGATGAGGATGAGGATGAGTCACAGGACGCTTAAAGGATTTTTCTGCATCGTTTATGACTACAGACTGTCAACAGGAGGAGGAGATCTGTGTGTACGGGAGCCTCATTACCAGCATAAAGCTTTCATCTGTGATTGTTTCAGTGTAATGCAAGAAGGTTTGATCAATCAGCCGACAGGTGGGAGTGTGTGATGTAGTTATCTATGAACATACATGTCATAATATTGTAATGTTACTTATTTACACACTTGTCTCCCCTGCAGTTCACCCCACAGATCACTGCTGTCTGCTGCTTTCCATTGATCTATTTGTGTGTTGCTGACTTTAAAGCCGTGGTGCCGTGCAGCTGTGTTTTGATGAGCAGCTCTTTGTGTTGTTGTTGTTGTCGTTGTGCTCTACCAGAACATGCATAGATTTGATTTGAAACACAGGGGAGTGAGTCAGTGGAGCCAGGTTTACCTATACATTACCCAGAATGCAGTTGTTCCACAATAGAAGCAAACAAACTAGGAAAAGGTTTTAGCTGGAATCATAAATTGAAGCCATATCAGCTGTGAATGATCTTTTGGGTTTGAATGATATTCTTTCCATGAAAATAGAATATAATACAAATCTGCTATTGCGTTCTTCCTTTTAGGCCAGGCTCAGAACATATCAATCACCTTATCTAGTTTAGAGTGGAGATACTGTACAGTCATGCTTTCACCTTGCACCAAGCAAGTTTCTCCTCCCTGATGAAAATAGTTTCCTAATTCCGTCTGATATCCAGGACACAGTGACGTCAGACTCATCTCTGACCACAGACGTCGGTGGGAAGTGCTGAGGTTGTGTTATCTTCTCTGGTTGTGGAGCTCATTGCTCAGTGTGTCACAGTCCACAGCTCCACTCTCTGCCCTGTCACACTCACTAATAACCTCATTAGTCTCTCGCTGGGTATAAACAAAGAAGCTTTGGGTGGCATTTTCTGCTTCACGCAGCGTTTTGAGATTCTCTCAGAGCTCCACCTGTTCCACCTTTGAGCAAGGCAGACATCAACAGCACACGTTACAATTTTTGGTTTGCTTCTGACAGTGGAGGGATCAAAGGAAGAACGCAGATGAGAGTGAAAAACAAGTACAAGACTGCTTTTTGTCTTTTTGCTTTTGTTTGATCTGGCTCCAAACCTCCGCCAAGGCAGTTAAGTCTGTGTTATTTTATGAAGAAAAAGGGTTTAGAAATGTGTTCTGATTGACTGGTGCTGTCTCAGATTTTTTAAAAAATGCCTAAATTTTGTCTTGGAATATTCTGACTTTGTTCCAGGATGAATTTCCTCCTCTAAATTCTCCATTTCACCATTTGCGTTATGGCAGTTACAGTGTGTGAAACAGGCCTATCAGAATTTGGCAACCGCTCACAGGAAAACAGCATAATTACCATCAAAGTGAAACAAGTTTGCAATGCTTTTCAGCTTTTAGAAAATGTTTTAGCATAATCTGGTGTAGCCTTTAACTTATATAAGAACAACAAAATCAAATCACAAATATAAAATTGTAATAAGCATTTAAGTATAAAAAGAAGTTTGATCTTTGTCTCAGGCTCCTCCTCCAATTCAGTGGCAGTAAAGACAAAAGCGGCGTGCTTCTAACATGACCACATGGTGGCGCTGTGTACACCAGAAATCTAAACAGTTCTAATTTAAACCAAAAAACTTTCTGCCAGATCTCATTAAAAGCAGTTTTAGAGCGAATTTTGTCTCTCTAACAAATCTGAAAACAACATCTGCTTGTTGGATTAAATTATTTTTGAATTAAACAAACATTAACAGACACTAATGATTTTGGAATCAAATGTTGTAATGTATAAATATAACTTCTCAATTCAATAAATCAAACACAGTCCCTCCCCCCATTGTCTTCAAACAGACCATCAGAGTAAAGATATAGTCAGACAATCTAATCATGTGAAAGAAAAGAGGTTTGAACTCCTTTTAACAAGCCTCATTTTCTATACTTCTACCTGCTGAGAAAGGGATGAAGATGGAGTCAAGAAAAGAAAAAAGGAAGGAAAGGAATGAAGAATACCTACAAAACTCCTGCTTGATTATCATGGAAGTATATATCCTATATTACAATATATCTTCAATTTTCCTGTTTGTGCTCTCTGGAAGACAATAATATCCCATGTGGTTTCTGCATTAATTCCTATTTTCTGACCTCCACTATCAGTGTGAGAAATCTGTTGTTCCATATGAGACACTCACACACACGCACACGCACACACACACACACACACACACACAGACACACAGACACACACACACACACACACACACACACACACACACACACACACACACACACGGAGATCTCAGATCCGAATGCCTTTGAAGTCCAGCAGTGGAGGAGAACAGGGGGCGTCTGTCATCTCATGAAGTATTCATGTAGCATGTGAAGTGTGTGTATGAGCATGTGTGTGTGTGTGTAGAGAGAGAGAGAGAGAGAGAGAGATGGAGAGAGAGAGGTTGAGGGGGTGCTAACGGGGGTGATCAACAGTGGTTTTCACAGCAGCTGTGTATCGACACAACAGGGAGGAGGGGCTGTGGAGCGACAGGGCGAGAAGGAGGGGGAGAGAGAGAGAGAGAGAGAGAGGAGGGTGAGCTAGGGAGGGAGGAGAGAGAGTGTGAGGGAAGGTGAGCGAAGCAGACGGACAGACGCAGGGAGGGAAGGAGGGAGGGAAGACTGGAGCATTGCCAGTTTGTTTCCCGGCAACAACAGGAGCAAGGAGGAGGAATTCACTCGTTTATTTTGACTCCTTTATTTTCTGGTTTCCCCCCTTCATTACTGGGCTATCCTTCATCTCTCTCTTTTTTTGCTCCCCTGGAGTTGGAGGAAGAGGAGGAGTAAGAAGGCAGGAGAGAGAGAGAGAGAGAGAGAGAGAGAGAGAGAGAGAGAGAGAGAGAGAGAGAGAGAGATGGAGAGAGACTGAGGGGAAGGGAATGCATTGCGATACTGCAGGGCGCGGAATAGAGAGATAACAGGTAGGAGAGGAGAGAAAGAGTGGCAGAAAGAGAGGATAGGAGGTAGAATGAGGGCAAGAGGAAACAGGTAGAGCAAAGGGAGAAAGAGGGAAGAGAGGGGTAGATGGAGGAGTGGAAAAACAATTATTGGAAAATGGGTGAAGGAAAAGGAGAGGGAGATAGGTAACCATAGAGAAAAGGGTGAATAGAAAGGAGGAGGAGGAGGAGGAGGAGAAGAGAAGGGAGTGGAGTGGAGAGGAAGGTGTTGGCTCGCTGCACCCGAGAAGAGACAGAAGAGCAGAGGGTTGAAAACCTCTGGCAGAAAGAAAATGACGAGGGGAGGGAAAGGAAAAGCGCGAGGGAGGCAAACAAATGTTCTCATCAACTTGTGGAGCGGAAGGAAGGAGTGAACGAGGAGAGCTGCAGGAGAGAAGAAGGAAGAGCAGCAGAGGAGGAGGAGGAGGAGGAGAAGGAGGTGTGTGAGAAGAAGCAGTTGGATGGACAGATGGAAGGATAGAGGGATGGTTACACAGAGATCAAATTGACGCAGGTGTGATCAGAAGTGTTTTGGATCGAGAACCTGGACGCCAAAATCCATAAATCTGACAACTTGACACCTTTTTTCCAAACCAGTGAGACTCTGGTTGATGAAGCTGTAGGTGCTGATGGACGGACAGATGGATAAGTGTCCGATCGCTCAAAGTCCTGCAGGCGAGATGATCAACAGAGGTTAAAGTGATAAACCAGGTGAAACTGCCTCACCGATACACAAATTCCGTAAGACATGGTGGGAACATCTCCACGTTTCAGCTTTAAGAAAGGGATACTTCAGCTTTACGCTCACGGAAAACCAACCAACACGCGGTTAACCACTTGTTGGTCTCAGTTTGATTAGACGTCAGCAAACTGGGCGAAAGATTCTTTACAAATCTGCTTAGGAATTTTGTGGGAAGAATCTTTTGTTTTGATCTCAGCAAACACAGTATCCCTAAGGAATTCCCTGGAAAAGTCGTATAATCCCCTCAGGAGTTTGGACTGATGGATGATTTACTGATGCGTAAAAGCTGAAGCGACGTTGCTGAAAGCTTGGAATACTCCTCACAGATTCCCGGACATAGGAAGAAGTTCAAGTTTTGTTTGGAAAAATATTCTTCCCAAATTTCCCAGAACGCACTGGTAAGAATTATTCCTCTTTTTCCACCTTAACTTTTCCGACTCAGTGTCCACGTCGATGAGGGACACGGGGATATTCCGACAACGTGCAAAGGTCAATGTGAGACTGGTATGAGTTTCGGTTCAATTCATGCTCGAGGAAACAACAGAAATATCTTGGAATATTCTTTGGGAATCCTTTTGATTCCTTGTGCCTCAGACAAAAACAGAGCATGCAGCTGGATTTTCCGATACCTTAAGAGAGAACAAGAAATGTCTTTGGTGTCTTGTTGGAACATTCTTCATGAATTCACTTCAAACTTTGGTGAGAATGAATAGTAACGAAAACAATCATCATTTACTGACACGTTAACGGAATACCAAGTAATTTCGACTCCTTCCCTAAAGAAGAAGAAGATGAAGAATTCCACCATTTTTTGAAGCAGCTCAGCTTCTCCACGAGCAGAAACCTTGGCGGCAACCCAGTAGTGACTGTTGATCCCTGTCGATCGGAGTTCGATTCCCCTTCTGCCGGCTTTCTGCTGATGCAATGGAATAATATTGCTGGAGGAAAAAGGATGAATAAGGACGAGTTTGGAGCCGATATCGCTTCATGGCAAAGAACTCTGAGCAGATAATGGATTGGAAGGAACTGTGAGTATGTTTAAGACTTAAAAAAAAAAGAAATATCTCCCGAAGGGGTTCAACCTGAGGTCCAGGCATGTACAGAGGATCAAACGTGTTCATTGGCAGGTCTCCGTTTCAATCACACCTCCTCCAGGCTGCCAGATACCGCGACCTTTCACCTTTAAGTTCACATTCAGGGCTCATTTTCCCCCCGCAGCCTGATTTGCGTGTTTGAAGCGCAGCCTTCACACCGTTAGACAATAAATCCATCCATTCACGCTGCCTCCCTGAGGAGGTCAAACGTTTTATAGTCACATTATTAACCTTCATTCTCCTCAGAGCAACTCCTCCTTCTCCTCCTCCTCCTCCTCCGTTTACTCTCTCTCTCTCTGCCTCTCTAATTCTAATTCTCTGCCCTTCCTCCAGTCTCCCTCCTTCTCCCCTTGTCATCGCTCTCTCTCTCTCTCTCTCTCTCTCTCTCTCTCTCTCTCTCTCTCTCTCTCTCTCTCTCTCTCTCTCTCTCTCTCTATCCCTCCATGTCTTTGTCTTTATCGCTCCCTTCATCAACTCTTCCTCATCTCTCTTCCACCACGACCTCTCTCCATCTCTATTTCATTTTCTTATAAATTCTGGCTAAATCAACTCTCAACTCTCTCAAATGCCACTAATGAGCTGTCAGCATCTGACCGGGGCGCGCGCACACACACACATACACACACACACACACACACACACACACACACACACACACACACACACACACACACACATGCCCATGCACTGCCTTATGAAAGCAAATGCAAGCCCTTACCCTTGCTGTCCCTCCACACACACACACACACACGCAGACACACACACACACACACGCACGTGCGCACACACACACACACACACACACACACACACACACACAAACACACACACACACACACACACACACACATTTATTCCCTGTACTCCGTGGTGTCCTTCATGGAAGCTGTAATTACACGCCCTCCTCTCTTATTGGACTGGGAGATGGAGGGATGAGAGGAGAGGAGTGTATGAAGGAGTGTATAAGTCTTCCTCCTTAATGATGTCTGTTCAGCGTTTGACATCGGCCCCCCCGCTGGTCCCACCCTCCTCCTCCTCCTCCTCCTCCTCCTCCTCTTCCTCACGTACTCTGTTTGATATCTTCTCTCTTGTGCAGCCATCAAACCTAAAAGCTCCTCTGAACTTTCCTCTCTTGTTTTCTTCCTCTATTCCTTTCTTCCTTGTCTCCCTCCTCTGTCCTTCGCCTTCATTCGCTTTGTTTCTTCATCTCTTGCTTCTATTTTTTCCTTCCGTTTTTTTCAATCATAACGTAAAACATCACTCCACAGTGCCTCTAGTGTCTAAAATTGACAGGTGACTTTAAATGTATTTTCCTTTATAAAGGCCCATTGTGTTCCTCCTTACAAAACTTTTTTTGATTCCAAACCTTGTGCTCTTTGCGTTCCTTTGCCTCACTGCTGAAGAAGCTTTTTGAACGTACCTGTGGTTCGCGTTTCACTGTTTGAGTGAAGATGCTGCATAACTTTAGACTGAAAATAGCTTCTGCGTCTTCAGCACTGACCCAAAAACACCTTAGAGGATCGTAATGAGTGTGTCAGAGCTCCTGAAGAATTCAGGACATTTTATCCTAACGGAAACATTCAGGACTTCACTGTAACTTTTTAGGAACTCAGACGTCCGAATCCAAAAGGAGAACACACAAAGTACAATAGATGAATGAATTGGAAAGGACAAATCTCAAATGTAATAAAGATTAATGATGCAGATGCAAGTATTGTGGATGTCATTTCTTAATCTCTCACAGTCAATTCATTTATTTCTGTAGATTGACTGTTTTCTTGTTTTTCTGTCTGTGTTTATTCCCAGGGCGGCTCAGAAGCTCAGCCTGTCCAGGCGCAAGAAGTCCCACCCTGTCCCTCCAGAGTTGCCCGTGGAGGACCCGGGGCAGCTTGTCTACTCCGGGGGCTTCAGCGGGGCCTTGCAGCTCTCTCCGCCTGCTGTCCCGCCATGCCTCCTACGGGCTGGTTCCAAGGTCAAGGACACTCCAGGGATGGGGAAGGTAAGACCGCGTAGATGCAGGTTTTATAGCTCAAACCCCAGTGGGACCCTGATTATATCTGTCAAAATGTTGGAATTCTTTTTTTTTGCTCCCTATGGGGACTTGCAAGTAGATGGGTGACAAATGAAACCGTTCTTTCAAAGTCAGTAGAAGGTCCTGATGGAGTTACAGGAACGCTCAGGGACCAGCAGGACCAGCTCAGGGTCTCCTATAACCTTGTCAGTGACCCCTTGAATCTCTTTAATGACACCTAGAATGGACCCCTAGAGTTTCCTCAATGACCCCAAGAACATTCTCAGTGACACCTTGAATCTCATCACTGACACTTGCATTATGAATGGACCTCAGGAACTTTCACAATGACCCCTGCGACCCCCTTAATGACCCATAGAATCTCTTCAAGGAGCCATAGAAGACCCCCTCGTGGATCCCTTAGATTCTAATGGATTCTATTCTACAGTCGCCTCATAAGCCATAGTTGGATTCTCAGTCCAGAGGAATGCAATAAATCCAGCACCAGAGCGGAATTTGTCTCATACTAATGACATATTGTGGGAAATATTTATGCTGAAGGGGTCAGTGGGAGGGTTTGGAGGTCAGAGGTCGTCTAGATGAAGGACGATTCTGTTTCAGAATGAAGGGTCTGTTTGACTGAGTGAGCCTTTGAGAGTTTGTGGACTGCAGTCGATGATATGAGTCCTTAATCAGTGTTTGTGCATTTTGACTGCTTAGTTCTTCTTGTCAACAGTCCACTAACAACCACAGACTGAGTTGCTTTTCTACAATGAAACTTGAAACTCAAACTAAGCCAAACAAAGGCACTGGATTGCAGTGAAGTGTTCTGACATCTTCCCGGTCCAGATTAAATGTTTTTTCTCTCTCAAATCTGCTTTGGGATACTCGATTGCCAAAATTTCTTTGGCTTGTTCTACAAATCTAAATATTTCACAGTTGCAGTCTATATTCTATTTATTTACTTGTTTCAGCAGTTTTGTCCTGTCCAGTAGGCATCTTGTTTTATGGCAGTACTGCACCTACAGCTCTGTACTGTGCGTAGCTGTCCTTGTATGATATAAGCCAAATAAGCAAACTACATGGCCAAGTGTTTACTGTTGTTTACTTGCCTCTCTCATCTTTTTTGCCTCTTTTGAAACTAAGCATCAGAGTCCTTCAATGATATCAATGTAGGATTCCAGCTGAAGCGTTTGCGGCTTTTACCTCATGCTGATATCTGGAATTGTTAATAAGTACATATTTCCAAGTGCAGCTTTAAAGTCAAGATGCTGCAGCTTCTGCTTGTGGATGAAAGGAGTTGAAGTTCGCTCTGAATCTCCCTCATTAGTGATCTAACAGCCGCTTCCCCTCCTCCTCCCTCTGCATCCTGATTCACGGCCTCCAGCCCGCCACAAGTCACCATTTATATTTTCAAACCAGTTTATTCGGACAGCTGGACGGCAGCGGCAGCAGAAACGGTTAATGAGCTGTGTCATGAAGGAAACTGAAATAAAACAGCATTTTAATGAGGCCCAGTGAGCTCGACAGCAGCAGACCTGCTCCAATTCCTCAATACGCAACGTTACAATTCTGCTGCTCGGCACTTCTGGAGCTGCCGAGAACCACCAGCAGCTTCTGGTTGGATGGAATACTGACAACCTGCAGGATTCACAGTGTGGGTCGTTAGTGTAACACTGTGAAAGTCTGCATCTTATCAAGTCATATTGTGCTTTACTGAGTCTGATTGAAAACAATGTGCCACTGCTGTGAGATTCTTTTGTACGGTAGGACTCTTTGACTGAGCTTCATGTATTCAATCAAAAAGTGGACCACATGACTTGAAATAAATTGTATTATTCAGATAATTTTTGAGAGAAGAATGTAGAATTTAGATTTCTAATTTTGTTCTGTTAATGTTCTAAGCTTGTAATTGTGTTACAGAAAATTGTTTATATAACTACCACCACACAGATACACACACACACAGTTGTTTTTCCCCCCTAAATAGCCTTGTATACTGCAGGCTGAGCGGAGGAACTGTCACAGCAGGAAGGTGAAGTTCATGCAGTGATGTAGCGTTTTCTCCTCCAGCCTCAGACTCCCGCCTTCTGCCTCTCATTGCTCCTCTGGGCTCGTAAACGCTGAGCTGTTTGTACTTACAGTGTAGAAAACGTCCCCCGGTGGCTGCGCTATAAAACTGAACAGCTTCTTACTCTGACTGATGGACTGAACGGTGACAGAAACGAGCTGCATCCACACAGTCAGGATGGAAAACAGCTTCACGTTTACTTGATAGACTTGATTCATTTGTGGGTCTTCTATTCAGAGCTTTAGTTACCATGCTGAAGTCATAAACAGTATATGACTGGGAATAAGCTACTGAATACATTTGGCTTTTATTTCTCACTTAAAAAGCTGCCCTATAATAAAACCCTTATAGACAGGACTATAAATTGTACCTTTCTATCGTGAAAATACAAACATTTCTGCCAAGCCCTTAAACCAGAAGCAAACCTTGACTGCATTGTAAGTGGAGTTCTTTCAAATATAAAGGGTTTCACTGTTTTTGTTATTTGATGTAAAGGACTCAATGCTTTTATTCTTTTAGGTAAAATATATTTTTGTTATTTGGGATGTAGGCACAACAGGGAGAGAGAAATATGCAGTGATGTCATGCTGAAGGAACATATTTGAGGACGACTGGTCTAGATTGAAGCCCAAGGTTCTCCCAGAAAGAAGAATAGAAGATATATTGTAAATATTTCATGTGACGCCGATCACAGTATCGCAAAATATATGCAGGTCGAATCCAAACACATCCCGACATCTGTGATTTGTTGTATGAGAAACTACAAAATACGAAATAATCCTTTTTCATATTGGCTTTGTTTGTCTTTGATTCCCTCATAAAAAGCTCCTGTTATGCTTTCTGACAGGTGAGCGCAGTTCCTCCATCTCTGCCGCTGTAAGAAATCTCCTTTATAGATCCGCTCTCAGTGTTTTATAAGACTTTTATTAGTAGTCGATGGCTGATATGAGAAACTCCTCATATCGACCGCAGTGAAGTTTGTGCTTGTGTCAGTTTCTATGACGGACAGTTTGATCTGCCAGAGTTATAATGAGTTTCTTAACGACACTTTTACTACTCGGGTGTAAAGAGCTTTGCAGCCATATAAATGATGAAGATCTTTGATGGGATAAATGATGAAGGTCCTGAGGGTGAAAAACAGGAGATGATTCTCTCTCTCTCTCTCTCTCTCTCTCTCTCTCTCTCTCTCTCTCTCTCTAGTTTTCTCTCAAATTAATTAATTAATTAATCAAATTAAAGTAGTGCAGCACTTTAAGCACAAATGGATCCACTTCACACTTGAAAGGGAAAAAAAAACATGGTAGTGGACCGCAGCAGTCGTCCAATCAGCGAACGAGAGCTGCTCCACTCTATTTGAAGCTCTCTCGCCCACACCATCACCCAGACCTTCAAATCCGCAGTGGTGGGCTCTGATTGGAATTGATTAACCTTAACAAGTCTTTTCCACTAACTGGGGTTGGTTAAGAGTGATGATGAGTTGTAGAAGAGCTGCTCTGAATGTAAATCAGGGTGTTGTTGTGTTACAGAGGATTACGGTTCATCATGAACCACCCAACAAGCTCCTGTCTCGTTTTATCGACTTTTTCACGTTTGCGATTCAATCAGCGCTTTGGCTGCTTGATTATTTTCCAAAATCAAATTAACTGAGAACTTAAGCAGTGCGGCTGATTGGAGTGATTTACACATTGCTATATTTTTGCAATTTCTCACAAAAAAAGGTTGAATCAGGAGAGTGTGTGTAAATTTTAGGATTATCCAACATAAAGTAATTCAGTTTAAATCTTTATTCACCTGATTCGGCTCCTCAGAATCTGTTGCATTTGAGCCTGACATGCATTTGATGATGTCATAGCAAGAGTAGAGAGAATAGAGTTTTCTTAAAATTTCAATAAATTCCCTCCATCGTGTTTGGCAGAAACGTGTTGAGTTGGAAGGAGAACTTTCTGTCCTGGGCTCAGTATTTATCAATCGATCAATATACAAACAACTGGGTGGAAGCTGATCCGAGTCGTATCTGTTGTGTAAAACGCACAATTGATACATTTGCCTCAACGTCACTCAGACACCCACAGTGGTATCTGGACTCCATTACCCACAGTCCTCTGGGGCTCCTCTCTCGCTCTCACTTTGCTGTTTAACATATCTATGGAAAGCCGCCGATCAGCAGATGTTTGCTGGCTCATATCCAGAGGGTGTGTGTGAACATGCACCATTATCAGACACACACAGAATATGTAATGGCTGTTTATTCCCTCTAATTATACATGATGTTTGTCATTACCCAGACAGAGAAATCATTTGAATTGCTCAGTGTCTGCACTTAGTACTAAAACACCAAATTTGCCAGCATTCATAAAATACTAAAAGACAGAAAAGATGCAGATGAGAGAATCCTGAAAACACAAAGAGGTTCATCATCAGCAGGACTATTTAAGACTAAACCCATCGGACAGCTTTGAAATTGAATCTTTCAAAGGTCTCTGATAGTGAAATATTGTCTCGCTTGATTCTTGAATGTTCTTCCACAATTGATTGTAATAATGAACCCAAGATGGAAGGAAGAAATAGGGAAGCAATTGAAGAAAGACAAGAAGGCAAAGTAAGAAGCTGGAAAGGGAGAGGGATGGATTAAATGAAAGAAAGTTACTAGTCATTAAAGTAAATAGTAATGCCAGCTGTCAGGTAATAAGCAAATGTTGAAGGGTGGATTATTGTGGCAGAACCTGAAGAACCATACTTTACTTAGTTACTTTCCTCCTGTCTCTGTCAGCTGATGCATTTCTGAGGTTTACCAGAGGTGGTGATGATTTGCTCCACTGGCTCGGAGCGACATGTCGTTAAAAATCTGCTGCGTCTCACATTGGTTTGGGCTTTGAACTTCAACACACCCCCCCTCGCCCCCCATCCCCCATCTCCACCCCGCCTCCATCCCCAGCCGTGAGGGCTAAACGTCAACTCAGCATCTCTTTGACGGACACATTAAAAAAACCAATCAGAGGATCAGAGCTGTCAACGCTGAGTTCTGCTGACACACACACACATACACACACACACGACACAGTCCTGCAGGCAGAGGGGGGACACCGGGACTTAGTCTGGAGGTCAGGAAGGACAGAGAGGTTGCCGGTTGAGATCCTTGACTGGTCCATTCATTAGTTTGCTTGTCACGTTGGTCCAGAGCTCGATATCTCAACTGCCGTCCAGTTTCCATGAAAGTTACAATCATGATCATGGATGACACCTCCTGAATTTAACGATATGATGACCTTTCCTACAGCGCTACCAGTAGGAACGGTCAGCTAAATGGCAAAAGCCGATTCGGTTTTGAAATTAGTTGTGGCTATTCGTTCTCCCTGAGGTTGAACCCTGTTGGTTATGTTTAACTGTGGTCATCCCACTATCTCCATTCATACATTTCATGAATCATGTCTAGGTGTTGATGATGGTCTGTTTTCCAGGTCAGAGTGATGGTCCGGATCTGCTCGGTACAGAACGAGTCCTCTGAGTCCATGTCCTTCCTCAAGGTGGACGGATGCAAGAAGCAGCTCACCCTCTGCGAGACAGCAAATGGAGGACAATCTGGTGCCGTTCAGAAGCGGTCATCCTCAGCCGCTGCACCTAAGACCTTCATGTTTGACGCCATATTCTCCCAAGATGCATCACAGGTGAGAGGTCTATGATGTCTGCGTAGAAAGCAGTGAAGTCTATTTTAATTCAAGAATTGTCACTGTGAGAGTAAACGGGCTCTCCTGTTATTGGCTGATTTTAACTGAAGCTGTAACTTGATAGGCTGAGGTTTGCTCGGGGACGGTGGCAGAGGTCATCCAGTCTGTGGTGAACGGAGCAGATGGATGCATCTTCTGCTTCGGACACGCTGACCTGGGTAAGACCACGACACACACACATACGCACGTACACACTTTTTTTGACATGCTTCAGTTATTGCTAACTCCCCCTCTCCAGGTAAGACGTACACCATGATTGGGCGGGAATGCTCCACCCAGAGCCTGGGCGTGGCTCCGACCGCCATCTCCTGGGTCTTCAAAGTGATTGAGGAACGCAAGGAGAAGGCAGGGATGCGTTTCTCTGTCCTAGTATCAGCCGTGGAGATCTCCGGCCGAGAGGAGACGCTGACCGACCTCCTAGCAGACCTCGGCTCCTCTTCTGCTACCTCCTCCTCGGGGTCTCAACAGGAGGCTCCGGGCCCTGGGGTTTCCCTACAAGAGGACCCTGTCTGTGGATCCCAGGTAGACAATGTGGACATTTTCAATTAGGCTTGATTTGACCGATTGCCTAGTTTTCTACTAATTTTAGGGAATCATGGTTTGTAGGTATACACCCCATTGAGTTGTTTCTATTCTTCTATTCTTCTGTTCTTCTATTCTTCTATTCTTCCATCTCCCAACCCTAGATCAGAGGGATAGTTTTAATATTTAGTTGTGTTGCGGTTAACCAACAGTATTCACATTTCTTATTGTGAGGAAATTAGGATATTGTCATCCCATTACAATGTTAACACTGACTGTTTCCTCCATCAGATCCATATTAGTAGAGCTGCACCCTAATACATCCCAGATATGCTCACATTGACCCATCATTACCCTGTTATCACCTCACCGTAGAGCAAAGTTCCATCCAAACTGGAACATTCATAAAAATCAGATGTCCCTCTCCCTCACGTGGTCACCTCGTTTCTTCTCTTCTTCCTCCTTTTCTTCTCTTCCACCCCTTGTCTCCTCCCAATACTCGCCTCTCTGACCTCCTCCTCACCGCAGAGACGCCTTCACTTGTCCAATTAATCCTGACCCTGGCTCCTCATTCTTATTCAGTCTGCCTTATCTCCACACAGCCTCAGCCTGTCCTCGTCCTGTCTGCCACTTTTTATCTCCCTTTACTTTAAATCCCATTTCTTTCATCACATTTGTCTAGTTTCCTCATTTTCTGATGAGGCTGTTGTCACCCTTTCAGTTCATTTCTGGGTCATTTTAAGACTTAAAAAGTTGAAAGTAGCCAAGTTGGTGCTGGCCTTTGTCTGTCTTTCTGTCTGTCTGTCTGTCTGTCTGTCTGTCTGTCTGTTGTCAGAGTCGATGTGTCTAATAAATTGGCCTATTCTTACCAAATTCTGTGGAATTCCTCCACTTCTTATGACAAAAACAGAAATTAGTAAATCTGTTGGTCAACGTTCTGTTTGTTGAGTCAAAGTCATTAAGTTATCATTTTATTCATCAGGTTTATTTATTTATTTGCGTATTATGCTCCTCTACATCATCTTTCTCTGTCATTGTCACCTTCAGCTGCAGAACCAGACAGAGTTGCGTGCGTGCAGCGCTGAGCGTGCGGCCTTCCTGCTAGACTTCGCTCTGGCAGCCAGGAGGAGCAGCCAAGAGCCGGGCGACTGGGATGGTCGGAGGAACTCGCACTTCCTGTTCACGCTGCACCTCCACCAGGAGAAACTAGACAAGAGCAACAAGGCAGCAAGTCAGTGTGTGAATCAGTGTGTGAATCCGTGTGTTTGGTGGCTGAGTACAGACAGATTCAATGAAAAGTAAAATTACAACGATGAATTGTAACGAGTCGAGAGGTGACGTTATCTCCACCTCCACCCACGCCTCCCTGTCATAGCCACGATTTCACCCTAGTTATTATTGTTTGATCCCCACAGCTGCCATACATCTCCATGGTAATAACTCTCCTCCTGCCCCCCCCCTCTCTCAGTGTCTGCCGTTCGTAGTCGCCTCCACCTCCTGGATTTAGGAAGTTGTGAGACAGACATCAGTCGGACCAGAGAAGGAGGCGGGGGTCAGTGTCTGTCTCTCTCTGCATTGGGAAACGTCATCCTCGCTCTCGCTAACGGAGCAAAGCACGTCCCCTACAGGTATGAATCAAACCCTGGGAACAATGCTGGGTTTGGACAGTGGGGGTGCTATAGCCATTTAAAAGTCACTAAGTTATCTCGGCTAGTTTTGAATCACTGATTGATCAATTATAAAATCAACTTATGGGCTCTTCCTGTTATTGATATTCTACATTTTAGGCAATTTTCGACTTATTTTTCATCATTTCATTTCTTGTGCTTTAACGTTCAAACATTCTTGTTTTATCTTTTGAATGATAAAATTGTCACTCAAAAAATGAATAATTATGTGTAATCTCTGTATGAGTGTGTGTGTTTGTTGCTGGAAATGTGCTGGAAATGCAGCATTGTGGTGGTGGAAGCATAAGATTCTTTTGAAATGGCTTTTTCACATCAGGTTTTCTGCGGCATTAAGTTCAAACTGTGGTTTCATTCATATGTAATGAGACGTGCTGTTATTCCTTTGTGTCAGCGTGTGACAAACTGTTGCACATGTGTGTGATACTGTGTTATTGTGGTGCTTCTCCGGTCTCTGTGATGGCTAACAAAGGTTTCTTGATGTATTATTCAGGGACAGTAAGCTCACCATGCTGCTCAGCGAATCCCTGGGCAACATCAACTGCAGAACCACAATGATTGCACACATCTCTGACTCCCCTAATAGCTACATGGAGACCCTGACCACAGTGCAGCTGGCCTCCAGGATCCATCGCATGAGGAAGAAGAAGACCAAGGTATGGCAGGTTCATGTCTTTCTCGCTTAGTAAACTTAAATCGTGCTCAGGTTTGATGAACACTGGAAGCTGTAAAGCAAAGGAAAAGGAACACAAACTGATTTTTCTTCTTCTTCTTGCTCTGTATCTGAAGGGGTTTTAACATGTGTTTGATTCTCTGAGGGTATTACACACATGGAAAAAACAAACATAATGTACATCTGTATGTTTTTCACATCCAGGTCCCTACTCTCATTAATTTCTATACACAGGACAATCAATATCAGAGCTCCTTAAGGCGAATGAAATCCCAGAGATCATTGGGATGATTGACAGCCTTTTAGATTTGTACTGCAGCTGGAAAGAACGTATAAAAACATGAGTTATGAGCTTATACGACTCATTGACATTGATTTCAGTCAACCCATGCTATGAACCTTTAACCTTGAACTTGTCTCCACACAGAGCTCACAACTAAACAATCTTAAACAGTGATGGGCGAAGTACTTGCTCAATTGTGAGTAAATGTCCAGTGTTCATGTGTCAAGTGACAAACGTTTTCAACTAATAAATTAACAGAGCTTATAGGGAGAAACTTGTATCTCCAATATCCAGTATCGTTCTTGAGTAAATGTATTTGTTGAAGTTATTTGTTGTGTAGTTCTTCAGCGGGTCTTGTTTCTCTCTCTGACAGTATGCCTCCAGCTCATCAGGGGGTGAGAGTTCCTGTGAAGAGGGTCGGCCCCACCGACCTCACCTTCGACCCTTCCACCCTCGAACAGTTGCCCTCGACCCTGACACTCCACTGTTGCTCTCCAGCGATCCAGACTACTCATCGAGCAGTGAACATTCCTGTGACACCGTCATCTATGTTGGTCCTGGGGGTACAGCCGTTTCAGACCGAGAGCTGAGTGACAATGAGGGGCCCCCTGCGTTTGTTCCCATCATCCCCTCGCTAACTAAAAGGCGTGTCAAAGATGCACCAAGGACTGATGGCGATCACCTTAAGTGTAACACATTTGCAGAACTGCAGGAGAGACTTGACTGTATTGATGGCAGTGAGGGTCAGGCTACATTCTCTGCAGAGGGCAAGGCAGCACAAACGGCATCTCCAAGAACTCAAAATGAAACTGCTCAAGACACAACATCTCCACTTAAACCTAACAACTCAGAAAGCACAAGCACAAATGAACCTGATCAGGACCGAACCAAAGTCCCCTCAACTTGCAATGTGATGGACACTTCCAGGAGGACAAGTGCAGATGGGGAGAAGATTTCAGCCTCCTCGTTACAGCAAACTTTTCTTCAAGACTCAGAGCCTGTGGTGCGAGCGAAGGTCTACCTTAAAGGAAACAAGGCCTCTGCTTCCCCTTTTTCACCCAGGACAATGTCACAGCCTGTGCAGATGGTCGCCAGAACTCCTCCAGTTGGCATGAGTCAACAAGCACTGAGGCAAGGACAACCAGAAGTATCCCCTCTTGAGGATGGAGCCCATCATAGGAGCAGAGGCCCCATAGAGATGAACCATCTCAGGGCAGCGCTATTTGGGCAGTGCCTGGACAGGGATTTCTTGAGGACTACAGTTACCCTGCAGCAACCTGTGGAGCTTAACGGGGAGGATGAGCTTGTGTTTACATTCGTGGAGGAGCTTCCTATCGGGATCGTCCCGGACAACGGTCGGCCCTCCAGCATCTTTAACTTCAGCAGCGATCGTTCTCTGCAGCCGTTAGCAACAACCTCTCAACCTGTTAGTATTATCAGCAGTATAAATGATGAGTTTGATGCTTATACGTCTCAACAACAAGAGCCTTCAGATGGTGTTACAACCTCACAGGGAATGCCCAGCAGCAGCAAACAGTCATCTAGTGGCTTATGGTCGAAGGAAGTAAACATGAGTTTAGCTGAAAGTGGGAGCACTCCTCCAATGAGTCGACTACTCCTGAGGAATCAATCCACAGAGAAGGAGATTTCCACACTGCCCTCATCAAGTACAGAGCCATTTCTGCAACATGGTCCCAAGAGTTCACTGAATGACAGTGGAGTTTGCTTCTCAGATTTGGAAAGTGACCATGTGACTCCGAACAGATCCACCTTTATCAAGAATCCCCCTTCGAGTGACTCTACAAAAGCCTTCCTCAAAGGATCCAAAGTGAGAGCTGGTACTCTGAACACCTCGGTGTCCCATCACAGTGTTGCTGCCTATTCCAGTCTTCCCAGGAAAACCAAGCCTACCTCATCCTGCAGCAGACAGGAAGGCAGACATGATGAACGTTGGCTTCAGGGGAGCAGTCAGTCTGAACACAGAGAGGTCGAGATTTCCTGTGCAGGTAAGCCACCAAGAAGTGGCACTGGCAGCATTACGTCTAGGAGGCCAGGAGGAAATAGCAACAGTGTACCTCGTCCACCAAAAGCACAAGTGTCCTCCTCAGCTCAGAGAGTGGTGGATGGCTGTGAGAAGTCCAGCAGCAGGAGAGGAGATCCTCTGATCAAGATGCCACGACTCATACGAGGAGCCACAACTCTGGGAACTGTTTCTGTTCATCACAGCTCCCCAGAATCTAAATGGAGTTATGACATCCCTTCGGTTACTGGTAGTTTAAGGTTCTCATCCTTAGGGAAAAAGTCAAATGGACAGAAAAGTAGTGGAATACCCAAGTCTGGATCTTTAAGCATCGCATCTCTTGCTCCGATTGTCAGGCAGCCAAGCCTGGATCTAAAGTCAAGGACTGTGATTTCTCAAAGTGCCTTTAAAACAAGTGGTGATACTGGAAAGGCCTCTATGCCTAAAACATCAACCTCAGTGGAGGAATTCAGTTTCAGGATGCGAGCAGATTCATTCAGTCAAAAAACATCCAGTTTAAAAACTGAACACGTTTCCATCAAGACATCAAGCCTAAAGACACGAGGGGCCAAAGCAGATTCTTCTCGCTACTATGAGAGTCTGTTGTCTTTGGAAAGATGTGACAGTCGAACCTCAGATGGATCCAAGCATGGATTGTCAAGGGACAACAGTGGTGCTAACTTGGCAGGAAGCAGCAGATGCAATAGATCAGTACCAAGACTGGGGGTTCCAGCTTCTACCCCATCACTTGCTCCTTCTTCCCTAATTTCTCCTGGAATCTTTGCAACCACAAGCAAACAGGTCCAGGCCAAAGGTAGCAGTAGCTCCCGTGCTGCAGTTTCTGGGGGGTCGAAGATTCGAACACTGTCTGCCAGTAGTGCCAAGAGCCTGGGGTCTTCCACAAAAACTCTTGATATCACAGCTGGACGCAACACCAACCTAACTCCAACTGGTAAATCTCCAGCCCGTGTCGGCACAGGAGCTAAGCAAGTAAGGGGAACCATCATGGGCACGAAGCAGGCTATTAACAGGGCCGCTAACAGCCGGGTAAGCGAGCTAGCTGCTGGTAGTCTTAGAAAGCCATTCAGCAGGGGGTCAGGAATCGCTGAAAATGATGGCAGTGACAGCGGTATGAGTAGCATAAGTGCATCGCCAAACAACACACCACTACCATCACCTTACAGTAAGATTACAGCACCTCGGCGGCCACAGCGCTACAGCAGTGGACATGGTAGCGACAACAGCAGCATCTTGAGCGGGGAGTTGCCCCCCGCAATGGGACGCACAGCTCTTTTTTATCACAGCGGGGGAAGCAGCGGCTATGAGAGCATGATACGAGACAGCGAGACCACTGGCAGCACCTCATCAGCGCATGAATCCATGAGTGAGAGCACAGCGTCCTCGTCCAATAGGAGCAGAGTCTCCAAATCACCTAAGAAGAGAGGAAACGGTGAGTCTGAGCTCTAGGGACAAGATAATAAAACCTAAGATAATTCTGAAGCCCCTTTATTTGCCAAAGTGAATCTTAATTACACGCCATACTATTAATTTAAAGATGAATTACTAGATTATGTGAAATGAAACAGGTTCGACAGGTTCTACACAAACAAAGCCCTGAAATGTTTTTTAGTTCAACAAAGTAAAGAAATAAATAGGAAAACCTATTATTATTTTATCTGTGAAGGAAAGAATTCTTAATATTTCTACCCAGGAAAATTGAAAGTGTACACAAAAATTCGACCCAGAAAGAAGATTATCCATTTTTGATGAATCTTTCATTTGTGCTCTGTAAATTTATGATAAGCCTGCCAATTTTGACAAAAATCTAGGGATAACTCTTAAACAATCATGTATTAATCAATGTAATGTTTTTAAGTTCTTCTTACTCGAGAATAAAATAAGAAATTATGGAAATTTCAAGATAATTTAAATGGTATTTCCAGTTCTATCTAAGCATTTATTTTTACAGTCGGGTTTTAGGTGGCAAATGAAAATTATCAGAATGACTTTAGACAGCACTGGGTTAAGTGGAGACAGATAGTGTGGGAGTAAAAGCGTCTCTGGCAGTGTGTGGGTGTGAAGGCTTTGGTTTGGTGTGTGTAGTGGGTGGGGGAGGGGCGGCGGTGGTGGTGAGTGATAATTGGTCTTGGATATGTACACTGGGAATCGCCGCTGCTTCGTGAAATATTCATGAGGCAGAAACGAGGCGAGATCCACAGACTGATGGCAGCCGAATCACACGAGCGTCGACTGCATATGGATCAGGCTTGCGTGACCTGCCTGTCACTGCCACGAAACAGCTGCATGAATCACAATCACTTCAACGCTGTTGTAAGGGAGAGACGGCCTGGATAGTGTGCACGGATGTAGATTTTATGATAATGCTCCGCTGTGAGGAGCGTATCCATTCATAGTCGCTCCAGGAGAAATAACAACCATCTCTGCACTTTCAGACATGTTCAGCATTTACGATAACATGGTACTGAATGCCCACTTTCATCTCATCATCAGAAACAGCCACGAACAGAGCACATGTTAGACAAATCACAAATATGACACTTTTTTTTATTTTGAGTCTTTTGTGTCACCTTGCTTTCTTCTATTAAATGAAGTCTGTTTACACTGTTCACATTTATTTAAATATTAATTCATCATTTAAGTTATCTAACTGAGCCACTTTTTACCTGCTGTAGGCTTCTTGCGGAGGCGTCTGATCCCAGTTCCCCTGCCGGACACGTCCACCTTGGGCAAGAAGAGCGGGGGTCAGTGGGTGGACCTGCCACCCCTGGGCGGCACCCTGACGGAGCAGTTCGAGATAAAAGTCTACGAGATCGACGACGTGGAGCGTCTGCAGAGGAGGGAAGCAGGGATGGGGTCAGAGGTCAGACAGACTCCAACTGTTCAGATTTCTATTTAGGGGATCGTGAGACTAAATAAAAACTCCCAGACGGCACTGTTGGAAGAATCGGCCAATCAAACAACATTCTGTTGCTGTGATATCGCTGATGATTATTTATCGATTTTGGATTTATCATTTCAATTTAACGAGAACAAGTTGTAATGGTTACAAACATTTATAAATGACACATTCAGCCTTTTCGTAGAATTTTGAGACATGCAAGAAACATTTACTCTGTGCAGCTTTATACATACAGTCAGGTTTTATGCATATGTAAGTCCACAGGAGAGTAAGAGTACATCAGCATGGCATCAAGCATTCATTCATTCAGCTTCTTCATGTCCTCATTCCTCTCCTCGCAGCCCTCTTACAATTGTGTGCGCTGCAGGATTTTGTTGTAATTAACCAGCGAGGACGATCTCTGAAAGAATCTGTAGATCATGTGACCTCATTTGCACCGCTGTACAGTTGTGAATAATCATTTCTTTTTTCACAACACTTAAGTCATCAGCCAGTACTCGAGGTTCACACTTAACATTTAAGACGATCAACTTCATCAGATCAGCTTATCTTCACTAGTTCATCCTGCCCTGGTTCTTTCAGCGATTGATTTCCTCGCCGAGACGACTACTGTTTGGTGTTAATTGGTTCGGAAGTGAGTGATGGCTGGAAGAGACGGAAGAGGAGAGGGGTGAGAATGGGGGGAAGCAGTGATGAATGCATTAGGGTCCCTGGTGGTTGGTCTTTAGAGCCATTGCCTCTTTTAACGTCTCATTAAGCTTCTGTGTGCAGAGAAGGAAGACGTTAATTCAGCTGGACGGCGCTCTGATTTATTTTCAATTAGCCAGAGATGATTTTTCTTCGAGAGACACAGAGAGGGTTACAGTGTGCATCTGATGTGTAGATAAAATGATTATAATCACTGATTTTCTCTTCTTTTCTTTCCTCTTTCTCGACAGCAGCCATTTCATGATGTTGAAAAGGTGAGAGGTGGTCCTTTTAATGTAATAATAATAATAAAAATAATAAAAATAATAAAAATAATAAAAATAGTAATAATAATACTATATTGATCTAGAGATGGTGGATTAAAATGTAACGTTACAATAATTGTTTTTTTCAATTTGGCTTAGTTGAGTTGGACTCATTTGTCTCTGTCTTGTTCGACCCAGGGTCTGCTCTACTTCAACGCCAGGCTAAGAATGCTGGAGAAACAGCAGCAGCAGATCCAAGAGCTGAAGAGCAAACATGAGAGCCTGAAGGTAGAGCTGGAGGAAGCCAAGAGCCGACTGATGCTGCACCCCAACAAATGGAGTGGAGAGTGTGAGTGTTTTTTTTTAATTTAACCAATATAGAATTGATGAATTGACCAATAGGTGCCACTAACATGAGATAGATAAACAGTATAAATGTAATGAACTGTGTGTCCCAGAGAGGCTTTTCTCAGCTACCTGAAGACAGCAACAGCTTTTTATTGCAAAAACAAATAAAGAGATCCCTGCTGGAGGATAACACCCACCCCCCTCCTCCTCCTTTCCTCATTCAGCACAAAAAGCAGATCCTGACCTTGAATACACCAAGCAGCCACACAGGAATCACTGTTTGTAAAAGTCTCTCCTTCTTCATCATCTTCTCTTTCTGGTCCCCCCCCTGAACAAACAGCTGGAGGGAGGAAGTGATGTATTTGTGGAGGATAATGAAGCCACTCAACAGGCGGGCGTCTCAGAGGAGAGAGGGAGGACGTTTACATAGTTCTCTTTAAGCTTGTTAATTTATTAATTTCTCTCTGTGTGGAACCAAAGCAAATCCTGCGATGCTTCCCTTCATGTGCAGCTTTAGCGTTCAGCAGATCAATAAGACATTATTTCCTCTCGGCCACATTCCTGGACCCCGCGTCTCAAGCCTGATTTGGATTGGCTGCGGGAGGCGAGGCGCGTGATGCGAGCGCTGGAGCGTTATAAATTAGCATCTCCTTCCCCCGGTGTGAACGCGAGGATGGAGCGCTTTTCTTGGCCGGCCTCCATTAGTATCCTAGCATGTCCGGCCCGATCAGAGTCTGTTATTTCACCATCAATCACAGTGTGAACAGAGTGCGACGATGAAGAGACTGTAGCGACACAGTCAAATGGAAGCCAACGGAAACAGAAGGTTCACCGAAAGAACCAAACGCCACAGATTCTGAGTAGGATTGCATGATGTGGCATAATCATGTCTGGCAAAATCAACAAATTGTCCATTTCCGCACTAACACAGTCCTGACATACCTGCTGTGTTGCATGCATTTTGTCTCTACACACTCACTCATTCACATTCTCCTTCATGGATGTCAAACAAAGGCTATTTTTGTTGAGTGTTTGCCTCTGCACTGCTTCAGATTATGAGTCATTTGGACTTTCTGGTGTTCCTGCCTAGACTCTCTTCAGCTCTTGGTCAAATTTCTGAAACACAATGAATTGCTAAGTGATAAACAAACACACCTAATCCAAGCTGTTTGTGTCTTTTTTACGTGTCTTTGTACTCTAGTTGATGTGGACCAGGACCTGGACAAGGAGTCACTGGAGTACTTGGAGGCTCTGGATCAGGCCACAGCTGAACTAGAGTACTGCGTTAATCTTTGTAAGTCACACGTCATGATGGAGACCTGCTTTGACATCAGCGGGGTGACGTGTGTCACCATGCAGGCGGAACAGCCAGAGGTGGAAGTGTGAGAAGAGTGACAGAAATGGATGTCAGTACTAATGGAAAGGAAAGGAACAAGAAGAAAGAAGGGGCAGAGGAAGAGAGATGGAGATGCTGGAAGACTCGTGTTCAGCAAACGTAAAAACCTCAAAACCTCACAACAGGCTGGCCCATGTGGAGAAACCTGAATCCAACATTAAAGAGAAAAAAAAACACTGTCAAGCTGTCCCAGAAAATTGACAGTCTATGAAAAATACTGGACAGAATGAACAAAAATGAGAAACTGCCAGACGCTTCATGAATAAAACCTCACGTAGTCAGTCTGAATGTCATGAGCTTAACTGGAGGAGCCAAGTATCTCTGTCCACTGTAAATCTTTCATTTAACAATATGCTCCACCTGGATTCTACCTGCGGAATATCATTGTCACACTGAGCTCATATACACACATCAAAATCCCATTTGCTGCAGAGGAAGCAAACACACGACATGTTTCACCTCCACTGCAGAGTCTGTGGCTTTAATGTCATCGTTTGGCCCCATTCCATACACGTGCAAAGCTTTTTGACAATTGTCCCACATGGTTCAATTGTTCTGTTGATGAAGCCTCAAATGCTTCATTGAGACTAATACAGAAACTCAGGAGTCACCTGGATAACAGAATAGGTCACAGTTATCAGTTGTTACGGTCATAGAGCAGTTTATGGTGGAGAGTTATGGGAGGGGAGACACTTCAACGACAAAGAGATAAAATGAGGTGAACAACAAGAGGATAAAGGCGAAGTACCAACTAAAGCTCAGATCGTCTCGGCGATGGCAGCAATGGAACATCAGATATGTAAACACGACTGGATTTATGTTCCACATGGATGCGTATGGTTCGGGGAGTCTCTGCACTTGGGAAAGATTGGACCACAGCACAAGGAGACACTGATCTGAGATGGTGTATGTATGTGTTGTGCTGAAAATGTTAAAGGAAGAAAAGCTTTGGAAGTGCCTTTATATTTATTATCTATAGGAATATATTTATTTTTAACCTTTATTTAATTTAATGGTGTGTGTGTCGCTTTTTACTCTTATTTATATATTCTTTTTACTTTTTCAACATTCAACCACTATCACACATGATTTTTTTTAAATGTTCAACTTCTTCGGGTGATCAATGCAACTTTCCACTTCTCACATCTTTCATGCTTTTCTACAATGTATTGTATAAATTAAAATTCAATCATTTCAATTTATTTGTTATTTTTTCTTAACTAATAGAATCCAGTGCATGGGCGGACCATAAGGTTCACACTGTGACATCACTGCTGATGTTATGCATATTAACTGAAACATTTGAAATTCTAATGCATATTTCAGCCAAAGTGAGTGCACATGATTTTGTTGTGTTTTGTAGTTATTTTTTATTCCTTTTTTAAAACATTTCTGACAGGTATTGGCTGAAAATCCAATTCAACTAAGCAAACCTTTAATGTATCCTTTATGTGGTCCTTTATGTGTGTTTGATTTTGGATTAGATAGTGTGTTTGTATGGTTTCAATATTTCTAGGTTTGAAAAAAAGATTTAACAGAGAGATGAGCAATAAGTTATTATTGTGTATCATAGTTTGTTTTGTTGCTTTTGTGGCAGGTTCCAGTACTGTGCAAAAGTCTAAGGTTACTTTTGTTTCTCATTTTATGTTCACATGTGTTACATTGATACATGTAATTATTCAGAAAAGTATGCAGAGTGAAAAGTAATCACCCAGACTAATATAAAACTCTGTGATCCCTCAGACTTTTACACAGAACTGGATGCTCCTTGAATTCTGAGTAGTTGAGTTACGTTCTTATTTTCAGGGGAGTCTCTATGATTTTTTTGGATGGGGGTGTATTTTGGTACATGCATTGAAACACATGAAAAATATTACATACATTTTTTTCTTTTGAGAACTCACTTGAGTCTGACAGAGAGAGAGAGAGAGAGAGAGAGCAAGAGAGAGAGGTCTTGCATAGTCAAGAAGAGCTTTTCTTTTTCATCCATGACAATAATAGAAACTTCTTCATTATTCCGTCCTCGTCTACCTCCCTCCTCTGTCTCTGTCCGTCCGTCTGGCTCGTATTTGTTTGTAATAAAATTCAAGTGCAAAGCTACTGGTTCTCCTTTTAGACCAGACCCCCCAGAAAAGATGTGCAGATTACACAGGAAAACAGCCCAGATTAGATGCTTCATTTATCAAAAATGTAACAAAATGATTACATGATCAGAAAACAACATGAATCCTTAAATGAACATAGCCCAGAAAATTAAAAAAACAATATCTGAGTTTGCTGAATTCCTCTTCATCGCCCTGCTGCACCACATGGAGACGTTCTCAGGCTCTTTTTCAACTTGTTGCATGAAAAATGTACTTTTGCCCCCTGATTTTTAATCTCTTGTGATCTTGTTTCATTTTCAGTTTTTGAGGTTCTGTGATGACAAACTAGTTTTTTTGCCAAGCACATTTTTTAGTGTTATATTCTACTTATTTCAGACCTTTTAATATATTCAAACTTTCTTATTTGCTTTTGTACTGTACAGTTTTATAATTATTTATAAAACAAAAAAGAGAGGCCGCCTGGAAAAGAATGGATATGTACAGTATAGGTGGACTCCCCTGTGTCATATGTGTTAATAAAACGTAAGATTCTTGGTTAAAGTGAGTGTTTTGTTATTGATTATTCACCCAAAGGTCTTAACTTTCATCCTTACCATTTCACCTCTGGGCCCTAACAGCAGATGCTTTGGGAACTAAAGTTTAGAACGAAATAAGAGACAACTTTACCTCAAACTATCTGCAGTAGAGCCCAGATGATTCCTTCTGCACTTGAAGCGCTGTGAAGATGAAGTGTCTGACATCTATAGCAGCTGTGGCATTTCCACACGCGACAACACAACGACAGAAGCCATGGAAGGGAATTGAGGGAATCGCTTTCTTTGTTCTGGTTTCATGAGAACTGGCAAGAAGATCTAGAGGAGAAAGCTGCAAACTACTGAGAAAATCGCAAATGCCAGAAATAGAGAAGCTGAAGCCTCAAAATTCTGGGCCTACATTTGCATTTGTCTGACTAATCAATAGAGTTCGGTCTTGCAAGCACCACTCACGGGTTCCTGTGGTGTGAAAGCAATTATAACATCTGAAAATGTGATTGTGTACACATGTATTCAAGCACAAATCACAGGTTCCTGCAGGACGTGTTCTGCTCAGATCCAAACTAATTTGTCACTCCAGAGCATGAAGCATCCATCTCTTTTTCATTTTAACAAGCAAATCTGTCATCCTGTCTTGCAAAACTGATTTAACTGCTATTTTTAATCTATATAATCTAATTCTCATACTCAGTTTCTGTATAATATCTTACATAAATAGCCCTGATGACCATATGGTGTTATATGATGCCTCATGCATTTGGATTTGCTTCTCTAGTTGTTTTGCACAGTTTCAGTATTATTTGTTTGGTGATGGTAAATGTCACACATTTCTTTCCTTTTTAGAATGAAATTTCTGCTGCAGCTTCTCCCTTTGTTGGCTGAGTGTTGTAAATCTGAGCACAGACCACATAGTGTGCTGATATTTTGCACACTATGTGCATCCTGGTTTCCCCTCACGATGCCTGCCCGCCTTTCATATCCGAATGTGAGTGAACGTAAATGTCACGCTGCTTCAGATCTGATCTGGACTGTGTGTGTGTGTGTGTGTGTGTGTGTGTGTGTGTGTGTGTGTGTGTGTGTGTGTGCGTGCGTGTGGTGTGTGTGTGTGCACATGCAGAGCCAAACAGATAAAGCAGCAAATATCAGCTGCAATGGAAACAAATTATCCAGGCAAAAGTGGTTGTTTACTGTCAGGACCACAAATTACCATATCACAGTATAATATCCAATAAAATATAAACAGGATATATATATATATTATACTGGATATACGCCACCTCACTTCTTCCGTACTGATTGCTGAGTATGTCCTCTATTTATTTATTCATTTTAATAATTTCCCACCTTAAATCAAATGATACACTCCAAATGAGTCACCGATGATGATGAGGATGTTGGTGGTGATTGTGATGATGATGATGATGATGATGATGATGATGATGGACAGCAGCAGGTGTCAAGAGGAATGTAGATACCGACAGGCCTCAACTGAGGAAACCAGTTAAACACAGTGATGACATCATCTCTTCATCACCTCCTCCTCCTCCTCCTCCTCCTCCTCCTCCTCCTCCTACTGTCTCATTACTTGTTGCTGCCATCAACAGATTTCTCTATTTTTCTCTGTGACTCTGTTTTGTATTCAGGGAAACACCCAGAATAAATCTGCAGTAGGAATGTAGGGATTTACTTTAAGTGCAATTAAGTTACATTAGACTTTAAATAATTTCACACACAATTATTGTACTTTTTATTCTGCTGTATCTACAAGCGACATTGGTTACAATTTATTTTGCAGATTTACATGTAGCATAAGCTGTTTGCAGTATGTTGTGTAACAATCCTGGCGAGAGAGAGAGAGAGAGTTAGAGGGAGAGGGAGAGAGAGAGAGAGAGAGAGAGAGAGAGAGAGAGAGAGAGAGAGAGAGAGAGAGAGAGAGAGAGAGAGAGAGTTTAGTGACAGTGACAGTGAGATGCAGACAACACTGATTGATGCAGTGACCTTGGACCTTAAGCAGGTTTGTCACTCCTGAGCTGACAGTTACAACAGCAGTCACCTGTCACTGAGGCAACACTGTGGGACTAGTCATGGCAACTGTTGCTACGGGGGCTGACTGAGACAGAAACCCTGGATTGTGTGTGTGTGTGTGTGTGTGTGTGTGTGTGTGTGTGTTTAATGCCGTTAATGTTGTTAATGTTAAACATTATTGCCAGACATCAGATTGATGAACTCATCGTTACATTGAGAGCTTTATTTCCTCTCACATCTAATTTCCTGGTTGTATGTTTCTGCTCTGAATGTTTCTCTAACGTCCATCATCATGTCAATGGCACTCCCGTCGCCATAGCAACCAGGATGAAATGGCTTTTTATTGACTCATCTGTGAGTAAATTAGCCGCAGTTCAGGAGAAGGTGGGAAAGCAATCTGTCCGCCTCCTCTTTCACGATCAGAGCTCTTAATTAGCGTTTGTCACCTGACCTGCGCCATGGAAACGACCGATGGTTAAGTGACAGCAGGCAATAGTTCAGCCCGCCTCATAGATCAGCACCCGATCTCTTGTGGAATTACTGCTTGTGGCATTTACAAGTAAATCTCTTTATTTATTATTCAGCTGGCTGTCAGGCCACGGGACACTAGTGTACAAGGGTGCAAGGAAGTAAGGAAGTAACGCTGCAAGGATTTTATAATGCTGGAATGAAATGATGTAAGACCGCAAGGGTGCAAATGTAAAACTGATGCAATGATGAAAAGCACGCAAGAATGTAACAATGTAAGAATGTCAGCATTCAATGACGCAAGGAAATAAGAATAAAACGAGGCAAGAATAAAATGATGGAGGGATGATGGGATGTAAAAATAAATGCATGAAAAAATGCAAGGAAAGATTATAATCATTATCATGCAGTTTTCCAGATGTTGAGAATTAATAATCCTGCATTCAGAGTTTTCGTTAAGTACTATTAAACAAACATCAGTTGTAAAATGTCATCAAGTCAGATAAGAGGGAGCCGGTGAAGAAGAGCTGAGCTGAGATCCACCTTCACCTTTTTCAAATTGGTGAAGAAAGAAAGAGCGAAAATGAGAGCCTGAACTCCGTGACTGCAGGTTGATGGATTTTCTGTCCTCTGGTTGAACCGTAGAAACAGCTCTGATCAAACAGGAAGTGAGCAGAGGCAGAGGTTGAGTCTGGGGGAGAAACTGTCACACGGTAAAGAAATGCCTCTATTTTTAATGCTGCAGGCTAAACGAGACACATTTATCCAATTTGAAAAAAGGAAAAAGTACCTCTTGTTTCTGAACTCCACAACGTAACACTCGGAAGAAAGTTTGTTGCTTTGCTGCCTGAGCAGAACCCGTTGACACTTGATTAAGTATGTATTTACATTTCCTCGCTGTAATATGTTGCAGGAGGCGTTTGAATTGCATTTCTGGGTGGTTGTCTATGGTAATCAGGGTGGTTGCTATGCTGTATCCTAGGATCTCCTGAATGATTCCTGTGGTTGCTATTGTATCCGGGTGGTTAAAGTCAACAATGTAAAAATACTCCTGTTTTGCCGGTTAAGACCCGACAGAATGAAAATGACTCCATTAAATTGGATCTCATTATTAAAACATGAGCATTCATACGCTAAAAGAGCTGCTGCTGCTTCCGCTGAGCATGCTCATTAGGAATCATCGCTAACAGCATCAATTAGTATCTAAGCTGTGGGAATTCGCCCTGACAGCTGCACGTTAACCCCACAACTGTGCCGCTACACAAAGTAACACAGCAATACACAACAGTAACGGACAAAGCTCGATAATAAATCACTGGAAGGTTTTGCCACAAAGTCTAGCTCAGATCTATCTATCTATCTATCTATCTATCTATCTATCTATCTATCTATCTATCTATCTATCTATCTATCTATCTATCTATCTATCTATCTATCTATCTATCTATCTATCCATCCATCCATCCATCCATCCATCCATCTATCTATCTATCTATCTATCTGCTCTATGAAGTATGGAGAGTGATAATATTTCTTTATCGATCTCATGTTTAAGGATTTCCTGTTCTCTTCCTTATATCCTTCCAATATTTAGGGGATGTTTATAGCTCATACACAGATTTTAAAGGGATTTCTTACTTTTATTTGTTTGCACAGTACAATCTGCTGTTTCAATAACCATGGTTGTGTTTCTTATTTCAGGGAAGGTGGTCGGGGTCACAAACAAAACAAAGAGCCGATGAAAGAAGATATAATAACATATAAAGGAACAGGCGCCTGACAAAAGAACAAATACCCCCCTGATCTTTAATAGATGAGCTGTGTGGTTTCAGATTCTGGAAGTTTCTCTGGGGGGCCTGAGGGACTGGACGGGGTTCAGACTGGAGCCGTTTATTATAGAAACATCAATGAGGTGTTAATAATTTACCTTTGCTGCAGGTGATCTGCTGGATAGTCCTTTTATTTATTTATGCCCAATCATCTCTAACTGAGAAGCCTCTGATAAAAACAAAATACTGTTTTGTTTTGAGATTTTACGGGGAAATTTACACCTCAAACAAGTCTGGGATTGTATTTGAGACTCTATAATGTGTGTAACAACATATTTCCATAGTTTCTCAGCTTCATCAGCGTTAGTTTAGGTTAGATGAGGTGATTTGTGTACGTCCACATAATTCCACATGAAACTCTCAAACAATCCAACAGATGCAGATTGATAAATGAGACACCGGCTCCATTAAACAAGTCGCTGCTTTCCTTCATGCTGAAGTGTTTATTTGTGTGTTTGTGTGTATTTGTGACTCTGATTGAGGCCTGTAAATATCATTTCCGCGTTGTGTTCCTGAAGCTCTGTTTCTCCACGCGGTTGTCTGCAAAGTTAATCACTTCCTTTTTTCATTTCCTCAGGACAGAGACAAAATAGAGTAGTATTTTTGCAGGACTGCGACAGAATCTAGCGGCTGATAAATCCTCACACTGATACATTGATGCCAACATGTAACAGGTTATTCCTTCGCCTGTGCACATCAAGCTTCTCTTCTCTCGGGAACTTCATACAAACCATTTTCCCTGCAACATTCAGTCCCTCATTTCCACATGTTAACACCTCTCATTAATTTTGTATTAAGAAAACAGTTCTCTGCATTAATCATCGTGACATCACAATTGTACATTTGTGTGAGTGTTATGATGAATTTAATGGAGCGGTCACAGAGGAGTAATAATGCAAATGAAAATTCCACAAACCTTTCTGAGACTAATGGCCTCTAATGGACTTCAAGTGCATTACAAACATGCCCGTGCACACACACACACACACACATACACACACACACACACACACACACACACACACACACACACAGAGTTCATACCATGATCGCATCTGTGTTCATATTAACGTCAACATCTGTTATTGCAACCCTTTCCTCAAGAACCATTCCATTCTCAATGACCTCAAGAACCTTCTCAAGTACCTGAAAAGCTGTCAAGGACCCTAAAACCTCAAGAACCCATAAGGTCTCCACAATGGCTTCTAGGACCCAGAGCAGAACCTTCAAATACCCTCAACACCTCAAACTACCTCAATGACCATGATAGACACTTCAACCTCCACAAGAACCTCACCAAAGACCCCTAAGACCTTCAAAGGCCCCTTAGGTCCTTCTTCTGCTTCTCCCTAAATAATCTAATCAATCAGCCCTAGACCACTAAGAACCTTGGAGTGTTCAAAGTAATACCTAGAACCTCTTCCATGACCTGTATACTGTCTGCATGTAGCCACAGAACCTTGTCAGAGACCCTAGGGACCTTCTAAGTGATGAAATTGAACCTCTCTGTCATTATCTGATTCACACATCATGCCAATCATTTTTGTTTTGATCATTTTTTGGAAACCTTGATTAAAATCCGTGCAATATCTGGTGAGAAGACATCTGCCATGGTGAGCAGTGCAGAAAACTGAACCCTCTGCTGTGTTTTAAATCCAGTTTTGCTGTGATTTGTTCCTTCCCCCTGCAGATATGAGTTTCATCAGATCCTCTGGTGGCTGTAATCTCATTCCACCCGTGCTTTTATCAAAATCTGAAGTCGACCCAACGGTCACTCATCCCCTCCCCGCCGCCGCCCGCACAGCCGTGTTTCATCAGGGAAACCGAGCCTGATTTGATTCTGCAGTTCAATTACTCAACTCGCTGTTATTAGACATCTTGGTAACATTGCCACCCCAGGAGCCATCACGACAACCAAAAGCATTCAAAAGCATCAGCTTAATCAGATCTTCCACCCAGATGTCCCAAATGAGACCTATATTTCTCACCCAATAAGAACAATAAGTGTTCATTTCATTTCACAATAAACCCGATGGTTTTTAATAACAGGGTACGAGGATGCAGGCAGACCTGAGAATGTAAATATGTCTGACAGTCTGTCTGTCTGTCCATTCATTCATCTTTTATTTACCTGGTTGCCATTAATCACCTCATAGGAATCAACTGAAAGGGGAATGTAAGGCTTTGTTTACATGTATTTCATAACACCAGGTTTATGCAAAAAAAGCTTAATCAGGGTTGCACTGAAAAATAAAAATAAAAATAAAAAAATCCTGTTAAAACAAGGGCTTCAAAGCAGGAGATGATTGATAAACTCTGTCAACATAATCCATCATTCCAAATATTAAAACTATTATCATTATATACATACTGATGCAGACACATTTCAATTTGACCTATTATTCACATATGCACCATCACTATTTACACAAATTCTACATCATCTTCTTCTTCATGTAGATGTAAAGTAGCCTGCTATACCACCGGAGCAGCAATGACAAATGCTACTGCTGCTAATTTGGACAGATCGGCCTCTGTTGCCTCCTGCTGGTCAAGTTTGATACGGCTCTCTTGCGTCTGGGGCGTATGAGTGCTGAAGTGCTCAACTGCGCCTCCCTCTGGCAGTTCTGGTGAATCGTTACGCTGCACATGGAACGATTTTTCATTTCTCCGCAATACGCGTTGGTAAAACATGTAAACGTGACGTGGACAAGAAGCGATTTAACGTGAAATTCTGTACTGCCGAGGTGGAAAAACAAGGAAAAACAAGTCACGAAGGAAAAAGGAATCCTCCTTCGAGCCGGATTTGAACCAGCGACCTAAGGATGTCTATTTCACTCTACAGTCCTCCGCTCTACCAACTGAGCTATCGAAGGGGCCGGGAACGTTGGGTGTATTACGCAGGATGATTGACGTGATAGGGCACATGGGTATTTGGCGCAAACACTTGATTACCGAGTGGCTGCCACGGGCTTAATTTAGAACTCTTATTAAAACTTATGACTAAAAGTCACTTTGAGTTAACTGCTCCCACTTTGAATTGTGGCAAGCATCACCTCTTTCGCAGAACAAACACTCTCATTTATGGTGCCACCAGCTATTACAATGTAACTTAATCTGAATGTAAATAACATTAAATACTAATTATAACAATTTAAGAGAACGTACTTGTGAATAACGGTATTAAATAATTTAAAAAACAATCACAGTAACGGTAAAACAGTAAACACACCCCACCAAACACAGCCCCAAGTGATTATGGGAAGACCCCAACCACCCATAATCCCCAAACACCCTACATTATCTACACATTCTACTTTTAAAAATCAAAATAAATGCTCCAGACTTGAAATAGCCATAATTCAGATCTTTGGGAAAAATATTTATGTAAAAAAAACAAAAAACATCAAAATATATATTCGCCTTCTGGAAAATGATGGAGTCTCAGTACCGTTTGAAGTTTGCATAATCATGAAGTAATTAGACTTTACACTTCACTTTAGATTGACTTTACTTAAGCTAATATTAGACCGCTTTAGATTTAAAAGAAAAACACATTTGGATAAATAGAAATTGTTTGTTTCACAGTATTGGATTTTTAAAACTATTTAATCATATTATAGATTGTATTCAAAGGAAATAAATGGAGAGCCTGAGCAAAACACCTTTAGAAACATTTTATTATACATAAACCTGGGCGGCTGTGGCAATAAACCCCAATGAAACACTGATCTGCTGTCTGATGTACTTTTAATATAAAACAACGGCGCTGCAGCTCTGCGTCTCCTCCTCCGGGTCCTCCCTTAATGTAAAGGCCGACCGGCTCGTCTCCATTTTGAACCGGTCCGGATGTAGACGGTGTGTCTGTGCTGAGCTGTCCCTGTCATCGGCTCGTTTGCCTTCTCCGAGCGTCCCGGGAGAGCTGAGTATCCGTCTGTCCTTTGTAATGTCCTCGCACTGATCCAGCGAGCAGGGAAGCAGCAGGGACGCAGCAGGGAAGCAGCAGGGGGAAGAAGCATGGCAGCGACAGGCCCGGAGCGATGGACGAGGATCTCTGTCCGCTTCCTGAGCTCCTCCCCCCTCACACACACACCAGCTCACATGAAGTCGTCCGAGTCGTAGCCTCCCTGACAAACACAGAGATCACGTGAAGAAGAACAGCTGCGGCCAATAACCAATCAACTGCTTAACAAACCAGACTAAAGTGACTAGAAACACTCTGACACATCTTTGTTTCAGCACTGATCCCTAAGTTTACTTGCTGAGAATTCTTATCTACAAACGTTGTCCAACTTGTGGTTCCGGTGTAGATTTAAGGCCGGACTGAACCCTGCATGACATCACCTCACCTCATTAGTGGTCATATTTTCATCCTGCAGCAGTGAAGAATAATTCCTGGAGGGGAAAACAAACCAAGTTTTTCAGAAAACACAAATCACTGACCTTCTGATCTCATTGACCCTTGACCCTCTTACTTGAGCTCATCCATCTCCCTTTTCCTCTTCTGCTCCTCCTTCTCCTGCCTCTTCTGTTCCTGGAGCAGAGCCTTTTTCTCGTTCCTCTCCTCTCGGTCTCTCGACTCTTTCTCCGCCGCCAGGTCAGGGTGACGTTCCTCTTTCGTCTTATCCAGGCGGTTTACGATCTCGTTGATCTTCTTCTCCACCGCCACGATCTTGACCTCTTTCTGCCGAAAGAAGCCGATCTGTCCTATGTCCATGTCTCCGGTCTTCTTCAGGTTGGCCCACGGCGTGTAAACCACATTGAGGTTGTTCATCTTACAGCCTTGATGGTATAAAGAATAGACAGATGGAACAAACAGGAAAGACACCACCGTCACAACGAGAAAAGTGTTACGACATGCAAACAAACGCTTCTAACATCAATACAGCCTCTGCGTCTGGATGAGTGAGGATTTGTTTCCACCCAATCTTTCCAGGTTGCCCTCATCGACTAGAATTCTACCTTGGATGCTGTTGTTTTTCACCAGCTGGACGCAGTCTGTCAGCACCTCCTTGGGAATGTCGTCAATGGTCCTACCCTGAAAATAAACAAAAAACATCCAAAGTCTGATGGTTTGTACGACTGGGAGTTGTCAGATATTATCTAAACCAGGTTTGTGACCAGAAGAGATGGAAAATAAACCCAAATTCATGCTACATTTGAACCCCAGCGTCATGTTTGTCTCCTTCTGTGTTCAGACTGAATGGTGCCGGTTCCTCACCTTTGGCATTCTCAGGTAAACGTGAGCCGACGACAGTTTGTCCACGTGAAACCTGGATTGAAAAAGCCGAAACAAAAGCATCAGAAACACCGACATGTGGATTAATATTGGGTTTTTTCTTTAACTATTGCTGCAAATATAGATTCTAGCCTACTGCAGATCATGACAAAACATCTCATCAGCCTTTGGAAGATCTTATCTGTGCATGGTAGACAGTAAATATGAAATGGTTTGGGTGTTACAGAAGAAGATCCTTCCTCTTTGGACTTTAAATGAAGTGATTGCCACCACCAGAATTCCTTCATTCACTTACGACAAATTAATTACGACTGAGAATCTCTCTGGGCATCCTTACTCACTGACTCTTACTTAATACTAACAAACTGAGATGTCCATTTATCTATCAACCATCTATGAAAAAGTAAGAAAAAAACACAACAATCTCACCAGACGTCTTCAGGCCAGCCAAACTTGATCAAATCTTCATCTGTTGGCAAAAACAATTGGGACCAACAACAATTAAAGTATGACGACATGTATTTATACAAATGATACCCCCGACAGAGCCATAATTGATCATGTTTACATTAAAACAAGACAATAAAGCACTGAACTCACTTTCATACTTGTCCTTTCCCATATAAATAGTGTAGTGAGGGTCCACCACTAAGAGAAAAACAAGAATTAAAGAGTGAAACAATCTAATTAGACACATTAAGATTAGAGATAGACGAAGACAACAAACGTCTCTCTCTGGTTTAAGCTACATCTAGCTAACGCTGCTACAACTCTGCGGCTTTACTCACCGGCACTCGTGAAATAAAACACCATGTTGGTTATGTTAAACTCCCGTTTTTAAAAGAAGAACTGGCTTTTGATTGTATTTGGGGCACGTTTTAATGCTCTAAACTAGATAGAATCTGGCGCAGCCCTGGTGTCCGCGATGCCGCTGTCACTTTTCTCATGTGCACTTGAACCGGAAGTTGTTCGCAGACACAAATGAGAAGAAGGAAATGTATCCTCCAAAATAAAAGCAGGCACCGGAATCCTGTCACATAATAAAGTGTGTACTATTGTTGACGAGGGTAGAAGACTAATTTTTGAGTGACATGATAAGTTAAGTGTTCTGGATAGGTTACGAAGTACATTTTCGTCCGGTATAATTGTAGTTATTTTTTGTTAATTGTTACAACAAAAACGAATGTAGCAATGTTTTGCTACTGCTGAAATCACTGACAAGGACATGTCGAAAACTTTTGAATACACAATATGTAATTTATTCCTTGGTTGCACATTGTTTTATATCTGTGTTTTTATATTGCATATATGTGATGCTAATAACTTAACGGTGCTGCTAAACGTCATCGGATTACTTGTGAATTTATAATAAACATGGTCGTACATAAAGAGAGTGTATTATTTTGAAGTCTCAGACCAGAAGTCCTACCACGTTTTTTGTGACTAGCTATAACTATGGCTCACTGATTTGTTTCCGCTTCCGGTTAAGTTGAGGAACATTTTTTTCCGCCAAGCGCGCGCCATTCAAAACACTGCAGAAGCGCGTACAGAGAAGTGCCGCTTTAAAACAGCTTAAAACATCTATACGAGAATTGAACTCCACACAGACTCATCTGGTAAAGTAACTTACACTTATTTTCACATTTTGGGGGAGTTAAAGTCGGCTGATTTGGTGTCTTTTGGTATTCAATCGCTGTTCTCTATTAACCGATGTCCACATTATCTTATCATTTGTAATATTTCACGTACCAACAATTTAATCTAGTTAAGCTATACTGTGGTGCAAGTCAGATGGCTAAATATTAATTGTTAGTATCACAGAAATAGGCCATATTATATTGAATTTGCCGTATTAAGCGTTCGATGAAAATTGACAATAATTTGCGGGAAAATCTCAAGTTTTCTGTTGTCGACATATGGCTCACTTACTGAGTGATGCGTTCAGGTTATGGTCCCAGTTAACAGAAACACATCAAACTGAAGCATCATCGAAGTCAGCTATACATGTTAACAATGCTGTCGTTATAAAACACGGGGCAACGTCGTGGTTCAGGGTGTTTGGTTTTCTTTAAACATTTAAACGATATGAACAAGCTCGTTAATAAACAAAGACAAACTTTTCTCTTTTGTAACCTTGTTATCCCGCCAATTATCAACGCATCTTGGCGTGTGTTAGCTAACGTGTTGACGTAGCTAAACTAGCCTCTGCGCCGAAACACGATTTGTCTCGAGAGAAATTGTTATTCAAGCAGTATTAAAGTACGAAAGTCCGTATAAAACGAGAAAACAGATACACTGAAAATTAACGTTATAAATCTCCCTACTGCAGTTTCCACTGTGGTTTGGTGTTTGTTTGTTTGTGACATTTTATGACAACTACATTTGTAATTGCATCACATTATAAATCAAGTATTGACTGAATCTCTGTATCTAATTCCTGAATACATTTCTCTCTTTTTGCAGGTGAGTTGTACTTAAGTGATGCCCACACCAAGGAAGAGGATGTTCTCCTCTTTAGACTCTGACAGGTGAGCTCATTGCATTACTATTAACTACAAACTGGCTTATTTACAGTTCTATCAATTTGTCTGTCACTGCACTGGGAATACATTCTAATTGAATATTTCTATTTCAGGAAACCTAGAAATTAGAATAAAATGTGCCTCTTCCAGTATTTGACCCTGATTTTTATTCATCTTTAATATTAGTGATCAGTCCCGAACACAAGTGAGGGAGGAGATGTCCCCCGCCAAGAGGAGATCCCCCAGGAAGCACCTACAGTCTTCAGTCAGGAAGAAGCTCGCTGGATGTCTGGAAAAGGAGAACTGCCCCTCGCCTCAGAAATCCCCTCGTAGGCCAGCAGGTAATGTTTTGAAATGAAGTCTGAAAGATATTCTGGACTGAAGTCAGTTATTCACTGGAGTAAACGGCTGTTCCTGGCAGGTGCGAGTTGTTTCTTTAAGGAATTTGAACAGGAATACATAATTTCTTCTGTCTCACCTCGGCCTGTTTCACTTTTGTCTTCCAGGTTCTCCCTGTAAGTCACCGACCAAACCCGCCATGGTTACAAGCTCCTTCTATGGCAAGCAGAAGACCACCTACCTCACTCCATTAGAGCGGAAGAAGATAAAGGAAGCTTTGCCACATCCTTCCGCTCTACCTTCACCCCCGGCCAAACAAGTGAAGAAACCAACTAGGAAGACTGTAAAGGGCGGTAAAAAGCTGAAGAAGGTGCCAGCAAAACACGCGGCAAAGCTGAGTTTCAAAGGCAGTCTGACGTCTTCAACCACCATCAAACTGCCAAAACTTGGTGCCAGGTTTGTCCATTGTGATTCTCAAGCTTTACTTTATCTGGTGATTTGTCAATATCAGGTTTTCTAATTGAGCGAATGAAACCTTTCACAGTGGCTCCGCTAAACAAACTGTGGCTGCGAGTAGCAAGCCCATGGAGCCAAAGAAGGGAATCCCCATCATTTTCAGCTGCCTCAAACCCAAACCCAAGCTTTTTGTGGGAGCCGCTTTCTTCAGCACGGGAAAGAAGCCGACGTCCATGTACAAGAAGTCCACGCTGAAGTCCACAGCCAGGCCGGCTCAAGGGAAAAGCAAAGCTGCCGTACCTCAGGACAAGAAGGACAAACCACAGCAGCCGTCTGCTCCTGGGACGGAAGAACCTCAGGAGGTGAGGAGTGATGAATGTGTCTATCAGCCTCCCACAGAGGAGAACCAACCCTCCAAGCAGAGAACACGGTTTGACCCTTCAGACTGGATGGACATGGGATCAGAGCCAGAAACTCCACAACCATTAAGGTGCTTTGATAAGACTTTGATCAAATCGTTTCTTTCTTTCAGTCATACTCTGTATACTGAAACTTAAATTTTTTCTCTCAGTTCTCCTGAAGTGTTGGGAAAGAAGTACGGGATTACCAAGGAGCTGAGAGTTGTGTTGACAAGGAGCCCGGCAGCGTCCACAATCTTACCCTTTAATACTCTGGTACAGTATGACATCATCCGTTGTTTTGTCTCGGTATGAAATGTTAATATTGCTTGTTATGATTGTCGTCCAAAGTTCCACTTGTTGAGGTTTTCATAACACAGAAGTGGATCTGTTTTGTCCTCAGGATGACTCTGTGACTGATGGTGTCTCTGACCTGAGTGATTTAAGCCCTAACAGCACAGTGTCCAGCCCACCCAAAGGTACACACACGTACACACACACACAGCGTAAACCTTCTGTGCTAGAAAACATTCCACATCACTGATTCTGATCAAAAACGACGACAAAAAATGTCCCTATTGTTCCATTAAAGCTTTGTCTGTCCGTCCACAGAACTGGCAGCTGTGTATCCCATCTTTGGCTCCGCCTCCAAAAGGTTAGCTCACGTCACCTTTGACTCGTCAGCATATTAAACACATGGAAGTTATCGTCATTCCGCTTCCAATGGCATTTAAATATCATTTGGCACAGCATCCTTAAGTTAATCGGGAGAACTTTGTTTTGTGTCTTGTAGGTTAAAGAAGAATCCAGTGTCCTGCAGCACCCCCTCTGGTTCTACACAGACACTGCAGGCTCCGTTCTCCTCTGCCAAGGAGCGCAGCCTCCGTCGAAGGAAAGAGAAACAGGGCGACGACCAGCTCATCATTGTATGTTCACTAAATTTCAGTACAACTGCTGTCACCAGAATGATTTTGACTTGACTGAATAGTTTGATTGCCAAAACCCATGTATTGATTCATGAATCCTTCATATTCTACTGCAATAAGTGACTGTTTCTCTCTCTGTGTGTTGAATGTCGTCCTCGGTCTCAGGATGCAGGTCAGAAGCAGTTCGGTGCGATAACCTGCGGCTCGTGCGGGATGGTGTACAGTGCAGACAACCCCGAGGACAACTTCCAGCACACACAGTTCCACCAACGCTTCCTTGACAGCATCAAATTTGTGGTGAGTGATTTATGTCTTTATCATTGAATAGATGCAGGAATATTGTTCTCGTAGCTTAAATATAATGGCATTGACCTGTGGTTATAATAACCAGGGCTGGAAGAAGGAGAGGGTGGTGGCAGAATTCTGGGATGGAAAAATTCTCCTGGTTTTGCCCGATGATCCCAAATACGCCATCAAAAAGGTGAGCTCAAGCTTTCTGCCCTTAACTTGTATGTTTATGTTTCAAATGATGACTATTTGAATCAGTAAAACCACAGCAAGGTTTTTTCTGCTCAGGTGTTTTATTTTTGGGTCCTTTTCTTGTGCGCTTGCAGGCGGAGGACGTGCGTGTCGTAGCGGATAACGAGTTGGGCTTCCAGCAGGTGACGCTGAGCAGCCCCAGACAGGCCAAGACCTACCTGTTCATCAACACAGAGCGCATGGTGGTGGGATGTCTGGTGGCTGAACACATACGACAGGTAGGCCTGGGAATGTGTGTATCTGTGTGTACAGTATGTGAGATATCAAATGTCAAGTGTTCAGTGTCTTCCACTGATCCGCTCTGATCTGTCCCCCTTTCCAGGCTTACCGTGTCCTGGAGCAGCCAAATCAGCATAAAGACATGACCAAGGAGGACTTCATGGAGCGCCACAGGGCCTGGTGCTCCTCCACCGTCCCGGAGCAGGCGCTGTGCGGGATCAGCAGGATCTGGGTGTTCAGCATGGCCAGACGAAAGGGAATCGCCACCCGCATGCTCGACACCGTTAGGTAGGAACAGCAGCCTTGTAACGTGTAACTGTTGGAATCTAGAAAACACCAATTTTAGACAATTCTTGCTAGATTTGAGGAATTTTCACAACTGATTCTCAGATATATAGTTCTTCATCTTCGATCTCGGGTTGATCCAAGGTTAGATTTTTAACACAACAGAACTTACTACACGTATGCAAAAGAATCCACACTTTTGCAAAACGGGGCAGAAAACACCGTTTGTCTCTGACATGAAAGTAGATTGTGTGTGAGGTTAAATACAAACCAAAAGTCTTCAGAACGTGACGACCAAACCATCGTCAATCAAATTTGTAGTCGAGTGATTCCACTTAACCTCGACGAGTACAAACCCTGATCAAAACTGAGTTGGTATCAATGTTTCACTAATTAACTACAGTTTTAAATCAGCATATGAAGAAACTTGAAGCATCCCCTCTCACACTTAATGTCTTTTTGTTTCTTTCAGGAGCACTTTCATGTACGGCAGCCCTCTGACGAAGGAGGAGATCGCCTTCTCTGACCCGACGCCTGATGGAAAACTGTTCGCCACAAAGTACTGCGACACGCCGACCTTCCTCGTCTACAATTTCATCGCATGAAGGAAACAGCTGAGGTTTAATAGCTGAGGTTTGGGTTCAGTTTAATGGCTAAATGTGTGGATCAACACGGTGGCACAGGAGGACAAAGGGTTGAGAGAAATGTGTTGGTGTTTCTAATCTTGCTGCATGTTTTCAGATTCTCTTGATTGACCGATTTCCCTCCCTGTGTTTTCACTCCTATGTGTCTCCTCTGTTGGCCACCTTACTTTTTTAAATGCCGCAATGTCTTCAAATTTTGCGTTAAAAGGTTTAGAAAGCCGTCAGCTCATCGTTGAATCGACATGCAAAGCAAACACTTATTAAGATGAAGTTGTTCTTTAGTTGCTGTTGTCATACGGTACCACTGTGAAAGTGTTTTAGCTTAGGTTTAACATTTTAAAGTGTTAAAGCAGAAACACCCAGTATTTATGTTCTCTTGGTGTGTGCGCGTGCGTGTGCGTGTGTGCGTGTGTGTGTGTGTCAGATGTTTATATCTTGTTTAAGCTCGGCAATAACAAATTATTCCCCATGCAGGAGAGCTCAGCCTCATAGGTTGAATCTTGAGTTGGAATATTTTATTGGGATAATTTGTCTTCGTTAACATTTTTTGACAATTGAGAGTACAATGAGTTTAGACTTTGCCCTATAAAGGATGTTGTTACTTTAAAGGGCATTCTGCTTTGTAAATCTTAATAAACATGTTGGATTTGTTTTATGAATCTGGACCAATTACTTCAACACCACAGCAAATATTATAGATTAATGTCAACTGATATTAATGTAATAGCCTTATATCTTCTGTGTCATTGAAACTAATACAAAATAACTCAAGACAGCTCACGTTTGAAGTTGAAGATAAAGTCAATATTTAAACATTTAGAAAAAGACATACAAGGAAAAGATGAAGACAGGTATGAGACAACTGTTCTTGTGCTTATATACTATAAACCGTATTTAAGATTGAGATGATTCTTGTTCTAAATAAGGTCGTTGAAATCCTTCTCATGAATAGTCTTTCAGTGGAGCCCAAAACACACTAGCATCTTTCTTTACCCGCAGGTGTAAGAGCGAAAAAGCAAAAACTGCGACGTGTAACTCAGTCAATAACTATGACCTCATTGGTTGTTTTCTCCAGAGGGGCGTTGCCCTCTAAAGCCTGGACGATCTGGGCTGCAGAGGGTCGTTTCTTGGGGTCCTCCTCTGTGCAGAGACAGAAAAGCTCTACCATCTTCTGGTAGCTGTTCCCCAGAGCCTCGCTGTCCACTGCTGGCCTCGTCCCCAGTCTCTCGTAGTAGGCGTCCTCGTCGAAGCTCAACTCGTAAGATCCTTCTGGGGAAAAAGGGAGGTAGTTAATCAGAAGACAGGAATAGAATCTCAAAGGAATGTTTGTTTGTACCACCTTAAGGAATCCGTGTTACAAAGAACTTGGGCTGTTCTGAGAGTACTGATGTCTTCCTAATAAAGTGGTTGTGAGTGCAGTGTGTTTATTGTTTCTGGGTGAAGACTGACCAGAAGTGAACCGTGTGCTGCTTATTTTCAGCACAACACCACGCCTCTGCTCCAGTATCACTCAACTTTCAGGGTCAATGTACATGCAAAGGTCACCGCCTTCACCGCCCGACTTCCCTGCAGCTACAGCAACTCACCATCGTCCTCTTCCTCCTCCTCCTCCTCTCCATCCAGCATCTCCAGATGAGGCATAGCCAGGGTCATCATCTCCCACAGAGTCAGCCCGTAGGCGAAGACGTCGGCCTTGTCTGTGATCTCTCTCCCCTCCAGAGCTTCCTTCGGCTTCCACGGCTCCGTGCCGATGTAGTCGGCCTTCGGGTCGCACACTGAGGACAACAGAATAAACGGCTTGTCTCAATAAATCTAAAAAATTGGAACGTACAATCATTTCATTCTTCTAATGTGACGACACAAAAATGTGTTTACAAATGATAAAACTAAATTGGAAATGTGAAACAAACAGACTAAACTTGTGTTTCTACGTGGGCACAGAAACAAATTAAATCAAGCGTCATTCCACAAAATCCTGAGGTGTGGAAGAGAATGTAAATGCTGCGTGCTTCAACAGATTTATACAATACTGTCACAGCAGATCTACTTGGCATTTAATCAAAGATGCGCTGATTTGACAGCCGTGTGTTACTGTACCTCTCATATTCTCGTCCAGCTTGAGGGACACGCCCACGTCACAGATCTTGACGGTCTCAAAGTCGCCTCTGATGACCACGTTACACGACTTCATGTCACCGTGCAGCAGCTTCTTCTCATTGTGGAGGTACTGCGGGGGTAAACAAACAAAACATTCCTCTTATTCACCACTTAACAACATCCCGCTGTAATAAATTTCTTTTTGTCAGGCAGCAAAATCGAATTAAATGATGGATGTTGAGCCAAATCCAATTTAATGAAAACCACTGACGTCTGATTGGATTTATGCTAGAATCAGAGTGAAATCTAACTTTTAGAGCTCGGAACATGGCAGGATGAGTCCCTGTAGTCATTAAGTTATTGCAACTGACGTCATTACCAGGAAAAGAGGGTCCAGTGACCTACCTGCAGACCCCGGGCCACATGTAGAGCCACCTTTTCTATAGTGGCAGCAGGAAAAGCTTTCAGGCCTTCCTCTCTCCTCTTCTCTATCAGGTCATTGAGAGACTGCTCCCCTCCGTACTCCATGGCCAAACACTTGGAACCATCTTTGGCAGTGGTGAAGGCACGAAACCCTGCAGTTAAGAGGAAGAAGGACCAAAAAACAAACAAACAATAACAATTAGAAGCTCAGAATTACATCACAATCCTGTTACAACACCAGAGGTCAAATTAATTATTCTAATCCTGAATTAATTTGAAATAATAAAATCTAACTGGAAAACTATATTTGGAGAAAAGAAATATGACGTAATCACATATTTAAAAGGGGAACACCGGTGTTTTTACAAACAGAATTCAGTTTAAGTGAAAGCAGTTGTGAGAAGATCTCTCACGATCACAGGGGGCCGAGAGAAGAATTCACATTCACTAAGTTAGACCTCATGTAAGCAGATATTGACCAAACTGAGTCTGGTGGTTACTTTTTGGCCTTTCTAGAAGCTTAAATCGCAATGTTGTGATGAATATAAACCTGCTATCTTCTCTTACCAACAATGTTTGGATGATTGATTCCCTTCAGGACCTTTGCCTCTGCATTGAGTCTCTTCTGGTAAATTGCCACCTGCTTGGTTGCACATCTGGTGTTGATCTTCTTCACAGCCCAGGGTGACGCATTCAGCTTCCCTATTCTAGGAATATGTGGTTAAAAAAACACTGATAAGATGATTTATTTGTACACTTCAAATGTATTATTCACACTTGAAATAAGGAAATATCTATGCAGAGTGTGTTTGTGTCATAGGAGGCTCAACTTGGCTGTCAGAAAAAATGATGTTCATCCAGGACAACATAAGTTGCTGATAAAGCTTAAAAAGTGAAAGTCTGAGGGGGTTCAATCAGGTGAGAGTAGAGAGTGGATGCTGAATGACATAAGGCCTAGTTTGTCTATCTTGTACCAATCACAGTCTGGTGTTTTAAGGATGCAAAACACATTTTGTACAGTACACTACGCTGTATACTTCGGGCTCAGAATTTGTCAATCAACCCAGCACAAACCTGCTCATCAGGTAAACGTTAACTCCAGTCCCACAGCCGAGCTTTTTCATGAAAGGAGAAGCCGGGATGGTGATGGGGGTCCCTTCGTTGCTTCCAGGACTCCGCACTCTGACAGCTTTAGGGGTCTTGAACACGGCCTCGTTGCTAAGTGTTGCGGACGATTCCATTCCTTTAAAGGGGAAACAAACAGATGACATCTAATAAAGGGAAGCTTATTTTATATTTGACCTGAAAATAAAGGGGAGAGAAGTAGCTTATAATTTAACTTCGGTGAGTAAAGTTACCCACAGTCCTTCACAATAAATAATCATCTTGTCGTTGACCAACTACCAGATATGGTTCAAACCTCTAGAAACCTTTTTCCAAAAACACCCACTTCCTTTGAAGCTAAATCACGACCATAATCATCTAATTCTTTCTCCAAATTAACATATTACTCTTTAATACATTTTGTATCTATGTGTGTCATTTGTGGATCATTTAAAGCATTACATTTAAAAGTTAAAAAGCATTACCAACCACAAACATTAACGTTGCCGTTACTTGTATCAGATATGACGGATTAAAGATTTCACCCCTTAAGGTAACGTAACGTAACACACACGACACTGAATTGGTACTTCTTGATTTCGGTTGGTTTATTATGTATTTGTGTTTTGAGACTTTAAATCAGGCTTGGTATTGCATCATACTATTTGCTAACGCTAACAGGTCAGCTAATCGCTCAATTCATGAGGACTAGAACATCTGTAGCGGTCGACGTGCAAAGATGTCACTTCATACGCTGAAAGTTATCTGTCTTTTACATCATAGCAGTCATCACACCGCCCGTTTAGCATTTTGACTCCATCTTACCTGCGTTTTCTTTGACTGAGCGTTAAAAACACAACAAAACAACTGCACCGAATCCGCGCCGAACTTTCAAAAATGTCACCACTGCGTACGGAAGCCGCAGAGGAACAAACTGAACGCGAGTCGTTAACGTCAGACGGGCAGCTGATAAAACCGTAAATCAACGTTATAACATCCCAAAACACTAGAGGGCAGTAAATGATAACTTCACTAGTGTTTTATTCTATCGCCACTACTACATACAAGAGCTACTACTATAACTATTTACTACTACTCTTAATTACTACTATTACTTTTCTCAATTTGCTTACACACTATAACTAGGCCTACCATCAACCAATAGACAGACCCATTCCCCAAAACTAAATGTTATTCCTCGGTTTTCACACAGAATTCAGATTTGGTTATTGTTGTGATGTCTGAGGGCAAAATTGGGTTTAGATGTAAGATTACATGGTTTTGAGTGGAGAGCTTGGTTTTGACTTGGAAGTTTGCAGTTAGTGTAGATGATTGGGAACTGGAGTATAATTTCAAGAAACAATGTGTCGACAATGTGACAATCGCAAAACAACCTGTGTCCCTACTGAGTACTTTGTTTCCTCCCCCATGCTTTACACACATTCACACATGTAGGATAGCATCTAAATACACACCAACTCTCAGATGTTTGTGTAACCAGAAAAAAACCCCAAAGGCCCTTAAATCATTTTATAGACTTTTTTGAATTGTGATATTTGTATGTTATATTTACTTTTCACATGACTATCTTTTTAAGACTTATCCAGAAGAATTTGCTCACTCGGATAGGGAAGCTGACCTTGACCTTGACCTCTCCTGATCCTACACATAGTTTCATTGACATGGCATGCAGCAGATGGTCCCAGTCTGGTCTTGCTCATTGTTTGGAGGGATAACTGTTTCATTATCAAGAAGAGGAGCGGGAATGTAGATAGATGACAAATGGATCATGATGGGAAGACTGGGACTATTGGTCTCTCTCTTTCTGCACGGTCCCGTTCCCCCTAAGGGAGATGAACTCATGTTTCTGGCTCCGCGGCCACATTGGACCACAATGTAACACTGACGTCCACTCGGGCTGGAACACAATGAAACAGCTACAGAGATAAAAGAGGGGCTACAGAGATAAAAGAGGGACACACACATCCCGTCGTATTTGTCATGACTTTCTTTTTAAACAAAAGAGGACATTTACACAGAAGACTATTGAAGACCAAGCACGGCATTTCCAGCTTTAAATACTCTTTCTGCTTTGTTTAAGCTCATTCCAGAAATATTCCATATGTACAATTTAAGTTTAGTGTAGGAGTAGCCGTGTATATTTTGTTAGATAAAGTACTAGAGAAAGATCAAATTAAACCAAAGCTATGATTACTTGCATTCTCTGTGGAAACTTTACAGTTAAGGGCATTTACAACAACAGTTTTCTTTGCTTTATTTTCTAATTCTGTGCTGAATTCACAACTTTCCACTTATATGAAAGCCTTTATCCTTTATTTAAGAGCCATACAGAATGACTTTGTCAAAGCCTCATAGATGGTTCTCAATGTCTGGGTTGTCTGTGTTCATGGTTACACTGGTAGAGACGTGGCTGCGTGCAAACATGCATAATGCCTTTAAATCCTTAAATCTAACCTATTTAAAGAAGAAGAGCCCGATGTGTCTTCAAAGCCAAAAAGCTTCTTCCAAGCAGCACTCACAGAAGCCAATAAAGGAAGCTGAGCGTGTTTGCAGGCTTCTACATGAGAAAGAATAAGACACCACATAAAGGAGGAGATTACATGCAAAATAATGAGAAACAATGTGTTTAAACCATAAATGCACTTTTGGGAAATGTATACATCTGTTTCTGTCCTCTTCATTGTTTTGTTGTGGAAAAACAATTGAAAGCACATTTTGGTTAATGCTATGCCTCTGATCTCTAGAAGTGTCTCTGATCAGATGCAAAGATGATCAAAAGAACCAAACGAAGCCCCTAGAATCCCACAGAATAGTACATTTTAATACATTGACGTATGACAACAAATGCCTACATCTACAAAAACAAATGTGTCATAGACTAGTTTCATTTATCCCAAATGAATTGAAATTAGTAATCATTCCAAGCTAAACTCATATAACCCAACTAGTAACTAAGTCATTTGAACATAATTGGGACTTAACCACTTATGTTCGGTATTTGGGTTTTGATCAAATGTTTTATGGGTCTAAAGTACAAGTGATTGCTATAAACAGAAAACAACTGGATGTTTTAGGGGACTTCCAGGTACCATGAAATAAAGTCCATAACCCAGACATTCCACTGAGTGGCACTGTCGCATTATGTTATGGAAGGGATATGCGCAGGGGTAATTACTGTCCTCTTCCAAGCGCAGTGACTCAAGCACCCCTTATCTGGAAATATCACCACAGATCTCATCAAAAATCACAGCCACATGGACAGAGCAGAATACTGGTACACGGGTTTAGTTTTCCCAAAATTATGTTAGAGTGAGCTTGAAGCAAACACTGATGTTCAGATGCTGGTGACACCTATGTGTGTTTATGCCCCAGATTAAAGTCAGCTTTACTGGTCACTTAAATACTTATCATCCATCTCCACTGAACCCCAACATAGAGACACAAATTAGCCGTAACACATTGATCCAAACAAGCATCTGCAGAGTGTAATTGGAATTTCAGCTGCGTACTTCAGCATTTTACTGTAAGAATGAAGAATAGCAAAGCTTTACCTTCCTGGAGGATAAGTGAAACCACGTTGACCTGAGTCAAACTGGCTTTACAGACTCTGATCTGACTGCTAGCCATGTGTGCTGGAGATCAGGTGAATTTTCAGCCAATCATTTCTATATCCGCTTCACATGTGGAAACATTCATACTTGTAATTATGCTTCAGAGCTGTCAATCAAGGCGTATACATGTGTAACGCTGTGCAAAAGCAAGCGAGGGTGAGTGATCATCTGTGCAACGGATAAAATGAAAAGAAAAGAAAAAGCTATAAAACCGAGAATGCTGAAAATGATCAGAATTCGAACCTTGAATGAAGGAGTGCAGGTATGTGTGTGCAGTGGTTGCTGCTTTGTGGGCGTCTTTGCATCAAAGACTTGAACTTGAGAGTGGACAAAGATGAGAGGTATTATGTCAAGTGTCCTTTCTGGCTGGTTGAAGCCCAGACGTGCTGTCACAGTCTCGATCATTCGAAGAGGTGCGAGTGTACACGATGGCAGACCTACTTGAATTTGGAGTGTCTAGCCAGATACTGGAGGTGAGCCCTCATCCTCCTGACGCAGAGCAAAGTCACATAACAAAGAGACAGATTTTTCCAGCAGACTTTTCAGAAGAATCATTGAGGAACTGAGCTAGACACACACACACACACACTGACTTCTCTCTGTCTTCACCTGCCCTGTTAACATCTCGGTTAAAGTGCCTGTTTTCAATTCAGCTCTTGAATAACAAAGTCCACCTGTTAAAACAAATCTACATTTTTATTATTCCAACAGTGCATATACAGCCATTTAGTGGTACAAATCAACACAAACGTATCAAGTAAAGAATTCAATGTATTTTTAAGCAAATGTGAAATGCTGTATCAAAGTGTTTTCTTCATGTAATGATGTTTTATGCATTTACATTTCGTGTTACCTCCAGAAAAGCCTTTCTACAATGACCAGCACAACAACAGACACATATGCAAAAGTGCTTAGAGCGTTTATCCCAAAGCAGCATAGCAAGGTTATTCTAATCAAAAATGATGTACAATAAAGTATACTTTAAAAACATTAAAAAAAACACTTCAGAGTTGTATGGGTTAAGTCAGTATTTACGGGGTTAAGTGCACTTTATTTGTTTGCCTTGGAAGGTATTTGACCCGATTGGACCAAAGCATCGATGTGAGGCCAGGGGAACCAAAACAGGAAATCATATCGCAATGGTTTTATCATGATGACATCTGATATGCTGCAACTACAATGAGAGGAAACACTCGTCATGTGTTATGTTTTGGTTTATGTATTTACCAGAGTTCCTCCTTGTCTCCACACTGAGGTATAAATGAACTAATGATGTTTCTTTGGCCTCTAGGACAGCTGTACAGTGCTGAATATTGCATTTAGATTGTCGAAATCCTTCATCCATCTTCAACATTTGTCTTTGTTTCACCCAGGAGAGGAAATGACGGGAAAGTTAATAAACCAGCAAGGATCTATGGTGTATCTTCACAGCTGAATTAATACCTCACATGTCTTTCGTAGCTATCAAAAACCTTATTGTTCCACACTGCATTTTTGCATCCAAATGTAGGCCCACGGGTAACAGCAAGCTTACTGTGGAAGACAACACACAGCAGAAAGGTTGGGTTTTCTAGCAGAATACACATTTATACAAAACCTGTCTAAATATCAAACTATTGTCTGAGAAAATATTTTCAGATAACTTTCTGTCAATATTGTTTATATTGTTACAAAATCTGTGAAAATATACAGATGAAGCACTGGTTGTTATCTTTGGCTGTGGGCTTGGAGTGGGAGATTTTCTGTAATGACTCCAATGCCAAACTCCTGAATGTGACACCTCAACAAGATGAATGAGCAAACCCAAAAGCCTGGCTGCCACTGAGCTGTACTGTCAGCCACAGTCTCCTCATGCGTGGAGAAACAGTCCAGATATTGTATAAAGGCGAGCATATGTGCGCTGTGTGTGTTTTAGAGTATTACACAGTACTGCGGTCATGCACACAAGTGTTGGAGACTATAGTCTTGTAAATTCCTTCTTTATTCTATAATGCGAAACTTATTACTTTTCAGCTGTGCCTCATTAGTATAAAATGCCTCATGGCAAATTGAAGAAATACACGAAAGGTGTAACCAAGTAGTAATTTTGTATATTAAATGTCTATCAATACTAAGAGAAACAGCATGTTATCCATAATCTAATAATTTCCGTTCCTCATATCCTTAAATCACGTGTCCTTGCACATCAGGGATTCTTCTGTACAGATCGTGCACAAATCTGTGTCAGTGTGTCAGAAAGCTCAATGTTATGATGCATCATCCTTTTACCTTACCTGAAAATGTTTTTTTGTTGCCGTTTAGAAAGCACAAAGCAGAAAATAAATACTTATGTATATACAGTATATAGGCCTTTGCCATTATGGGGACGTAATGAAACATAATGGGTAGGCATTGTCAATGGTTCTGCTTTTGTTTCATTGTCATCTGCATAAACTGTTGTGTTGTTGCTATGTTCAGGAGATAATACTGAATCCAACAGGACTTCTATTATCCTAAAAGAAAGGAACCACCATTTTCCAAAGTAATCCCCCCAAAAAATAAACTGGAAGCTTTTCTTCTCAGGGTGTGATGGGATGGAGGTGATAATAAAAGGAGTGCATGCTCACTGGGGCTGACGCAGTGCAGTTTTCAGACACTATATCAATCTCAAATTTTGTTTAATTACACCCTGTACAGTGAGAAGTTTGACTCACCATCGTCATCATACAGTACCTGGCACCTGAAATGAATGAAGGCAAACAGGGTGAATCTGCAGCATCTCAATTATGAAGGATGGAATGTTTTTCCAAAGTAGTATGTTTACAGGTTGATAGAGCAGGTATTTAAAAAACCTTTGTTTTTGCTCAGTACTTTCCTTCTGTACTATGTTGCCTTAAGCATGTAACACACCTTCATAGACACACACATGAAGTAGGAGGATTGACAGCTCATTGACCAGACATTACCTAAAAATGCCGTGTTTCACTCACTGTGCACAGTGGTACTACAGCAAGTAGATGACCGTGTTTTGAGAACAATACACTGCAAATGTTTGCCTACACATCCCCTTCAAAATCATCTTCAATGCAAAAGCCAAAGAACCCAAATGTGAGCACAGTTTTGATGATGAATGAAGAAAAATCATGGCGTCATTCTTCATCAGGTGAAGAATGTTTGGTAAGGGAAATTTAGTAAACTACCATAGTCAGCTTTTACTAATGTCACCAACCATCCCCACTTACATTTGAATCAAACAGACCAATTTTCTACATTCCACTAGCTACATGTGAGATACGTCAGCCCATTTCTTGACTCTCTTGGGCCCCCTTCTCTCTACGATAAGTCTTGTTACTGAATCAGTTACAGAATCATGGTTTCAAACACAAACCATGCTTCAGTTTGAAAACAAATGGGGTGCAATTGAACTTGAGGTAGAAAAAGTAATTTCCATAAAAAGCCTAATTCTTATCCAAAAGTGGGCGGACACAAGGGCATGAACTGTGCACATTCATTTTCATTAAAGGTAAGTGAGCCAGATCCGGTTTTGTTTAAACTAGCAGAATGTACACACAGAGATTTCACGACAGATTATGGTGGCAAAGAGAGTTTTACAACAGCTTTCAGAGAAAAAATAATTGTATTTGAAGTTTCAGAGGCCAGATTTTGAGGTGAACTAAACAATGTTACGCCTGTTGATACTGTATAAATATAGCATGAGTGAGTATAGAGAAAGGTTATTGTCTTATTATATTCAGTCTGGGGATTGAATCCTGCTGGCTCAGGTCTATAAAGGATGCGTGCAAGCACACATGAGAGGTACCAGCTTTTGTAGAAATAATTGCAGCCATAAGGATTAAGGCCCACTGAGAGAGGCATGAAACCCCAAAGAGAGAAGCTCCTGCATTATGTTTGGTTTGGTGTGTGTGTGCATAAATGAATGTGTGTGCGGTATTGTTGAAAAAAAATCTACTTTTGGCTCTCTGGACAGAAACAGTAAATACTGACACAGTCATAAATCATACACGGCAGAGGTCCATGCATCTGCTCTCTCCTCTTCTTTCTGTCAACAAACAGGCCAGCTAGAGTGACTGATAACCTTTTCCGAAATCTTTGCTCCTCACTGAATTTTGTTTCCATTTTCAGTTTTACAACACAAAACAATGGTTGAGCCTGCTATATGATAAGGCAACATTGCAGTATGGGTAGAGTCACTAAAAAGCCTTTTCGTACATAATGCTGTGTGGAAAGCAGCCGTGTGCAAATGACACATCAGTTCATCAAGAAATTGTCTTTAGTTTGCTGTGCACACACACATGGCGTACCACCTCCTCAGCAACCTATATTGGGTAGGGATTACAGGTCACACCAGCATCCTCCACGTGGCCACAGTTAGTTTTGCCCCAGCCTGAAAACTTGCACTGGCCGATGCTTTGTTCATTCCCTGTACACGCTACATCGTCCATCCAGATGAGACCAGTGCCTGCAAGAGAGACAGAGGAAACGTGTGTTAAAGAAAGAGAAACAGCCCTAAAAAAGTCATCATCAATCACTCATGTGAAGTGTGTGTTTTGCATCTGTAAAGGTTTATGACCATATGACTTTAACGTAAAATTTATGATGAGGCAAAATTGTAAGAAAGGGAGTTTTTACTCGTTTGGGGCAAAGCACATGCCAAACCATGCCTTGCCCACAGGCACTTTAGCTGGCGTTCTTCCTGATGTGATATTTGAAACACCAGCGTTAGCAAAAGCAAAATCCCCTCCCCTCCACTCAGTGTTGGCAAAAATGTTTTATTAGCGTTAAATTTCATTTAATTCAACCCTATGTTTGTACTTTTTTGATGAAAGTCAAACGGACAACACAGGTTACGACACAGTGACGTAAGTGAGACCAGAAAAAAATTGAGGAAAGTTTAACCGTACCATACACCGTAGCTGCTTCATTAGTTAGCCTACCTAGTTTTACTCACTGTCTTTTCCACATTCTCTGGCTACACTTAGCAGAGCAAACGACGAACCCAACTCTGCTTCTGTTAACAAAATCCCTTGGATACCCAGGACATTTGCTCAGTGTGCCTCAGGCTGCAATTTTATCTGCCCCTGATGCAGCTTGGTTACTAGCTAATAACTTGCTAGTATGTTAGGAATCTTATTTGGTGGTGAGCTAGTAAGCTCTCATAAATGTAATGTTAATCTGTGTTTCACACTTTATGATGTGTGGGGATCAAGATTTGTTAACGGTCGCCATGAGGACAAGGAGTCAACTTCCTGTTAAGTTGATGGCCAGAGGAAAAAAATCCTTCCCAAAATGGGGCTTCAGTAAGCTTGAAGCTAAAGCTAGGTCACAGGTGATACAAACAAACAAACAAACAAACAAACAAACCCTTTGTTTGTAGCTTGGTTGTGAGCAAAGTGTATGAATGATAATGATGATAATTATGTCATCACTTTTCATTTGCTGCTTCAGTTACTCCTCAAAATGAGTATGACTACAAGCTGTTTTTTACGATTTCAGCGGCCAGTGCTAGAGGAACGTCAGTGAACTGGCATAAATCAGAAGTCAAATAAAACCACAAGAAACATAAATCTCACAGTTCATTGGCTGGGACAGCAGCTGTTCTTAATTTCTCAAAAGAAAATACAAATACGTAATAAATACGCAATTCCAGCTGGTGAGCTTTTGGCAGCATTTTTTCACCATAAACTGTAGTTTCTGTTATTAAAAACTGAATCATCAGCGACTTCAATCTCAAACTTTTCAATTTCCCTAATGATTGCACTCAGTTCTGGGGTCATAAGAAAGTGACAGAGCAACATTTGGCTGTATTCTGATACGCCAATGTATCAAGATTCAGAGGTTTAAGCTCCATAGGTGAGACGAAGAGCCAACTCAGCACTAAAGCACATTTAGCATCATCTGAGGCCAAGTGTAGGGGAGCCAGATGTAATCTCAGCCTCTCTGCTCTAAATAAATAAATAAATAACGATCATTTGGCAGACGCTTTTATCCAAAGCGACTTACATTACATTATATTACCACCCTTCGCAGAGGGGGGAGCAATTGAGGGTTCGGTGCCTTGCTCAGGGGCACCTCGGCACCTCGGGCACCTCGGCAGGGACTTGAACCGGCAACCCTCCGGTTTTTAAGCGGAAGCTCTACCCACTCGACTACTGCCTCCTACATCATAGCTGTGGATTATACAACGGTAATGAGATATTTCTAAAAATGTCATCTGGGCTGTGAAGCGAGAAGGCCGATATGAATCAGCATTTAATAAGGAAAAAGATATTAGTCTAATCAATGCTTGTTTATTGATCAACAGACTCCGCCATTTACAGTTAATCAATGCATTCTGAGGCTTAGGATGCAGTGTAGAAGCCAATGATACACAAACATCCTTCCACTTCATAAAATAAAAATAGAAAGTCTCAACAAACAACATAAAACAACATAAAATCATCTATATAAAACCAAACTGAAGATAACAGAGAACTCTTGGTCGCTACTGCTCACACTGCTCTGTCAGTTCCTCTTCATCGTTTTATTTTCAGCTTCCAACTGGAAGCGATTTCAGTGTCAGAATTGTAAATTACTTATCACTTTAGAGCCATTTGAACAAGTATGCACAGTAAGAAACTGTTACTGATGTGAATGCAGGAATTAGAATGGGAGCATTGCCTGACTTTATTACTGTAGCTAACTCAAAAAATAAGAAGCAGACAAGACGAGTGCAAACAGCACTAGTCTGCACAAACAGCAATGGAAAACTGCAGGTTGTTGGGAAAAGATTATATTTGAAACCCTGAGATCATGTGTGTGTGTCTGTGTAATGAATATAGTAGAAGCAATGTGTTCCCAAACAGCACTGACAAGTGTTTGGATCTGACTTCAAATTCTGCGTGTTTCAATCCGATCACATTTTTCAAAGTTTTTAATTAAGTCTTAGAACTGGGTTTGAGTTTTGGAAGCAATTTAATGCCAAAAATAATTTCAAAGAAGATTTCAGTTATTCACGCTTATCACTCTGACAAAAGCCTAAAATAAATAAAAAAAATAAAATAAATTCAGCAGGTCAATGCAGATTTGGGTCAGACATTCGTGTAGATTTTGTCCAAAAATAACACAACATACTGATGAATCCGATCAAAAAGCCGCGCGTGATGATTTCATCAAAATTATTAAAACTTACTTAATATTATGAACCTATTACATCAGTCTAACTACTTCCAGAATTGCTGGTTGAACTCGTTACTCTGACAACTTGGAAACAGTGTGAACCACTCAGTGTCTGCAGGCAGGTGTGCACGGAAATGAGGTATGCGTTGGAAATATGCACATGGGGCTGCGGCAGTAGCCAGGTCCAGTGTTTTTGTACATGTTGTACAGCTGTTCCTTAGTGGATTCCAAGGGTTAACTCTCATGGCCAAGGACTTTTAAGCCGTTTATTTTGGATCTCAACACACATTAATAACACTGTTTGCAGGCCGAGGTCCATGCTCGCTCAACTGAATTTATTACACTTTTTCACTTTTTAACAAATAGGTTTGGAATCATCAACACACTGAGTGGAGCCAAGGGAGACATGCAGGAGAGTTTAAAGAAATATCAATTAAGTGATTCAGTACATTCAAAAGCCTAGTCGCCGACAAAGTGCACTTATATACAAATTGTTTTCTGATAATGATTAGGAAGTAGTGATGTTCATAAATAGGGAGTGAACATCCATTTTCCATTTCTTAGTAACCTTTCGCTTAATATCCCTTAATATTCCAACAACATAAGGCCTCAGTTTGTGTAAAATAAAGTGCTTTTGGATTGTTTCATAGCCTCTGAAGCCTCCTTTCCAACTTAGTAACTCTTAGCCGCGTCTGACAAAATTTGTAAGCTTCTGAAACCGGCAGTCACTTCATTCTGGGATCACCCAGGTTGAGGTATGAAAGTGGGTAGAGTTTCAATTTTACTCTAGAGCTCGTGTTTTCATTTCTTCACTTAGCTATGTGTGTTACTAGCCAAGCTTGCCACCCTGTGCTGTGCCATAAATACTGGACCTTGAAGGAGAGACTGACAGCATGCACTGTTACGTCCATTTATATACGTCATCACATCAAGAGTTCTTTTGGAGCAAACTGAGACATTTAATCAATCATGCATAACTTGCAATGAGTGGATGTTCTAGGCAAACTGCCTTTAGTCCCATTACCATTTTACTAGAGCTGACCCTGACTGTAAAAGTATTTAATGTGCTCGTTACATTGCCCTACAAATCTAAAATTACTATTTGGAGTACTGTCTTTTGTGTGGAAAAAGCAGCTTCACACACAATGGACCAAGAAGTATGGAGAAGTAGTAACTATCGACTAAAGCATTGAGAAAGCATCAAGAAATCAGCACGTGGCAGCACTTTGCACTGACAGACAATCAGATAATTGCACAATATGGTGAACATACTATAGTTTGGTAAGCAGTTAGTTGAAAATAAATGTTTTTGGTAGGAGACTGAAGCACTGAAAGATGGATTTTGAGGCAGCCAGAAAACGCAAAATGACCCTGTCTAGACGGAAGTCCTAAAAAAATTACCCCATCCAATAATCCCATCCTGTCCTCTAAAGTTCACTATTATTCTCTTACCAGATTCCTCTTAAGGCTTCATGTCTGCATCTCCTCAATTATTATTAAGGAAAGTCATTGTTTCTAGAGATGGGAGATAGAAGTCGTGGTTTACCATTGTAAAAGAAATGAAATGAGCCTGAATGAAATACAGCATTATTCCCTTCACTGGACTTCCCCTCAAACACTGGAGACTAAGTTGAATACAGAGCAGCTTAACATCTGGGAGAGAAGGATGCGGGAACCAATGGCAGGCAGTGAAGAACGAGCAACGATCAAAACAAATGAGGGCCACATTACCAGGAGTAATTACTCATGTTATTTGCAAGATTAGGAAACTGCTGTTGATTAACACCAAATATATATTGCTATCTTGAGTCCTCAAGGCATTGGCATTTTTTTTCTTTTTCAATATTGTCACAATTTCATGACAAATATCATTAGGAGCTATTCTGAAAACGCTACAAAACTCTATCATTCATCTGGGAACCTACTGGGAAAACGCACGAGGTCTTCTAAAGTATGATCTGAAGAAATCAAACCCCAGAGACAACAAAGAAGACAAGAACATTGTGTAAAGGACAAAATCACTCTCAAATTGTATTACACATGTTTGGAAAACTGACCGCAATTATGGATATGGGATTTCCATGAAAGCATTTGCATGAAGTAACAAGAAACTTTACACAAGTAAGTATCTACGGTATTTGCAGCTGTAGGACAAGGCGGAATAAATTTGACAAAATATGAACATCAAACATTGTCTCCGAGTCCAGGGATGATCAGTTCCCTGCTTGTGTCCATGTGGTAGCCTATACTCAGTCACACAGCTGTCTTCCTGATCCACAGCCATCTGGAAGCACATTCAGCTGCTTCCACAGTTGTCTTCCTCGTCAGTGCTACACACAGTTGCACAGGACTGTGTAAACCCTGCGAAGCTACTTGCCAACTTATCCCCAACATTCAATTCCCACTGGCTCACATCTCGTTTTCCAGACCCACTTGTGCCACTGCCGACCAGAAACTTAGCCCTCTTTCTTTCACTAGTTTCCTCCATACTGTCTCCTCAGGTCACAGTTCGCGCCAACACTGACCACCGGCTTAGATGTTTTCCAAAACACAGCCTCATCCAGCCTGAGAGACGTCACTGCTATGCAGCCTGGGAATTCTAACGGTCTCCTCAGGTCAACCATTAATTGCCAATCTGCCTCTGTAGCTGATTTTCTACGCTGGCATGAATACGATGCTTGTTGGGCAGACTCTCCTGCTGTTGTTCACAGCTCTGCAGATGTTCTCAGCATGCTCTCACTTTCAAGCCCTGATTGCAGTAGCACTAGTCACAGCCCTTCGGAACAGGAGCTTTCTTGAATCAAGGACAGGGAATCAATGAGGTTTTGCCATAATCACAGTGAGATGATCTGATGGGAGCGGACCCCGATTCTTGCCATTTGTTTTTTACTAACTGCACCATTTGTATGAGTAGTATAGGTTGAACTATGCTCTCAAATTCTGCAGGGATTAACATTAAGGTTTTATGAGGGAAGTCGTGTGAGCCAGACATCGTCAAATATGAGTCTCTGAGGTCATATCCATCTCTCGCTCTCCCTTTGTCTCTGTTGCTCTTTTTCTCCATTTTCATTCACCAATCACACTGACATCATTCAGAGCACCCTTCCAGGCAGAGTTGTTACCAAAAAGTCTGGGAAATATGTGAAAACATGCTTCGGGTCCAGAGTACAACTTTAAAACAACAGCGGTGACTCACATTATTGCTGCTGGCAGTTAATGGCAGGATCCAGTTTGGTCAAAAACACTCTGGAATTCAAACTAATCTCCTCCAATGACTCACTTCTACTTTTAAAGCGCAAAAAGTTTTCTCTGATTCTGTATCGCATTATTTAAGGCCGGTGTTATCATGTTTTAGTTAATCTATTTTGCGTATAAGATAGTCATTTGGCAACACAGTCTGAGTGTAGCTAATCAGAGATGTTGATCTGCTTGTCACAGCTGTCAGGTTGGACTTGCTGTGGTTGACAGTGCCAGAACAGAGCCAGTGCACTGGGAAGCAAAAGCATTTTACGCTTCACATCAAGGATAAGCCCATGATATCGCATTTCAGCCTGCTGGAGCAGTGTTACGCTGACCGATTAAGATAAAAAGCAGACTTGAGGGAGAATTCCACCATCTTTGCTGTAGATCTGTTGTAAATAAGCTTGCATATTTTAGTTTGAAAGGTTTGCCTTTATTCAAACAGATCCTTTTCATTAATGATGTTGGGTATGGAAAGGTGTATTGATTATCTGAGCCTAAGCCAAATCATGTGAGAGAGAATCAATGAGCTCAAGGGTCGGCAAGGACGTTTAGGGGTCCGCCACCTACAACACAATACAATAACATTCTACAGCGTCTCTCTCTCTCTGTGTGGGTGGGTGTGTGTTTGCGTTTTCCTACCTTGTCCGAAGCGTCCGGTTTTATGAACCGCCACCACTCCTGGGAATCCAAGCATCCGACAGACCACGGCTCCGTCATTCATATCCCAAACGTCATCGCACACGGTCCCCCAACGCCGCTCGTGGAAAATCTCCACCCGACCCTCATTGGCGCCGGAACCATTCACCAACCGCACGAGGACCTCATCCACTGAAACACATACACACAGTTTTCATGCATTTATAGAATACAATAACATTAACCCCCTGTGGCACTAATTCTGCACAAACATTTGTTATTATTAATTAGAGAAAGTCGATTACATTGAGGGAATGCGTGACGCTTGTCTTGCCAGTGTTTACTCGCAGGGTTTTGATCTCATGCTAAGCAGCTTATTTTTCGTTGTGAATGTTTATCAGATTAATATAGCCTTGTAAATTCAATTATATGAAAATAAACGCTGTTGGGTTCAACATGCTGTAGTAGAGTTTCTTTGCAAAACCGCAGACATTGTCTTTGATTGAAGAAGAAAGCTTAAATATAGTTTCACAGAGTAGGGAGGCTTTTTCTTCTCTCATAATAAGTAGACTCGAGATGTTCTGTCTTGCAGACATCAACAGAACATTGTGACATGCAGCCTGGCAGTGGAATACATGAAAGAACCTCACAACTTCAATCAGTAGAACTTTGTTGAATGCATCTGTAAGGTTTTATGTATTCACCTTAAAATAAAAGAGAATGAGAGATAAAAGCTGATAAGGTCTGTAAAAAGGGTCAGGGGGAATGGAGCCCAGCACACCTGACTTTAATTAAGGACTCAACTGCGCAAATTGGTTGACGCTTAATTGATGATTAGCTGCAGCTGTGACCGCCAGCCACTAGACATCCAAAGCTGTCAGTCTCCAAACAACACTCACACACCAACAGGTAGGAATGCAAATAGATGTTTGGGGTGTTTAGGAGGTGATACGGTTAGCAAGCAGTTAGATATGGAGGGAACACTTGAGATTAGCGGTTTGTCATAGTGTGGCACAGCAGGGCCTGCGTCTGGCCTCCCTGCTGATGAGAAGCAGCTGTTTGGACTGGACACACACACACACACACACAGGACGGTGTGTCAGTAGGAGATTACAAAGCTGAGCAAACTTCTGTCTGCTCACTGACAAACCTCAGGCAGTCAGACAACGGCTCTGCTCGCGTCACGTTAGGTTTGAGCTAAAGTTCAGCAACATTTCCCCGAGTCTTGACACTGCTTACATCTGCATCAACAGAAAGATAACGAATAGACTGTGTGTGTGTGTGTGTGTGTGTGTGTGTGTGTGTGTGTGTGTGCGCGTGTGCGTGTGCGTGTGCGTGTGGCGGTACTGCTGCACTAACGTAACAGCAGTACTCGTCATACTTGAATTCAACAGCTGTACTCATTACTGACTTGATTTATCTCATTTCAGAACACAGAAAGGAAATTAGAGAGAGAGGTAAACAGACAAAATAACATACACACTCAGACACACACTTGCGGTGTTTTGAAAGGCTGGCTGGTGTCACTGAGACTCTGTTGACAAAGTGCTGGAGAGCGAGGCCAGACACAATATCTCCACAGGATATTAGTCTCATCAGACCATCATAAATTCTAACTCTGTGCCATTTACCTCGCTAATTATACAGCAAAATTCTCACTGGCCCATCATAAGTTAACGTCTGCCAAAACATTGTATTATCGTATCTGCTACAGGTATTCGTATCGTATTCTTGCAGAATATTTGCAGAGCTTCCTGTGGTATGTTGCTCTTTGTCAGACAGCCCCAGCGCACACATTCTCATGTCTCCTGTAGAGTTCATCTAATATCCACACCAGTCTGGACACTTTTGACAAAGCCGGCCGTCCATAAGACAACGCCTGAAAACACATTATTGGCCTATATCTCATGTGCAAGTGACAGCCAGGCACTAAAATCCAACGCTCCACAATCGCTGCTCTTTCTATGGCTGACAATGCTACAGACTTTGTCATAAAACAACGTAAACATATAGAAGCGATCAAGACGGAGAGTCAAGAGGAAAACAGTCTGACACGGTCATCTGCGACTGTCATGTTCAGATTTATCCATTGTGGATAGCGTTTCCCAAAAGCTCCATTTACGGGGACTGAAAATGCCGTTTTATTACCGACGTAAGGCCTCAGACCGGTGTTTGGTTGGCCTCTAGTGATAAGCCGAACAACATCTCCGCAGCCAAAAAGAATAAAGTTTAATGGATGCTTACAGTGTTTCAATGCCGTGAGTAACCACTGACCAGAGGAGAAACGGTCAAATCCAAAATATCCAGCAGTTCTCTGACAAAGTAATTTTTTGGGGCTAGAACAGAAAGTGCAACCAGTCTGCTCATGATTTCAGATTTCTCAGAAAGCAACACGCCAGCCTCACACATTTGCCCACCTCTAGTCTGCAAGTGTGCGAATCCCATCTGAGACTCCACTCACAACTTTCTCACATCTCTTTCTCTCTCTGTCTTTCTTTAACTCTCAACCCTTCGCCGCCCCCCTCCTCCATCTAAAAGCGCCTGAGGGCTCCCTGCTGTGTAAACGGACCACTCTAGAGAGAAGAAGACGGGAGGAAGGAAGGAAGGGAGGAAAAAAGCTTGGGATGAAGGTGACGTGTGCAGACTTTAATCTTAGGGAAGATAATCAGAACCATACAACCAAACTTCACACACGTTCATATCGCTGTGAGATGGATGGCCAACATGAGCTATGACACACCTGAGTTGTGCTGAATGTCAAGTGGAAGTGCCCCTTGATTTATTTTGCTAGAAAACTGGGGAGACATCATTCAGATGCATGACCGGAAAGTGAAGATCAATCATTCACTTTACAGTAGAAATGTGTAGAGATGATGATGGAGCCTTGCAGCAGTTTATCAGCACATGAAACAAAGCCTTGATTGGTGTTATAAGCCGATCTGTGTCAGGTCTCGCTTATAGTGTTTGGTGAAACTGAATAATTCAAAATGCATCCACTAAAAACATTCACTGGTCAGAAGTTTCCTGGTTGGGAATACTGATAAATATCTTGAGAGAACGGGGAAACATTTCAACTTATATCCCATATATATCCCAAGTGCTGCAAACGTATCACAGCGCCAGCAAACTGTCAAATCCACCAGTTTCATATTCACATCACAATGATATTTGAGATACTTGCTCGGTGAAAAATCAACCTCAAAAAGTGTTGGGGGGGGGGGCTTTCGGTTTACATACTTTTTGACTTATTCAGACTTTTTAAGGAGCCTCAATTACTCTGAAACCCCACTAGTCTAAAGCCGTGTACACAAATACAAATAGATCTTTTGTTAGAAGCACCTGCAGGTTTCAACTTCCCCTTCTTGGGCGTTGTTTTATAGCTACTCTGGAACCTTTTCAGGAAATGCAACCAAACTTCAACTTTCATTTGGGATCAAAGCACTGGGTGGCCTCGGTGCCAGAACTACGGTTCCTGAACCATCGCTTTGTTCCTTCTCTTGGGTAGCTACACTGTTCAGAGTCTGACTGGTCAGATGCGACATCAACACTGACGTTTCAAAACTTCATGAAACTGTGGACTGATAGAAATGTGGCAAAGTATTTCAGAAAGTCCCATTTTGTTCTGTATAACTCGACGCAGTCCAAAGGCTCCAATAGACAAGGAAGTAACTTGAATTGAGCAAGGATCTAACTGAATAACACTTTGTATACTGGATTGTTCTGGGTGAAATAGTTTCTCATATATTTCTCAACTTTAGGTTAAAAAAATAAATCTCTTAAGCACTTTCCCCGAAGCACTCAGATTTTGTTTTTGAAAGCAATTATGCAAAAAAAGCCCCTCAAGGATCTTGGTCTAATTGATCCTGTCTCTCTACAGTCTGCCAGTCTCCACGTTTGCCTCCGACAGCCAAAAAAATTGGTCCACCAGAAACACACACCGAATGCTGACATCTGTTTTTAAAAAGCTCGACATTTCACGAGATTCCCCCAAACCTTTTCTTTCTGTGGAAGTGAAGAAATCGATGTGAACTGCATGTGAAATAATGACTGTTTTTATCCAGAGACACACACACACAAATGGGCTCCAAGTGTTGGGAGAGCGTCCAAGTAGTTCAGAAACGTACTGTCAGTACTTGAAGAAGGCCAGAGCCTCAAGTGATCGTCTATTACTAATGTTTATCTGGCAGGTGGGGAAGCTTTATGGCATCAGGACAACAGCTAATGGCTCCCTGTTCTCCTCTGCAATTGTCTGATCTAAAGTGTTATGCTTTGTCACTTTCTTCCTATTTCATGTCTGTATTTGCTCCCAGTTAGTTTTGTAATCAGTCTACAGGCACATTCAAATTAAGTGACATTTTGAGACATGTACAAAAGTATAAAGTGGGTTGTCTTGACTGGTTTGGAGGAGATAAATCAGGCTTTTCTGCATGTGTGTTTGCTTAGCCGTGTGTGTGTACAAACAAATGGAAATGGATTAAATCTGATTAAACTTTAATGAACACTGGGGGGGATTTTTCAGAATAGAAAAGAACAAGTAGGTATGAACAGAAAGACCGGAGCGTGAGGGGGAATTTCAGCATAACACAAGCAACAATAGCAACACAGGAAGGTCGGAAATTTATTGTCTCTGACAAGATACGAGCTTTAGTCTACATGGAAACTACCCTCAGCATTGATGTGGTTGTGTGCCTGGTCCTGCTCGTGGTAGGTCTCCACTTTAAGACTGGAGACATGTTTTTTGCGTATGGCTGAGTCCCAGGGCAAAAGTAAATTTGTCATTACAATTTGGAGCTGAAATCATTTAAGAAACCCCTGCTGTGCTCCGTTCTGATCACTGTAAAAACAGCCTGTCAAACATGAAGCTCACTTTGCTTTCTGTTCAACCGGTGGGATTAACTATCAACATGTCAGCTTGCCTCTAGTGTGATGGCGAAAGATGTGTGTGTGTGTGTGTGTGTGTGTGTGTGTGTGTGTGTGTGAAATGTAACAAAAATTAAAGGTGATTTAGGTGTTTTATGTGTCACTCTGGTGGGATAAACAAGATGTCAGATAAAATACAACAAAAAACCCTGTGTTTTGATGTGTTTGTTGATTTTAACTTTACAGGTCATGGAATTCTAATCTGTAGCCCTTTTGGGACAGTGGCTGTTTCTCTGGGACACACTGTTCCATAAGATATAATTGAAAGTGTCTGGATCTTGAATTTCTTGAACACTTTTGATGCATGGTGCACATGTTGCATGATACGGATCCAAGCAAAAAGGAATCAACTTGAACTGAACACATTGGGATATTCAAATAGACACATATTCCTATGGAAAGCAGTAGGAAAGTAGATGATGGCTACCAAAAGACTCACAGGCCAAATGACTCCCATGCGGAGTCGCCTGGCCCAAGGCTTGAACAGCCACTGATGTTAAACTCAATAAAGTCATTGGATGAGGGGTTAAACTGGCTATTTTTCAGAGAATTGTATGATATTGGCCCACATGTTGCTTTTCAGTGTACGGCACGCTGAGTTTGTGTTAATGTCCAGCATGTGTGGACAATCCGTGCACGTTCACAGAGACAAAATGTCAGTGGTGTGTGTGTGTCTGTGTGTGTGTTTGTGTGTGTGTGGGGGGGTCTCTCTGTTACTGGTTCCGGGAAGTGATCATACAGGTATGCACTGTATGCTTTGAAGTGTAAAGAGATCCTAGCCATGCATCACGCTTTAAGTCAAACTCATTAGGGTTTGTGACAGAAAAAGGTCCAGGAAACATGGATTCAGTATTCTCAGCACCCAGCAGCATGTGTGTCTCTGCGTCTGAAGCGTCAGACTCCATTGTAAATGACGTGAGGGGAGTACTGATCTGTAATAGGGGAAAATGGCATTCACATGGTTGCAGGACTGTCATTCCTCCATCTGTCACCACATGGAAAGGACCAGATGATGTAACAGAGGAAGAAGAATAGCATGTGTGGCAAAACCTAGAGGAACTCTGTGTCGAGGACCTGGAACATTCGCTTTCCTCCCCCGCCACCTGAACGCAGAGTGTCGGCTTTATGCTGGGGTATCATGTTACCGCTGGGAGATCACACACACACACACACACATGCACAAATGCTCACGATATTGCTATGAAATCCTTTTATGTGCAGTGCGAGCCATGTGGTTCTGTATTGAGCAACGGAAACCAGATGAATTACCCCGGAAAGAAGCGGATCTGGGGTGAAGATGTATCAGACTCATGAAATCATCAGCTTATAAATGTACGTGTCTCGCTCTGATAAACTGTTGGGTCTGGCTCGTATCCACTGTTATCTGTGCCTGAAGATTTACGGCTGTAATGCCCAGATGGGTGCTCTTAACTGGGAGAATATAAGTGCTTTTTCAGGTCGGTGTATATCGAAGATTTAGAGCAGCTACGTCGGCTTCTTCCTCCCACATTCAGACGTCAGCGCTCACCTGTTTTCTCTCCTCCTCCTCGATCACCTCGATCGCCCTTCTCCCCCTTCGTCCCTCTGTCTCCTCGGTCACCTGGAGACAAGACAGGCAGGCAAACGGAGTGAAACCCAGAGAAATGTTACAAGAAAACCCATAAAAAAACATTTTATAGCTGAGCTAGTCTGAACTCAGACTAACCCTTAACTTGACCCCGTTTAACCCCAGTAAACACACTTTTGTAGAACATCCAGTTACACTTCTACACAGTTACACGTCTGTGTGACCTTTAGGAGTCACAAGAAGAATCCTCTGTTGGCTTCCCAACCACAAAACTCTGGAGGTACAGAATTGCATTTTTGATCCAGTCCACCCAAGTCCACCCAAATTCTTCTTTGTGGTCTAGCACCGCACAGGCTTCACTGCAGGTTTGACACTTGAAAATAGATACAAAAGGAGGGACACTAAGAATACCCTGTTTTTAATGGAGGACCAGCATAACAAAACAACATATCCTTATTATTTTAAACCTCAACTCACGGCAAGAATTCAAAGCTAAATATATCCTCAACACCCAACGACCAATGACAGCTGTAAACCTTATTTCTCCACCTCACGCCCATTTCCTTTCTCCTTTGTGCTCCTTTTTTAAATCGTATGCTTTAAAAAATAGTCAGCCCTGTAATCGTCCTGAAATATGGTCGTAAAAAATAAGAATTAGAGGATACCACCCTGCATGCTTGGTGCTCAATTTGCCCCCTAAAAGGAGCGGCCGTGTTTGGTTTCCCTGCAGAAAAGCACTTGTCTTTTAGTTGGATGTGTGCATGATGACAAAATCACCCAAACACTGTGTAGAAGGTGGTTTTCAACAAAATACAGTTTCTTTGAGGACAGCCTCCTCCCTCCAATCAGTAGCTTGGACTAACTAACTCCTAACTCTCTTTTCTCCTATTTTTCATTTCCAAACTCCTGGAACGACACGCCAGGCAGGAAACACCCCGTCTTCGTCGCCGCTTATTGAGAATGCCAATCTTCTGCCCCAAGGATTGAAACCACAAGTCTGTTTTAGCCATCCAGCGTGAAGCTATAAGAGGATCGGCTTCAAGTGGGCATTTATCCCACCTTTAATTTGTTATTTCACATCCAAGACCACAAAGTAGAAGCCAGCCTAGGTGCCACTCCGTCCCGCCCACCATCTGCTGCGTGAGTGTATGTGTGAGTAGAGCGACGTGAGCCAGGAGCCCACCGCACCCTGTCTGTGACGTCTTGTTGTCGGTGCCGCCATCATTTTGGATCAGATCCCCAGTTACTTTGCGTTGCAACTCTTTAGGAAAACCCAAACACGCAGCCGAAGGTAAATATTTGTAATTTGTTAAGCACTTTAACGTCACACAGCTTGCTCAATCCTGTCAGTCTGCGATGATTTATGTCTGAAAAACAACACGTAACACACTCCTCACTTCATCTATAAAAGAAAAACCGCATCGCTTCACAGTTCTGCTTTAACGAGTCCTTTCTGCATCTCTTCTCCCCGTGCGCCGAGGCCCTCGTCACACTGAAAGGTCTCCAAACTCTTCATCCGTCACCGGTGTTTCAAGCCAACAACCAAAAATGCATGAAAGCACTGTTGGACGCTGCCGGAGCGTCGAAAAAGTCCCACAGTCTGTTTAAAAGTGTTGAAGTGGTAAATCGCAAGATCTCTGTTTTTCTTTGTCTAGTGTCCATGTTTGATGCAAAGACTTGAGATTTTCTGTGTGTATGTATGTTATTTTTGTTTTGTAGGCAGAATCACTACGGTCACATATAGTAAATAGCTAAAACATCATTTACATTAATTTATACAAAATCTGTTTCAAATTGAGAGACATCTGGTGCCAAGTGCACTGAGTCAGCCGAGTGACTTCCACACACACACACACACACACACACACACACACACACACACACACACACACACACACACACACACACACACACACACACACACACACACACACACACACACACACACACACACACAGTAGACAACAGATCCCCCAGGTCCAGGGTTTTGAGAGTAACTGGCCAACAAAGAGACTGTGGGACTCCAACGCTTCACGTTTCAGCCAAACCCAACTCTGATCGGCAACAGCTGTTGGCCAAACGTATGTGTGTGTGTGTTAATGTTGGCGCTAAAGAGACGGCGGTGGCACCAAGACGCAAACATTCCCACCCCTTAAGTTTCTGTTGATATGAAGTGGTGTGTATAAATGGACGGATGAGAATAAAGATAGGAGAAGAGGAGAAAGAATGGATGAACGTCAGAGGGCGAGTGTTTGTAAGTAGATGGTTTGTAAGAGGCTTTAAGGCAATGAAACAATTTCTGCCTTTTAATACTCCAAAATCTAATTATTCAGCTTTGCAGGACAGGATTGTACTTAATTTGCTTGCAACCACATGGCTGTTACTCAAACTGAAGATGGCCGTGCGAGTGGGAGCGTTTAAATCAAAAGCTTCAGATTATTGAAATCAGCCAGTCTGGCACAAACATCTTGTTTACAGATTTCTGTGGGTGATGCTTTGCAATACACAGACTCCCTCTTATTACAAACAAGCTGACAGACACACAAACACAGGAGTTAGGGGTTCTTTCTCTCAAAATATTCTGTATAGTCATGGATCACAGTTTCTCACTCTCTGGCACAGATTGAGTCAAAGTGAAGAATTGAATTTTATATCCACTAGGAGAGCCGACTGCACGTTGAGCATTCATTGAATATGCGTGATTTATTAGTGTGCGATATCCAATAAATTCATCATTCACCAATTTCTATTATTCCTTACCTGGTTAATAGTGCAGCTAACAATCAATCAATTCTGTGTCATATGTTAGCAAAAAAGGTCAAGTTTCCTCTGAGTCATTGTGTAGTTTCCTAGCAGACTGCAGCTCGGACTAAACGTAAAAAAATATATACACATCTTCCTGTTCTGATGAAAATGTACAAGATATAGAACAGACTTACCTTTAGGCCCCCGAGGTCCAGTGTCTCCTCTTCCTCCCTGAATGCCGTCGACCCCGACCAACCCCTTTATCCCCCGAGGGCCCTGCATGCCCTTTTCACCTGTCATACCTGCCGCACACACAAACAGACTTAAATTCAGTCCTATCTCATTTAATTTACCGCACCTTGACAACTCTCTCACCTGGGATAGATAGATAGTAAATTGTATCCAACTGAACCTTCACCCATAAATTGACGTTCTTAAAAACATTTTCTCATTCAGATTCATGTCTCATAACACGGGGCCATGTGCTGTTGCGTCACATCCCTCTTCCCTCTCTGAAATCCCTTTATTTAAGAGTTATTGGATGTGTTGTTGCGGAATGTTGGGCTTTCACTCCTTCCTCCATCTGGCATCGGCTGAATCCCAACTCTCGCCTGCATTGGAAAAACAGCGCCCTCTTGTTTTTTTTGTGGCTTAAAGCAATGCAACAGGTTGCCAACAGTGGCATATGCCTACATCCATAACGGCTTCTTGATTGCATGTCTGAGGTAAACAGAACCACATGTGGCTCTACTCTGACACGTTCTGATTACACTGCTTCTGATTGCAAGAACACAGAATCAACACATTCCAATCGAAAACTGATACCTGGTTAGAAATCTCCTATTTTCTTCTTTAAATGGTAAAAAACTGCTTCCTTAATATTCCATAAGGGAACGTCCTATCAATCATATTTTGCACTCATGACAGAAGCTTGTCTTGGTGTTCAGCAGCAGTCGGCAGGCCCAAAGGAGATTTTAAGCCGGTCTTGATGTTTGCATGGATTCCTTCGGCTTACATGAAACAGAGGACTCATTAAGTTTCCTTTGATTCAATTCCCAAAATGTTATGGCCCCTCTTGTGTCATTACAACCAGCTGATGATGATGCACCAACTGTATAAACATCTGTGCAGAGGTCTGAGCTGGCACGCGCACACACACACTCAGTGATAGAGCACCAACGTTGAGCAGGAAGGTCAAAGGTGAGGTCTGATGTTGCAACACGCCAATTGATTTGGGGAGTTTGGGAGGGTGGATGTGTGCGGTACACTCCCTCCAAATAACCCTCTCCAGTGAAAAAATACACACACACACACACACACACACACACACACACACACACACACACACACCCTCACTCCCTCCATCCACATAACAGACAACAGATACAACAGATACATGTTTTGCTCCTGGAGCTTTCAAATTCTGTTTGTTAGGTTTTCATGCAAACTAATAAACAAGCAATTTTCTTCCTTTTCCCTTAGATATTCTTTTTCATTAACTTCTTCCAGGAACTGCGAGAGCGGAGTGGGGTTTGCTTTTTTAAGCAGGATGATGATGCATCTGGGAAATGTTATGAGAGTTGCAGAACATCGGCCAGGGAATGTGGGACGGGCGATGACAGCAGAGGAGCACGTGAGGGGCGATGATTCAAGGAGAGCCAATTCTGGAAGGGGTCCCAAAACGTTTGAACCATACTACACTGTATCTGTGAGAAATGGACGTCTGAGGCCCTTTGAGGCCCCTTTTCTGCCCATATGATGGCTCATGTTGTGGTTTTAGTGGGATTACCTGCTAGACTAAGACAGATGGAGCATCCCAAAGGCCTGTCCACACCCGGACTGTAAATGAATCCCATACCCCAAGCCTGCAGCATTGTTGTTGTTTTAGCATTATATAGTTTACTCTCTCCACTCACTTCATACACTGAATATAATGACAAAAACAGAAGTATGTTGCTTCAAAACAAATCCTGACAAGGATATTGTGAGAAAGGTCACATTTTCACCTCTCATGCCACTGGACATAAACTCTTTAAATTGATATCTATTTTGGGTATTTGAACAACGTATGTGTCCTATAGGAACCAATGAACCTATAAAGTGAAGAAAATGTATTCTGATTACATTTCTTTTAATGGTTAAGAAACTTTAAAGAACATTTTAAAATGAAAGTGAGAATTTGCTGGTGGTTCTCTTTGCTGTCATCCATCACATCAGAATCCTCCACTTATTCCCGATCAGATCCCCAGCTATTCCCAAATACAAAGATTTCCTATGAAGTAATATGAGGTTTCCAAAGAATTTGAGCCATTTTCTCAACATTTTCCAGTCTGTTTTAAGTGTTACATTCTGTTGTCCCTTTCTATTTATTAACAGTAGCATGAAGGATTTTCTATGAGCCATGAGAATTCTGATACAATACATTGCTAATTGGTTGCACTTACCTCTGGGGCCAGCCCCCCCAGGGTCCCCTGTCTTTCCCAGTGGTCCAGTATCGCCCCTTTCTCCTTTTGGCCCTGGAGGACCTGCAGATAAAAGAAGAAAGGATATGATGACAGGTGGTAACGTAAAGCAATGGTGTCATTAAAGCCAGGCAGACGCTGCAGGTTTGAATCAGCTATGGAGTCTGTTCTCACACTCTGTGCCGTGATTGACAAGCCATGAAATTTCTGGACTATTATGTCTTATTGTAAATTTCCATGAAGAAGTATTCCATTCAACGCAACATTGACATATTTACAAAATAGTGACAGTGAACAGAGACAGAAAAGGGCAACGATACTTTGTACTCTGTCTGAACCTGACCGGACCTAACTCTTCATGTCACCCTCAGTTGGATTCATTTGTAAAAATACAATTTGGGCTCAGGTTGGGTTTAAAACTTCCCATTGGGATTTTGTGGCGAGTTGCCTACTGGTCAGGTTCAGGTCTGACCAACCTTGAGTAAGTATAAAGATCCATCACATTGCCTTTTAGGGTTTTGCTCCGAACACTAGTATGTGTTAGGTTGAGTCGTACTCATACAGCACTCTTGGATTGCAGGTTTGGTTTGGCTCCAAAACTTCAGTCCAGACCCAAACTGTACTGACAAACATTCCTCTTCTCGCATGAAAACAGTGACTTCATCAAAACAAGTAGAAAACAAAAACATTCCAATGAAAATAAGTGTCACCTCTGTCTCAAAAGCCTCTATCTTTAATCTTTACACACTGATGCGTTTGCGAGAAAAACATTCTCCTGCACAGGAAGTGATGCATTGCATTTGTGAAAGCTGCAGCAGAGGTTTGTTTGGAACAAATAAAGGTAGAAATGTGAGAATCTTCAGCTTTCACTCAGTTTATTATTCCAAGATGTTGGCTCGCTGTCTACAGTGGCCCCAAAACAATAAAGCAACAACTGCTTATCAGCAAACCTGCCAAAATACAGAATCTTGCAGATAATCTTCTAAGAAAAAGGAGCATATGTGATCAAAATTCATTTTTAACTGAAATGTGAATGCTTTACAAAACCTTTAATCCGTGCAGATAATGAATTTATTGAGGTTATGTTGTTCATATCAAATCTCTCTCACACACAAACACACACAAACACACACACACACAGGCAAGTTGAAGGTCATAATGGGCCTTATAACCAGTCTGAGGTTTCTTTCTGTCCAAAAGCTTGTTGTACTTGGATTTCTCCTGAGAGTGAGTCAGTAAGGGAAAAAAAAAATCCCAAATACTGTGTGAGTGAATGAGCGAGGGAGTGAGTGAGTGAGCGAGAGACCAAGCAAAGAGAGGGAGAGAGGCCTAACCACAATAGGAACCACATGTTTAACAAGGTGGACCACAACACAGCTAGTGGGAATGCTTGACCAGCACATTTCCAGCCGTTCTGACATCCAGAGCTCTAATGTTGTTTTGGAGTTTGTGAAGCTGCTGAATGGCTTGAAGATAGTGATCGGCCTGTTTTCTGCCTCAAGCTGCTTCACCGCCACACACACTTAATTGGTAACAGCAGAGTGGGAATGAGAAGGTCACACTCAGAGGAAACACTTGGCGTTGACAAGTGTGTGTTCACGTTTTTCTATTGTCGTGAGGATATTTTGATTAAATTCTCATGTTAAGCAAAATAAAATCTTACTACGCCTATCAAATATCGGAATTACTCATAACATCACAGCAAGAAGGTCTGAGGTTTGAATCCCGCGTCACCTGGCCCTTTCTGTTTGGAGCTTGTATGTTCTCCCTGTGTCCTTGTGGGTTTCCTCCAAGTACTCTTGTTTTCCCCACCAACATAAACACATCCGTAAGGTTAACACTGCTGCCAACGCTCATGAGCAAGGCACTCTGCTATCTGGAGTTGTTCCCTGTGTGCTGCACTGTGGCTCTAGTTTCCATAAAATCTGTACTTGAGGAACAACATGAATGCAAGCAAGGAAACTCGCTGAAGGAACATTATCCTTCCAACTCCTGATACTTGAATGCAAGCGCCTGCCTGCTTAAGCTTTGGAAGAGACAGTTCACCCTGGTGGTCCTGATGAAATCGCATCCTTGTTGAGAGTTTGTTTTAGCAGAGCTTCACATTATTAATGTCCTGGCCCTCTGAGGCCTATTTGTTCATTCAGCAGAGAGTGTTTTAACAATAATAAGCCCGAGGAACTCAGCTTGAAAACATATGACAGCACAAGACGCTGCAGCCAAGATTGCAGCACTCCTATAATAGAGTACAATAAAGTACAAGCCCCTCCACCTGGCAGTTATTGTGCCTGACAAATCTCCTTAAGGGGGGCGCGACCAGGCATCCAGCTTTTATTGAAACATATATGTTTTAGACGGGCATTAGACGTGTGAGTTAAACATGCATTTTGTTTACACATACATACATTATTAGCTGGGGTAAAGAGTTTGTCAAATGCAATCTGTGTCAAGCAGTTTGTGAGCGCAAATCCACCCACAAATTGAAAACATCACCCCTGCTATAATCTAATAAAGTTATTTTGAATTAGGAGGTGCAAACAAATATTATTAGTTATTCAGCTGTGGCCTACTGAGATCTTATCACCATCCAGATTTGAACCCAATGTGTAAATGCAGTTCATCAGCATGATCGATGACAAAAGCCATTATCAGCCTTTACGCCGTTGGAGGCTACAGTGCTCTCTAACAACGAACAGATGGCCAAGAATGTGCTCCAAAACAGGGTAAAATGTGTACAGTGTGTTCCTAATCAAAAAGGACAGGCTCGCGCTGAAAAGCATTTGGTTCTGATGGAGGATTTCGGTCGAGCCTTTCTAAGGAGAGCTTTGGCTTCTCAGAGTGATACAGTTACAAGACCATAACAGGCGGCCATTTATTAAATCACCCGACGTAAAAAGAGCGGCCAACTTTCCTTCGTTTCCCGAGCAACTAAACATCATGACACTGACAGTGCGGAACACTAATGTTTACTAAAAGCTTCAGTTTGGAGTATATATGTAATATGTAAACATCATAATGTTAGTCAGCGTGTGTGTGTGTGTGTGTCCCCTTGTAAATGCCTGTTTTTGTGTGTGTGTTGGACTAAGCCAGGGGACTCTTCAACAGTAACGCAAACATGCCACTCACGTGTACGTTAACACTCATCAGACAACACTGAGGCTGTAAATGTTTCCATCACACACACACACACACACACACACACACACACACACACACACACACACACACACACACACACACACACACACACACACACACACACACACACACACACACACACACACACACACACACGCACACGCACACGCACACGCACACACACAGACGGACAGACAGAACTTGAGCCTTGGCATTAACGGCTGCAGTGGGCTGCCTGTGCTGAACTGTACATCATGTCAAATGTGGATTACGTTGAATTCACTAATACATATATCACAGAGATCAAACATTTCCTCTGTGCAGCGTGGGAATATGTCTACTTTGTACTTTAAATGTCAACGTGAATAGCTTCGCTGAAAAGAAAGCATGTTTCTTTGCTTATTGCTTCATACGCAGGTTCTCCTCCACTTTTCAACCCCATCACTTAAGTCCAACATAGCAGGTTTACTATTACATGTACATTACAGTCACAATGTTTACATGCGAGTACTCTAAGTCTTCACTCTCTCTTATTCAAAACGTTGCTCCAAAAGTACTTCTACCTCTACTTCCATATTATTGTACATGTGAAATTGTTTAGCAGCCTCAGCAAAGTAAGTATTGTTGATGTTAACATGTGGCTGGAGCAGTGGTTATGGTCTGTACCTCACTCAATCTATTGTGCAAATCATATATCTTAATAAGGTTGTGTCCATTTTCTAAATTGTTAACTTAAAAGTCTAAAAAATGACTGTTCATTTAGAAGATACAAGGGTTTCAACTGACAGCCTGTGCGAGGGAATGAATGCAGGCATGTGAACGTTGCATTTCTCTCTCATGCATGCACACAGACGGACACACACACACATACTGCTGTCAATTTGACATATAGGCATGAAACTCAAGCAGCAGTCATTTGCTTCATGCCGATTAAACGCTTACCAGTGCAATATGGTCAACATGAGAGTGGAGAGGAGGAGGATTGAGAGGCAAAAGAGGAACCAATTATGGCACAGAAGGCAGAGAAGAGAGGGGAAACTCACTTCTATAAATGCTGTATATGGGATAACCACTTGTATGGTGATATCCTCATTATACTGGTCATGTTATGATAATTGTGATATTGTATTGTGTGTGTGTGTGTGTGTGTGTGACTTTAAACCCTGCCTCCAGAAAGTTAAAGCTTAGGCTAGGTTAAAGGAAGAATGCTGATATTTTGCTGATGTCCAATGGTGACACAGAGGAAAGAAGGAAAAGCCTATTGAGCCACTACAAAGAGCAAATCAACACCAATGAGCGATAGAACAACAAAGGAAAAAAGGATAAGACAAGAGAATAGGAATGGCACAACCTCAGACGTGTTTTTACGAGTATGTTTATGAATACATTGCGGTAATCTTGGTTGGTCAGCGTTCCTTTACAGCATCTGACTTGATTACAGCCTCAGAGCGTGTATGCATGTGGAGTCTAATGTAGAGCTGGAGATGCATCACTTCAGATTTGTGCATCGTCCGTGATCAGCGATGAGTTCAGGGGATGTTCTAATCAGCTTCTCATCTCTCTTTTATGTTTTTGTTTTCAGACAAAGGCGAAGAGAAGAGAAACGAAGAAGATAAACATGGATAAAGACGTAAAAGGGTTCTTGGCTAAGGTGACTGTGTGCTAACAGCAAACAAATGGGCTGGGGCCTAAAACTAATGACAGAGCTGAGTGGTTTGGTTTTCATTTTGGATAGAGCGTCTAAATTTAACCCACAATTGTTTCCAGGCTCAAGAGAAAAGGCATCCCACCCACATGTGAAGCAGACACAAGATCAGGGGTCCCATTCGGTTTAGATTGCCATCAATCAACTCGGGCCACGTCCCTTGCCAGCATTACATCACGGCATTCCTATTCTGATTTTAACGAGCCAGGGAAGTCATTTGGTACCCGGGCGGCAAGAGTCAAAGCACTAATCAGGTCTGAACGGGTTGGAGGAAGAACATTCGGAGCTGCTTGGTACCCTGGGGTATTAATCCAAGGGTGTAAAATCACGTTTGCATGCTTGGGTCACTTGCGTTAAATCACAGTTCAAACATGTATTGGCTGAGACAAGCTGCCGTAGACGAGCTCTTTACAGCAACTTCCTCTCACAGGAATACATTAGAGTATGAGTAACGTATACTTCAATGTGTTTGCAGATGTACTCTCCAAATGTTATATAATTATTGTCTCATCAAATGTTGTTTCACTGCGGTTCAGGTTAGGGGGTACAGCTATATTCTTATACATTTTGGTGTCAAATGCAGGTGAGAAAAGTCCTCTGAGTAGAACAACCAGGAGAAGCTGATCAGAAGGTATTCATTAGTTCACACTGATGACCAAAGTTGTAGTTTTAAGGTGGTATTGTTACGTAACAGAGACAACACTTATCTTCACCTTCGTTTCATTCTTAACACTAATCGCGTCAATGTTGCAGTTACTTCAACCGTGTATCTATTTTCAAACGCTCCACCCAATAACCTGAACCCCCCCTGGGCTGACCTTCAAAAATGGTGAGGTTCTTCAGGGCCATGGAGTGCTCCCAGTCCCTCAGGCGCAGGTCCTCTGTGATGGTGTTCAGGATCTCCATCTCGTTCCTCAGCCGAGCCTCTGTGTGGACGTGGGTCACCCATAAACTGGTGGTGTCCTCTGTGATGTTCGTGATCTGGATCTGAGGGATTTTGAGAAGCGGGGAGAGGTTAGTAGCATAGTAGTCATAGTAACAGTAACATTCTTTTGAAAGCTCTGAATGGTCTCACTCTTACAACAGCCTCTTTTTAATTATATTTACCAATTTGTTATGGCTCATTAGATGTGGAAATGAGTTGAAAAAATACAGAAAAAACACTTAAAAACCACAAAATGCCTTAATCATCCCACCCATCCCTGTACACACCCCTCTGAATACTCAGGGTGTAAATCTCTATCTTTAAAGACTTACAGACTAAATTCATAAATTACTAAATAAATAATGTTTTTTTAGACATATGTATGAAAAGCACGTGTTTTAAATTAAGGGGTTGTGATTTGTAAGTGAACGTTAGTTATAATTCAAACTGTATGTGATTCAGAGCAGCTACAGTGCGACCTCAGGAGTCCCCCTCACCTGCAAGTCCTGAATCTTCAAGTTGTGAATACTGATGTCATTGGTGAAAGTGTGATTGACAGCTCCCACCGTCCAATTGACATCATCCAGCTTGTCTCTCAGCCCGCTCACCTGGCCGGAGGTCTCCCTGGAATACAACGCAATAATAAGACAATCTTTTCACGTTGCAGTCAGATGTCTGTGCTTTGAAGCCTTCGGTTCTTACCTGAGCAGGTGGTCCTGGTCTCGGAGCCAGATGGAAGCTCGGGACACCTCTGCAATCAGGCCTGACAGGTTCCTGCCGGTGGAGCTGCTCAAGGAGGCCAGCCTGTCGTCCAGCTGTACCAGGTAACCCTCTGACTGAAGGGAATGAGCCTGGACGCTCCTCAGCTCCGCCTCCAGGCTCTGCACACAACAACATCTTCACTCTGATCATCATATCTCACCATCATAATGTAACCGATCTTTTAAAACCACAGAAAACCTTTGTGACTTGAAGAAATCACCTGCATTCACATTCACTCTGATTCATTACCAAACTCGGTTCCTACTTTCTTTGTGTTTGATACCTTAAGGAGGATCTCCAGCCTCTGCAGCCAGTCGCTGTGGTTCTGGAAGAGGTTCTCTAGCTTCCAGATGTTCTCCAGCAGGTCGGCCTGCGTGGACGCTTCATCCAGGGTCGCAAGCCGCGAACGCTCAGACATCCGGGTCACGTTCTCCATCAGCACATCCTGTCGCTCGGAAGACACCCGGGTTTGAGAGACTGGAGGGGAAGAGAGAGAGAGAGAGAGAGAGAGAGCGAGAGAGAGAGAGAGAGAGAGAGAAATATGCGGTTATAACAGGTTATTGTGATAGATGAAAGTACACAAAGTCTCAGCTTTGACTCAGACAAACATTTTGATGTGGACCAGATGTTAATTTAACCTGACTTTTTTTTTAATATATTTTCTGTCATGTTGATTTGTTTTATCTGTGCATAAACAAAATTGATGTTTGATATCAGTTAAGAACCCGTTTCCAAAGCTGGAGAACATTAAGTTGTCTCTGCTGTCCGCTAATAAAGCAGAAATTCCTCCTTTCCTTTGCTTGATGTTGACATTGGCCTTCGCACGATGCTGCTCGTCCAATATTTGGGGGAGAGAACATCGCCAAACAACTGCAGGATCAAAGTCAAATCAAATCACCAATGGCTCCGTCTCTGAACATGAGCTTTAATACATCTACTCAACCTTAGAAATAAGCTAAAAATAAACGAAACATAAGGAGGATGAAGGACTTACATGAAAGAAAGAAGAAAAAATGAAATTTTTCTTTGCAGTTGCACATTATGCAGAGCACCTGGAGATTATCAGGATAAGTATGTATATTTATCTATCACATGGCCATGAACCCATATTGTCTACTTAAGGCCACTTGTTTTGTCCCTTTCCTCTTTTCTCGACCGTGTCTAATGAGAAAAAGCTCTTCAGTTTCATGTTCTGTTGAGAGGCCGTTGCATGGTAACGGCTCCATAGCCCGGGAGATATTTTGAAACCGAATCTTCAGCGTTACGCCATGACGACATCCTCTCTGCAGAGCAGCAGGGACCCATGTGTTCACAACTAACAGCCTGTTAGCCCGAAAAAGGAAAGAAAGAATTGCTTGGGAACTGGAAGGAAGCAGATAATTCCCTTCACACATGCTTTTCGACACACTGATGCCCCTAACAGCCCAATATTAAACACTCCTAAAGTGGTTCTCAGTATATCAGAGAGATAAATCTGTGTGTGTGTGTGCATGCAGGAGTGTATCTGAGTGACCTCAGTGCAGGAACAGCGCTGCAAAGCCACATGGCCGCACACAAACCATCTAAATTCCACGCTCATTATGTGTGTTAGGTTTATCCTTAATGATCTGAAAAACTAAATAAGCCAAAATCTTTCCACTACACAGAAACCCTTAATTGCTCAATGATGGTCTGTCAACAGCACAGAACACACACACACACACAACCACACACACGTAAACACACAACATTACTACGGAGGTTCGTGGCTGAATTACTGCCTGAGGTGGTGGAGGAAGGAGAAGGAAGAGGAGGAGGAGGAGAGAGAATGGAGACACATGAGCAAGAAAAGACGCAATACATTTGTTGCAAAAGTTAAAGATTCATGATGAGAGATTTCATGATGCTGGCAACTATATGCCCCTTTTTTTTATGAATTATAAACTATATAACAATTATAATAGTTACCGTAATTTCCGGACTATTGAGCGCACCTGAATATAAGCCGCACCAACTAAATACATTTTAAAAGACAAAAACTTTGTACATAAATAGGCATAAATAACTGTCTATAAGCCACAGGTGTCCTGGTGTTGTAACATGAGATATTTACACAGAAAGATTTTCAACTTTTTTAATTACCTCTTCTTTTCGGTGGCGATTGTTCTGGCTTTCAGTCGGATCTGCACGGTGGAAACACCACGGCCGTCTGCTCTCTGTGTGTTTACCCAGTCTTTAAGAACGTTTTCAAGTTCAGCTCTATTTCCTACTTCGACAGCTAGATCGATTGCCTTTAACTTAAAAGCTGCATCATATGCATTTCTTCGTGTGTTTTCCATAATGGGGGTGTGTGCATGATTTGCAAAATGTCTGTTCAAAACAATCAAACTACGGTAGCGTCTTCCTCGGCGTTTTATCTCTTGCACCTGTGTTTCTCGCTCTTGCGCATCCTGCTAGAGCGCCCCCTGGTGGCCGTTAGCCCGTAAAAATCTATAGATTAGCCGCATCATTGTTTAAGCCGCAGGGTTCAAAGCGTGTGAAAAAAGTCCGGAAATTACGATACATTAGCTGATTCAATTAGTGAAGAAACTCATTAGTTAAATAAAGGAACCTTTTAACATAAAACTAAAAACAATAATAATAAAAAAAGTCAAGCCTCTGTTTGTATGATTTTGAAAGTAATAACAGCTTTTGTTGACATTGAGATCCAAAATTGTAACTTGAAGTCAGAGAAACATGCAGCAGAGGCACAGAGCAGCGTGTTCACATAATCCAAGAACGCTTTGCAAATGTTCTGAAATTTGTCAGACGAGCCACAGTGTGGTTTTTCTCATTTGAGGTGCTGCGTTACATTTATATTTGGGAACCGCAGGCCGTGTGGGAGCTGTGGCTTCTCACTATTTCACTACGACCCAGTGTTATTAGGGTTAAGCCATAAAAACGTATAATCATATCTTGTTGCCAGGACAGATTTAACTCATTTTTCCAGCTCCAGTCTCACTTTGTTGATTCTGGTTACACCACAAAAAAAGGAATGATAAAGTTCTGTAATAAGGTAATGAGGTCTGTTAACATGCCGGCCTGTTCGTTTACTGAATTTAAGGTATACAAAGACGCTCAATCAGACTAACCACAAGAGGTCACGTCCGGGTAAACCGAAAGGAGATATGAGAAACATTTCCACTCATGCTAAAACCCCTAACAGAAAATGTTCCCTCTGTACACAAGATGGTTTTAAGAGTGCAAACCTCCACAAGTTGTATGAATCCATTGGCACTGTTCAGCAACTCCACTGATGTGCACCTAATCCAGATCTTTATCGAGAGCTCTGATGGGCTATTCCCCTTCAGATTGGTGTCGTTAAATTGATTATTAAAAGAAATTGAAAAAGGCCCCTTCTGGCAATATAACTATAATAATAATCAAAATGTAACTTCTTCTACTGAGTCAAACCCCCCCGACACAGCCAAGCAACCAAGTTTAATAAATAAATCAGATGAAACAGAAGTAGGAAATTGCCAAAACGAACTAGCCACGATGATTCTCTTTCAGTCAGCAGTCGTCATAGTGTTGAGTTATAGCTGGAAAGAGGAGGGGAACGTTTTGAAGGTGAGTGTTTTGTGGCTTTGGGAGGAGCGGATGAAAGAACGATTTAAGGTTGAGACGTACACCTGTCAAATTATTTCCTAAGCTCTTGTAGCTCTGTGCTGCCACGTGGGAATTTCTTCTCTTGTCTTCTTCCTTTCCCTTCTGCTCTTTCGTAGACACAGAAACACCAATGAACAGCCAGAGTGATGTCGGTGTGAGACTCACAGATTCGCCGTGCCTTCACCTTCTCGGTTCCCTGGTATTTCATTCTCCACTGGAGGTCTGTTTAGTGGAATACTTTATCCATCCATGTACTAAATCCTCCGATTTAAGACTTGGCCCATTTAACAAGCCAGCACACCAGCTGGGCCTCAGCGTGTAATCTGAATAGATCCTCCATCACTGGTTCACTATCAAGACCTCAACAAGAATACCGCTTTGCCTCTCTTGACGTTCAGCTGTTACTATGACTGCTAGTACGGTTGAAAATTCATTGAAATGTGCGTTTACTTTACTCAGACTTGCCTAATTGTTGAACAGAAAATGCAGTGTGTAGGTGTTTTGAGGGTCTTGAGCATTTTTTTGTGTAAATTGAGTCTTTCTTCCTAAAGCTACAGCGAGTGTTTGCCCCATCCTCTTTTGTGAAATGACCATTGCTTGCCATAACATGGAAAAGTGTGTGTAATATCTGCTAAAAGACACTGTGAACACTGTCTCTCTTGTACCAGTTCACAATTTATTTCGTTTTTCACAGCATGTCTTCAGGAGTTGTGCTGCCATCATGCGTGTCATCAAGCTTGGACCAAAAATAGAGCTAAAGCCTAAAAAAAAGCACTAACGCACATAAAACACAAGCGTCTCACATCTGTCAGACAGACGCGAGACAGACGGATGAAAAAAGTGGATACAAATTGTCAGACGTGACCGTGGCAGCGTCGTGGTTTGGAATTTGACACGCTGGGGACAGACAGGCTGGCTGGACAGTGTCATGGTCAACTCAGTGAGAGGAGACAGAAGGAGGTCTATCACAGCCACATTCCTGTGTGGTCCCGGCCAAAAACACCACGGTGCCTTCATCTATCTCTCTATCTGCCGCTGTGAGTGAGTGTGTGTGTGTGTGTGTGTGAGAGCTGTACCCATTACAGAGTCAATAAATTTAGCTTTAGGCAGCAGTGTCCTGAGACAACCTCTCCACATTCAAAGACACAGCACCTTTTATAATTATAGATTCATTTTTCTGTCGTATATAAGGTATCTTTTCATGTTTTATAACTGCCATAAGCTTCAGACTTCTCCTGTTTTCTTTGCTGTATCCTATTATTTGCCACCGCTATAACTCAATATCCTGATGTGGACATTAAAGCGTCATCTCGTCCAGTCTAATCAAATTAAATTGTTCCATCATCACTCTGCTCTATACTGACATGTTTCGTTAATACGCAGTCTTGCTTGTTCTTCCTCCAGAGGGAGACGACTGCTGTGTGAATTGCTGGTTTAGGCAAAATGTTCTTACTTTCAATCTTCGGCCCGGTAAATTAAAAGCGCTCCATCATTCCTCCCTGTGTCCTGCTAGAGTCAAATGTCCTGCAGTGCTTTGCCTTCTGGCCCTGCACCCATGGTTACTAATCTGCCTGTTTAGCTCTCTCACTGCCGTTTTAATAAAGTTACTTAAAAGGAAGTAGGTGTGTGTGTGTCTGTGTGTGTGTAATGTTCCCAGCTATGGCAAACGCTTCCAGGGTAAACGTTGGTTGTTGCTGTCCATCTATATGTCCATCTACTCATTCATCATCAAGTCCTGTGCTGGACGATAAAACATGTGCTTCTGGTTCATTTTAGCTATTTACATGCTCAGGAAAAAAGAATAATGAACGTCCAATTCCACCTGAGCAGAATGAGCTCAGTACAACAGGATGGCAGAATGGAAAGGACTAATATCTACTCTGCAGACCTTGAAATAATCGTTTTCATATGTGAAATGATAAATGCAGAAGGTCCCATGTTTGAATCCTGCTTAGCATCAAGGGTCTCCACTGGCTGCAATGTGTGTGTCCACCCATAATCCAAAAACAAGCAGGTTAGGTGATTTAGAAACACTCAATGACCCGTAGGAGTGCATGCGAGTGTGAATGAGTTTCTGTCTCTGTGTCCTGTAACCGCCTGGTGATCCGTCCAAGGTGCCAAAGGACACTTGGACGAGCTCCAGCCCCCCTGTGACCCTACATGGACCCACAGGGTAAGTGGGGAGAGACAACCCTTTCATCCTCGGGACCATGAAGGGGACAGACAAGGCAGATACATTTGCAACTACAAAGCCTCTCTCTATCAGCCTTCTCCTCTGAAGTCGACCTTCCCACCTCCACACACACAGTCATTCATCTGAAGGGAACGCGCCTGCTAGTGACATTAAGATTGGTGTCGGCATGATGTTATCCAGAACATCTTGTTGGCTCAAGCGTCCACTAAAGCTGAACGTGTTTCTGATTAGACCTTTACTTCACTTACATATTCATTCATGTATCCACTCACCTACATGCAAGACACACCCATGACCTAAGAGGCTCCTAAGTGAGTGTTTGGTCAGCATCTATGTTTGACAGTCAGTAGAAGTTTCCAGCTCAGGACTGATGCAGCTGGCCAATCAAAACAGAGCTGACTTTTCCAAAAGAGACGGCACTTATAACAGCTCGTGTTTTCACTCTGTGTGCACTATGGAGCTGGGTCAAGGCATAGTAGAAGCAGATGTTTTTAGTTAATATTCCAAAATAGACCCCTCAAATTGGAACATGGAAGCCTGTACAACATGTCCCCTTTAAATATGATTCATCTGGCTTTATGAGCAGGGTGAACAGGGCAGCATCTGACAGGATTATGCTGCTCTCACTGAGGCTTAAAGCACATGTTTCTATGAGAGTAGCAGTCAAGTGCTGCCTGAGAACCAAAGAAAACAACGAGACTCCTGTGAGTAAAGTGACTGAGAACAATTGGAACAGTGACCTGAATTAGGAGGCAGATGAGAGCAATAACAAAAACAACTGGTGTTCTGTTAACACAAGCCAATTTGCCATATGTGTCTGTAACACATGTGTGTGTTTGTAATGGACACCTGCCAGGTCTCACGTTGTGATGGCGACCATTTCTTTAGCCTCCTTCTAACAACACAAAGTCAGATATCCAGAACACATCTGCCCAGCCAGTGTTTTGCATTTGTGTGTGAGGAATTGAAAGAGAGAGACAAGAGTTGAGACACATTCACACAAATACCGACCAGCATCCTACTCGACCTTTGAGGGACTGCCAGGGCCGGGAAGGAGGGAAGGAACAACAGAAGAAAGAGTCTTTTTTTGTGAATTGCAGACCTGGGAGTCTTCCAGGGAGAATAAGAATGAAATTACAGGATCTTTGAATCGGAGAAGGAACAACCTGCTTTCTTTGACATGGCATCAAAAGGCTGCGATTAGCTAATTTCCAGTCTTTGATTTGCAACAGGCTACCTTCATATCTGGGATAAAGCTCTACTAGCACAAACTGGATTAAAGAGGAAATGTTCAGGATCCCTGCTCTTGATTCAAGTAATTCAAAATGTGCTTCAGCCAAAAACTACAGGAGAAAATAACTCAGAAATGTCACAAATGTAAATTACAGGTACTTCCCCATGTCAGATGAGTGCATTCTGGTACTCACACTTGTACATTCTAGGACAAATATTTGCAGTAATAACTAGATTTAGACTCATTTGATCTTGTGGATGCAAACCACATCAATAGCGTTTCATCTAATTAATTCTGGAAGGAAACATCACAGCGGCAGCAATGATTCTTCATCTATCGCGAACACAATCTGAAACTGCTTTGAGGAAACAGCTTTGCAATGAACCACAGCCAATTACCACAATAAAACAATCTAACCCAGATATCAGATAGTACAATACACAAACCACAGCACTCAACAGGCAACACAAATAGCTCCAACTGTCCAGCTGCAGTGAAGGAATGTACTCTGTGTAGCAGCGATTGTTTATTTTCCTTGCAGGCCTGGACTGGGAACCTTTGAGCCATAGGGAGGATAAATTCATTAAACAGGGGATGACTTAAGAGACAACATACTTTGTCCATTTTGTCTGTACGGCCCAACTGGGTCCGTCCAAGCAGCAGAATTGTGCTGGTTGGGTTGATTTTTCTCAGCATGCATGAAACCAAAGCCAAAAAATACGACAGAAGGCCCCAGCGAAGGAGTTTAAGTCCAAGCTAAGATTCCTTGCTGTCATTTTTGAAACACAAAAGCAACAGAGGTCACTGAGCATTCAATTATCGTCACACCTCACCTGGACATGTTACCTCATTCTACACCTACTACAAACTGCTCTGTAGTGGCATGTAGCAGCAGTACTTCTTCCCTGACATACTCACATTTTACACTGGGCTGAGCATGTCCAGCCAAAGTTACAAAGTTTTATGACATAACAGCAACCGGTTTATAGCAGCCATAAAAGCACATTTAACTTAAACGAGTAGATAACAAAGCAGCAACACGTGTGTAATTTCATAAACCATTTCAGCCCTGAAATGGCATCCTCTCACCTAACGGGGGAAGGTTAATTGCGCAAGATGGCGACAGGAAATTGGCCGGGCAGAGTTTGACGAGACTCTGGTGTTTTCAGCCAAAAGCCGGGGTTAGAGTGGAACCTGGCAAGAATTTTCCTGTGACATGATGCAGAATTTCAGTTTCAGTCCTCCAGTAAAAGCACGAGTGACTTGTGAGTGCCAGAGGGGTGTAATATTTACTCTTTATTGTTGTATTTTGTTGCTTTTGTTGCAGGGCGGCATTCGTTTGAGTTGTACAAAGTTAGATTATCAACTTGCTGTCCGCTCATCACGCTTGCAGCTTTAGGTCAGCACCCACCACACTCACCTGATGTGACCCTCACAGTCCTTCCCCTCATCTCTAAAGCGTACAAAAAAAAAAAAAAAAGTCAGATGGAAACTGTTTGACCTCAGATGATGGAGTTATATCAGATGTGGAAAAACGTCTCCGCAGCCAAAAATAGGAGTTGAAACGATGAAACTTGCGAGCATGCAGCGTTGATATCAATCCCTACTACTCCTTGCACGCTGGACACGTGCGCAAGACCTCCCTTAAGTCTTTGGAATCTGTTGTTGCTTAATTAGTCTGCTTGTAAAAACAGAAAGGAGACGTTTAGAGGACTAATTTGGATGCCTGTTATCGAGCTCTTGCAACCCCTGGAGCTTTAACTCCTCCTCTCTCCTGCAGATTTACACTCACAACCACTGTAGCTGTTTGCAGAGAGCTGCAACAGTGAAACCTGCAGTTTTTATTTGTTTTGAACGGAGACACACACACACGCAAGTCTCCCACTTTATTTGACCCAATTAAATTATGTTTTTTGTCAAAAAAGCACGAACGAAGGAGGGAAATTCTTTTAGGGCCTCGTTTTTTAAAGCACGGGTGTCATCTAAGGACATAAAGGTGCAATATTCACGTGTAAAAGGAAGTTTTGATCGACCTGAGACTTGTTCGATCATCTAACTACAGCCAACCTACATCTTAAATGGAAATACAGTTATGGTTGTAGTTTCATCAGCTTCATTGAAGCAAAGTGAACAAACAGTATACACACATATGTACATGCTAAATCACTAAATAAGGCCAACGCAAACTTCTGCCACTGTTTATTTCTTTCACAGCAAAACCACACACACACACACACACACACACACACACACACGCACGCACACACACACACACACACACACACACACACACACACTGAGAGGGGTCTGTACTAATTAGGCTTGGCATGTTAATGACCTTTGACTGCCTGAATGAATTTGCCTTTTGACTGTTGAAACTCTCTCTCTTGCTCTCTCTCCCTCTCTTTCTCTCTCTCTACATGTGTGTGTGCCCCTTTATTTTAGACTCCTACTTAGAAGCACTGGACCTTCTCCAAAGTCTTTTCATCAGAAACAATCCTGACCGATGCACAGAAACTCATTAGAGTCTCTTTATGTTCTCAGAGTCAATTTAGGGGCTCTGGGACTTTGTATACATGTGACATGCATGTCTGAGTGTTTATTACCACGTGCATGTGCGTGTGTGTGTGTGTGTGTGTTTGTGTGTGTGTGTGTGTGTGTGTGGTCGGTGTGCGTGTGTGTGTGTGTGTGTGTGTGTGTGTGTGTGATGTTAGGCTTCTTGTTTGTTGCCGTGTTTCGTTGTAGGTTTGCATGTCCCTCAAAGTTTGTGATGTTTAAATGTATTGGGGATGTTCTCTGCCGTCTGTGCGACTGTGTGTGACCGTTCTTGTGTAGGCATATATGTTTGTGTACATATATGTGTACTTCTAGGAATGTGACTGATTGCAATCATAAAATATTTGCAAATGCATCCACATAACTGTCTGTGGGCTTGTGTGTGTGTACATGTGTGTCGAATGTGTTTGCCTACATCTGTGTAACTCTTTGCATATGTGTGAAGCGCATGTGTGTCACGCTGTGGGCGGTGGGTTATTTCTTCCTGTGTCACCAGGCAATATGTTTTGAAGAATTTCTTATCCGTGTCAAACTCAAACACGCCAGGTTTAGAAACCGCTTCATCCCGGGCGTCCAGAATGCTTATTGTTTTCATAAGGGTGTGGTGGAAAACCTTTAAAGTTCCTCTTTAAAGCAGTCCATGGTGGCCCGCCTCCGTGTCAGATTTACCCTCTCACGGTTTCTCTATGGACGAACATGGCCGGATACATATGGTGTAGATTGGTGTCTGGTTTTATCTCGTATCACGGTGTGAGAGAGCGCGTGCTTACCTAAATAACCCCACAGGAGGTCAAGAAAGCTTAAATCCTGCAGGGGACTCATTATTTTTCTAAAGGTCTGGTATGTCAGGGTCCTGTGTCGATAAGAGACGGCATTCAGCAAAAACACAACTTTTGATTTTGGTTAAGAAAAAAGCATTAACTCCATAGGAGATACAGGTTTAAAAAAAAAAGAGAAGGGTAGAGAACAGAGTACTTCGTCTTACACACACACACACCTGATTACTTCTTATATAAAAAAGGAAATACTTAATGTTTAATGCAGTTTAATGTAAAGCTTAACAAGAATGTAACTGATCCACTTCTACTCTCACGTGTTGCAGCGCCACAGTGCACGCTGAGTGAGAACGGGCATATCTTTTTTGTCTCATCAGAGCTCACTAGCAGCTGAATCGGGCCTGACAATACCCACCGACCTGTAATTTCAAAAGTGTTACGTAAATAACATTTCAAACTTCATATACACACAGAACTCCTTCTTTTCCACAACTCGGTCTGCTGGCTCAGCTGTGTTCAGAAAACTATCATTTCTGGCTCCACTTACTTACATTTTAAACGGAGCGGCGACGTGCAACTAAAACATCTTTCCTCAGAGGGAGACTTGAATGTTTCTATAGCATGTGGCAGATGACATGCTGCACAACCTAAAATACCAAAACAAGAACACTAAACAGCCAAATTAAAAGCGAGTCTGCTTTTCCAAATGCTTACAAGCATCGAACAAACCAAAACACGGAAAAGGTCACCCAAATAAATCAAGCTGTTTTATGGTCCAGGGACCGCGTCAATTAAAACATGTTTGTTGCCTATTTCTGCTTCCCAGTACATGGCTGTTACCTATCAGCCAGGGACAGAAACTCTCTTCGGAAGATTTCACGGCTTTTAAAGCAGAATTACAAACCCGCCATCATGTTTTCCAGTAATTTACTGTCTGAGGAAAAACTCCCCATGCCAAACGTGTGGGCTGCATGCTTGCTCCCCCTGGAAAACATGACTCAGATGCACCTATACGCTACACCGAGGCGTGTTAACCAAAGTGGCAGGTAAACAAGCCAGTAAAGGGGCTGTAAACGGATCTATGTGATGTACACCATCGTAAGTGTAGACTACCACAGGTGCTGTCTTAACTTAATGAACTGAGTGTGGTGGGTCTATAAATGGCAGGTGGATGGAAAGGTCTATGAAATGAGGAAGTACGGAGCTTTTAATGAACATAAGGTTTTATAAGTACGTCCTCGGGATTCAAAAAGGACGTCTGTCATTATTCAATTAATCAACTGTTGCATGGTTACGAGCGTCTCTCCCTGGGATTATGGTCATGCATGCTGCGTGCACTTCAAAGTTCAATAAATAGTTGGTAACAGAACACTAAACCTGAATCTAACATATAAATGTGGATTTACTGGACAGTTATGACCCCGGGCTCTCTGTGAAGGGTCACTCAGTGTATGACTGTAATAGGTTTGTTTACGAGACGTTTTACTCGAATCTGCTATCCCGACTATGGTCTCCAGATGTAATACAAGGAAAGTCTGTCGCTGTTCCTTGTCGAAATGCAAAAAAGCCCGAAACAGAGACAGGACGATCATCCAGAGGATCTGCGGTGAGGGACGCGGTTCAGATCTGTTAAAATAACAATGCTGGCAAGTAAGAATAAAGAACCCACACTTGTGACTTCCAATGCTCTTTTCTTAGTCCTGATTTGGATCACTTCATGGGTGAATTTGGAGCGCACATGCAGGCCAAGCATGAGTTAAATCTGCAATCAGAAGTCCCACATCAGGTCTGAGTATTGTCTTTCCAAGGGCACCAAAGGAGTTACAGTGACTTGGACAATGCCACATTATGTGTTGCAGACTCAAGCAAGCGAGAAAATCAAAACATGAAGACGTTAGCTTAAGCCAGCAAAACTGAACAACTGCAGGACTGGCACATGTTCCTGATTGTAGTCATTATTTGGACACACACCCAAACAAAACTGAAAGAACTTCAAAACAACGTCTGGAAAACCACTCCATATTACATTCAGATGGCTGAACAGGAGAGCTAACACTCAACGAATGACTTCAAAACAAACCTGGAACCAGTGTTCATGTGTGATTTTCCAAAAAGAGGAATCCAGCCCAAACGGCTCCTTTGGGCCAACTAAGACTGCCAAGACGGCTCTCACCCAAGTCCAATTCTACCAGACTAAACCTAGTAACTGGTGAAATCACTTCTTCACGTCTTCAGTCTACAGCTAAGGTAGAAACTTTTAAAGAATAAACAATGACGAAAGAAAGATTTCATGCTCTGATTGTTTGCGCACACAATCTGCTGTCCCTCCACTTAAATCCTATCCAAAGAAATCTGGACTCAACCATGGCGACTGAACGTCTCCATCAAATCCTCCTACACACACAGGGGAAAAAAAAAGTGATCTCACACCACGTGTTTTCTAGGTAAGTCTTCAAAATCTGAACAACCTCTTTATATCATTAAAGGAGCATAATGAGTAAAGTTGGCTTGTGGAGGTTTGATCCTAAAACAACACATGTTTTTGCTGTCACAGGCCTCCTGACTGAAAATCTCCACAGCAGCAGGAGTTTCTGAAGACGATAAGAGTCCAGTTTCTGGCTCAAGGGCTTCACGGAAAGGATATAAATGAACTTGTGACCTTAATGGTGAACCGTGGATCACTGTAATGGTGACCTGCCTCCAGAGCCTCTCAGAGCTGAACGAGAACTCAACGTCTGCTCCCAGATAAGCCACAGAAAAGATGGGCAGATAAGGCAGCTCTTAGCCACATCACAAATGGAGTCAGGAGGCTCTCCTCTGTTCATCCTCTGGAGTTTGATCTCTCTCTTATCTATCTCTGTCTCCAAATGTGTCTCTGTTTCACTTCGCACCTCCTCTCTTCTCTCCAAAAAAGGAGATTCATGATCAAACGCTGGATGCAGATGTGTGCTGGCAAAGCTGCGCCTCTGCGATCCTGCTGCCGATGGAATATGAGTGTGTGTGTGTGTGTGTGAGTGTAGAGGAGAGCCCTGGCTGGGCCGCTACGCTGGCAGCGAGCCAAGTCAGTGCGAGAGCTGAAAAAAGGGAAAACGCAAATGTGGATTACACTGAAGCGGGTCAGTGTGCTTACACTGGAAAACTGGCAGGCCAGCGTGAGCGCGTGCGTAGTCCTGTCACATGAATGTGTGTGTCTCTGTGTGTGTGTGTGTGTTTGTGTGTGTGTGTGTATGTGTGTAGCAAAGGGGGCCTCCTGTGCAGTTACATTGGAGCAACTTAGCTTTTTGCCAGCATTTAAGTTAAGAGGGGCGACCTGAAAAGCTTGGTTTGATTGCTTTCTTAAACAGCCTCATCTAAAAGCCCTGAATAATCAAATACCTCTGCGATGACAAGATGCTGCTCCAAAGTCTTAAATCCCTATATCTCTACATCTGTGTGCATCTGTGGGAATAAACACACACACACACACACACACACACACACACACACACACACACACACACACACACACACACAACGTCCATTTAATGGCATCAGCCGTGTCGTTATGGTACAAGTAGGTGGTTTAGGGAGAGGAGGTCTTGAAATGTAATTAGCATTAGAAGAAGCAGTTGATTCCTTCAGGATCTCGTTGGTCTGAAGCCAGTCAGCTCTTAAAGTTGAGTCCAAGTATTCTTCAGTTGCACTCTCAACTTGTTCTCCCAACTTCTTTCATCTCTGACTGTCTCTATCAGTCTCTCGCCCCCTTTTGTCTCTCTCCCTTAATACCGAGTTGACATTTACAAGGAGGTCACAGCAGGGTTCAGGTTCCAGCTTGGACCTGAACCCGTCTTTGGCACGGCTCATGATATCAAAGACAAAAAAAACAGCGAAAAAAGTTCAACATCAATAGACCTGCTGTTAGTAGAGGGTAATAACTGTAAAATATGACACGCCCCCTCTCACACACTGGGCCACATACAGCACATATGCAAACACTGGCAATGAGGCTGCTGCTGCTGCTGCTGTGGCGTCCGGCCAGGGGTTTTTCCCCAAATCAATCCGGGGGAGGGGAGGAACTGCAGCGGTGTCGCCCTGAAGAGGCTGGAATTTATTACGGCACTGTCACAGCCTGAGCGATATGAAATAGCAACATTTAACCCTCACACACACGTCCAAATTTCCATATTACTCATTCACGTTATTGAGCCAATACTGGAGAACTGTGGTGTTCCAAAGGACTGCTGTTCTGCACCTTTGTATTGGGATTAAAGTGAGCAAATGTCTACTCTCTTTCTGTTATTACATACAATACTCTCTTTGCTTCTTAACCACAACAAAGGAAGAGGACCGCTTGTTCAGCAGGTAATCATGTCTTCATGTCTTCATTTGCACTACTGGCTTTGGCAAAATGGTGTTTGGAGGAATCTTAATGCTGCGTTCAGGCACAAACACTGTCGGAGGATTGGTTGTTGATGTAGTCGTGGCTTTGTGTTCATTTGTTGAAGGCATCTGGAAGTCAAACGTCACTCTTTCTCTTATGATACCGACATACTTTCGTGATTTCGCACTGATGAGAGGAGGCCTGAGAATTTGTAGCTACGCCCTTGACAATCTGTGTGTATTTGTTCACCGGTCCCATAAAGGTCAAACATAAGGAAAACAGGAACCACTCATTTCAGAAATTGCCTCAGAAATTGCTATTAGTGTGCATTTTAAAGTTTAGCACTGAACTGAACTAATAATGGTTCAAAGTAGAGTGTGTATAATGTAATACCCATGCAGCACACACTTAAACTGCTCTCTGTCTTTTATGTGACCCCATCCCGCCGCACAAAAACATCCAAAAAGGTCACGCTCGTTCCCCGAAACCACTGCGACATAATCAACTTTATTGCGTGTGAATGAGGTTCAAACGCGGTGCACATGTACAGAGCAGTGTGTTATACAGCCAGGAAGCTCAGAGGTCAATCCCGCACCTGAACTGAACTGAAGTTTCAAAAAGCAGACAAGACCTTTAAACAGAATTGTGTAACAAAACCTTCAAATACGATGCCAAATTCCTGTTTTAGCTCAGGAAAATCAAGAATTCCTGTGGATTTGACTTCATCGGTTGGGCCATGACAGGAGGTTTGATTGAAATTATTCAGTCTGAGTGTGTGTGTGTGTGTGTGTTTGAGTGTGTGAGAGAGAGAGTGAGAGTGTGTGTGTGTGTGCTCTGCTAAATCAGAAGTGACAGATGCACAGAGTGAGAGGGGAGTAAAGTTTCAAGCCACATCCTAGAGTGTTACCTGAAACTACCTAAGTGGTTTTTGTTATGGTAAGTGTGTGTGTGTCTGTGTGTGTGTGTGCGTGTGTGTGTGTGTGTGTGTGTTTGTGTGTCTGTGCGTGCCTCAGATTACTTCGTTAATTTTCAACATTAATGGATAAATGATGCATAGACCTCTGGGAATGAATGATTGATTAGTTTCCCAAAGCAGCTCTTCATGGATGTTCTGGACATTTCGACATTGATGCACCACTAATTTCTACTTCCTACTTTCCTACTTTCCTAATCTTGTGTACTTTCCATACGGAGATGGGTAAAGTTTCATATTCAAAACAAGGCCAAGACACACAGCCATCTGGAACATTCTTACACACGCCCACACCCAGCTCACACAGCCCGTACCTGCCAGACAGAGTCCGAATATGGTGAGAAGAACCAGGATGTAGAGGGAGACGATGGCGTATTTGATGGCCGAGAGGGAGTTCAGGTGACCGCAGCACTGATCCTGCTTCCTGCGACGCTTGACAGATCCTGACCGAGACAGGAAAACAGCATCGGTCAGACGGGAATAAGAAGAAATACAGCTGATTCACTTTGCAAAAGAAATGACATGATTAGCAGTGAAGAGAAGGCAAAGTTGCATTATCATTACTTAACATTCATCGATATCCAAATAAAGGGAGAAGCGAAGTAAGTATGCTGAATAAAGAGGAGAAATACATTATCTACAGCACAGTTACTTCTGTGATATAGATCTCCCACACACAGACACACACACACACACACACATACACACACACACACACACACACACTAAGTAGTGATTACTACAGCTCATGTCAGCACTTCACACTCCACTCAGGGTCAAACAGCTGTTTGAGTATTAGTCTTGATAAAACTGTCACAGCACTGTTTATGCATGCAAGAGCATCATATCTGTGTGTTTGTGTGTGTGTGTGTGTGTGTGTGTGTGTGTGTGTATGTGTTTGTGTTTGTGTTTGTGTGTGTGTGTGTGTGTGTGTGTGTGTGTGTGTGTGTGTGTGTTTGGGAGAGGAGGGGGTGTGGGGGATTAGGCTGTTGATGCTGGGGAACATTAATTTCAGGTCGAGAGGATGTTGAGAGATTCTCTGGAGTCACGTTCTTCATCAATCAGCCAGTGGAGGAATGGAAGTCATCGTCCAATAGGAGCGTGTGATTGCTACGACAACGTTCAAGTGCAGTTATTATTCCTGACTCTGTCTAAGAAATGAATGTCTCTTTTTTTATTTTAATACAGGCTTTAGTGGAAAACCGGAATCACGTTTAACGTGACACTGCCTCCTGGTGGACACGTAAAGACTTGCACTGATAAAAGAGAACGCCCACGTGAGGTTCTCTCTGAGTATATCCGCTTGGCAGTGCAGATGGAGACGCATAAACATCGCCTCCACGCGTGGGATGTTCCTGCTCTCGCTCCCCATCCTCCATGCCTGAGCAAATCATTTTAGCATATACAAACGAAACACACACACAGAACAACAACCAACTTACTGAAATAAAAATTACAGAGTGCAGCTTTTATGTAACAAAAGCGAAAACAAAGTCAGATATGAACACGAACAACGTTTTCTGGCAAATCATTTTCGTTTCCTTCTACGTACATATAATGTGTGTGTGTGTGTGTGTGTGTGTGTGTGTGTGTGTGTGTGTGTATATGTACATCAATTTAATGAGCATCATTCCTCCAAACTTGGCAGAAACATTGTTCAGGTGTCCGGTATGTGTTAAGGGTGCGTTCAATTTGATTTATGTTTTTATTCTTATCTGCATTACCAAATTATGGTAATAGTAGTGGGAGACATGAGTGGAACGGCCCATGAATGATGTCACAGTTGTTAATGACATAATTCATGATGAGGAAATATTATATCATATTGAGGATTTTGGGAGATTATTAAGTATAAATACAGCACAGACCTCCAAAAGCACAGATTCAATTGGAACTAAACACTGTACCTCAGGTGGATTGTTGCACAAGCACACACACACACACCTCCCCCTTCTTCCCCTCTCCATGATGAAGAACACACGGCACAAGACAAACACAGCTGGCTCAGATGTGTGTGTCACATGGATGGAATGTATAGAAAGTCGCTCTCCAAGCCAGTCTGCTTCTTAAATTAAGCACAAGCCGGAGTTCAAAACACACCAGAGCCTAAACAACTGTGCACGGTACACACACATACACACACATGAAAACTGACTGGAAAATAAAACCAGTAGTCAGACTATGGGGAGAAATTATCACATATGAAATCTGAAAGTAGAGGGTTTCAAACCACAATACATGACAAATCAGAGTATAGTAATGCCTGAAAGATGCAATATAAACACTTTTTCTCTGCTTTGTTGATGCTTTGCTTGAAGTTTTGGCTTTATACGCCTTTTCCTTTAGGTATCTGTAATGCTGGAGGTATGGAAAACCCAATTACCAGCCGCAAGAGAGGCAGGGAAGCCAGTATTCATGGACGAGACCGTGTGAAGCAGAATAAAACGCCTGCAGTGTTCAGGCATCAAGGTACTATAAACAGTCTGGACAAAATAAACAGACTTATGAATATGGCTATTTACATTGTTCCGACTGAGTCACTGTCTGGGGGAAAATCGAATCAACACGCCCTGAGATGTTTGGACGCAGAGATGGTGAATTTAAGTGGCTGATAAGTTAGGAATTAGCAAACTTGGATGTCATTTTTATATAGAACAAGAAAAAAACACTCATGTTTAAAATCGGACCCACTTGGACACATCCTGTTTACTTCGAGCGGAGCTAAGGCGAGTCAATTATGGGCGGAGTCTGTTTACTTGGCCGTCTTTAGTGGGATTAGCGTATTTACACGGATAAGGCATCGTTCCTTTTACTTCAACTCTCAAAGTCAAAACACACACATCGCTTGGCATAGGTCGGAATGAGCTAAACTCAAAAACGCCATCTCTCCATTTGGCAGATAAAAGTGCAGCGCAGTCCGTTTCCCGGATCAGATATTACGTGCTTTAAAGCTGCTGTATGGATTATAATGATGTCGTGTCAGCAAAGTGACAGTAAACAAGTGAGAGCACAGCACAGCGGGTTGGTAACCTCTCACACCGCGTTAAATTAAGACCACATTCCCCATAAACTCTGTCTCTTTCCTGTTTCTACCAAAGTTGTGTTTCTTTTTATTCCCATTTGGTCTTTAAGAAATGCCTGAGCCAGATATTGGATCTACAGGGAGAATGATCTGGATGGGTTAAAAAGTCTTTGACATGACAATCCCAGCGAGACAAGGTGCAGGTGAGTTCTCTGGCCGTTCTTGAAAGGCATTCTGGGAAACGTTTGGAAATTGATACTACTCAACTCGGTTGAGGGGGAAAGTGGATGCACCAAAATAGACTGAAAACAGTTGTGTGATGTTCTGAACGTCACACACTGACGACACAATAACAATTTTTCAGTCGGTGACAGCCAAAGTGATGTTGTCATTGGCAACCATGAGGGACAAGTCATTCCAATGCAAATTTATTGTCATCTCCAATCAAAATAATGCTTCTCTATAACAAATATAGCACAGAGCCTCACATGAGTCATGGTTGGATCACATTGTCACAGTCTTATTGCTTTGGATTGCTCTAATACACCAAAACAAATGGGAGAAAACCCATCCAAGGTCAGAGACATCTCTTCTAATTAAACGAGGAGTGAAAATGTCTTGGCTTTGTAAACTTGGACGAGGACGGTCCTAACCGCTGTCCACGAATATGTCAACAAATCCTTCATGTAATATCACGCTAAGTCTTTCCCACCGAGCTCATACTGTCGTGAGACGAAACCCGAGAATGCAACAGGGTCAACTGTGGATTCGTTCGGCTGCACCTGTACACACACAAGCACACACACACACACACACACACACACACACACACACACACACACACACACACACACAATGCTGTCATCACTTACACAGTGTTCACGCTGTGTTCGCCTAGGAAGGTCCGGGAATGTATAGGACCAAACATCTGTGTGTGTGTGTGTGTGTTTCTGTGTGTATGTGTGTGTGTGTGTCATGCAGCTAATTCATGGCAGACACACACACATTATCACCGACATGTACACACTCAGTACAGCTCTGTGTCTTCAGGCTTGGGACCTGCTTGTTACCTTCATCACACAGGTTGAGTTTGGACAGGTTGCTTCCACCGTAAATCTCCTCACACATGGAGCTGCTCTCTCTCTCCTCGTATGTGCTCATATACATGGCCTTGTTCTCCATCTCCCCCTGGAAAGAAGAGGAAAGACGCAGATGAAGACACACGCTGCCATCTTTCACGGAGGAACGACGTGACCTCCAGCCACAACACAAACCAAATCGACCATGAAGATGAACCATCTTTGAAACCTTATTTTGATTGTTATACAGATACTCTGAACATTATAAACAATGTTTTATGAGCCAGCCATAGCTACGATTATAGAATTCTGCATGAGTGAAACGCATACAAAGTAGGACGTGAATGTGTGTGTGAGTGTGTGTGTGTGTGTGTAAGTGTGTGTGTGTGTGTGAGTGTGGGTGTGTATCTGTTTGCACTGCTGCCCTCTAGCGCTGTGAACCAGTTTATCCAGCTGTGAGAGCGGTTACAGTTTTAAAATCTGCAGCACTGTACGTACACACACACACACACACACACACACACACACACACTGCCTTGCTCACCGGCCATTATCACACAGTGAATTTACTCTGCTACTCAGCTGCCCAACACATGCACACACACACACACACACACACACACAGATGTGAAGTCCAAGGTAAACAAAAGGAAAGGAAACCCGTACGCTGTGAGGTTTGAGGCTCCCTCTGTAGAGTTGTTACATGATTATACTTTAACCTCAGCCAAAAGAGCCGGAGCAGGGGGATTGTGTCGCTGCTTCCATTCCGCCTGTTTGCCTTTGAGCAGGACTCCTCACAGAGCTGTTACCGGGCATGAATTAAGCTTTGTGGAGAGATAAATCATATGGCAAAGGAAGAAAGTGTGCCTCCACGCAGAAATATGCTTTCAAATAGGTTCATATAACGCCATCAAAGTTTGTATCTGTTGGCTATAAGCAGACAACAGAGGAGGATGGAGCAGTGCGGTGCCATGAGAGCGCTCATATGTTGGCTGCGTCCTGATTTCTAGCTAAAAGGGGAAAGGCGTAAAAAGCTAAATCCAGGTTCTTTTTGGATTTATATATTTCACACCGTAAGATCTGATGCACAGCGACCTTGCAGTTGAGAATAATACTTTACGTTATGTAAGCTAATTTTGACAGCATAATGGTATCTTAAGCACCTGTGATGAATGAATCTCAGATGATTGTAAATTTAAGCACACGTGGAGTTCGGGGAGTGGAGAGCGATTTGACAGCTACAGGTTTTGGCCAGATTCCACCGCATCCAGGAGCCAAATCGGCACATAAATCTAACGCAACATGTATTTGGGAGACAAATGTGTCTAAAAAGGAAAAGCCACTCATCATTTTAAGCACAAAATGAATTCTCTGCTAAATGCACTGTTGTGTTGACAATGTCTCCAAAGAATGCAGGGGCAGCCATTGTTGAGTTTCTGTTTGCATAGAATCTGGCACACAAGCTGAAACTTAAACTCACCCACATTTTAACTAATCACAGTTTGGATCTTGGACGATGCAAATTTGATTCCTCAAGACATTACAACTGTTTTTAGGGGGTTTGGTTTGTCAATTGACTTTGATTATGTACTTTGACTCAAGCACGTTTACGCCTTGAGTTCGGTTTGGGGTTTCCCACGCTTTGCATGATGTCAACTAAACAAAGCACTTGAGTGAGTAGAGTTAAAGTGAGCACAGAACAAACAGATAAGAGTCAAGATAACCGAAAAAAAAGAAGGTGCTGTCAGATAATGATGTTGCAGGGGGATGAAAATCAAATTTGCTGCAGTCAGGAGTCAGCGGGTGTGAAACTCCCAGAAGCCCCAGTGGCGGTGTTTGAGAAAGTCGTTAAAAAGTGCTCAGTCTGGACTTTCTCATTACGACAGGGATGAAGGGGTCACGTTGACATTTAGACTGAAACTAGGCAGGAAACATCAGGGCTGCTAGGAGATCCACCAAACCCTCCACACACGCCACATTACAAGTGTGTGTGTGTGACTGCGTCTGTGTGGGTCTATACACACACACACACAGCTGGTCTCTGGATGGAAGGATGGTGGGAAAGAGATGGAGACTCAATGCAAACCAAAGATGACTACTGTCTGCTCTCCTTATCTTAATCTCATCATATCTCAGACAGAAAAAAAGGACCAGGACTTAAAGGTGATGGGTGAAATAAAAGACACACCAACTAAATCAGTGGTTCCCAAAGTGGGGGGCTACTGCAGGGGGGGGGGCGCGGCACGGGATCTGAAGAGGATGTATAAATCTTGTATTAACTGGTTGCTCTGTCTCTGGTTCTTCATCGTCTCCTACTGATGGCATCTGATTTGAGCAGAGCAAAAATACCATCACCACAAGGGGCCATCACAACCTCTATGTCAATCATGCCTCTCATAGTGGGAGGAGTTGTGGTGGCAGGAGTGGGACGCAGCAGGGAGGAAGGAGGGAGGAGGAGGAGGGAGTCGATCAAATTTTCAGAGATTCCGCCCTCACCACAATCTTACAGACTGCTGCTTTAAGTGGGCAGCACCACAAAGCTCAGATGACTTATGACCAGCTGAATGCTATCAAACACTGCGTGCCAGCTCCAAAACAACTCTCATAACCATCAGTGTCAAACCAACATGAGATAACTCAACCCCATCCACTGGAGGTTTGATTTCGTTGTAATATCCTCAGTCACTGATTTGTTTCTTCAGCTCGCTTGCTCTATGCACCGGGAGGGAATCGCTGAACGAATCTGAATAATCTCTTTACCTCTTCCAACATCGGTTTATCATCGGATAATGTGTGGTCTGACTCCTGTGATAATGCTGGAATGAGAACTTCTCCCTCCTAATCGTAGATTCATACCCAGAAACACAACCAAGAAAAAGTGCACACAGCAGAAGATCTCACCTACACACCGAAACATCCTTTAACCATCAAAAAAACCCTCCATATGTGATTGAATCTTTGAAGATAATGATCAAAGAAAGTCCTGCTGCTCAATCAAATCTCTCAAACTGTTGAGCGCTCTCAGATCTCTCCTGCACGCTCTCAAACCTTGGCATGCAGACTGATTAGCGCTGGAGAGTTTAGGTTTACTGAACTTGCGTAATCGTAATCACTGCATCTGAAAAGCCACCAGCATGTTGAAGGACCACTTCTGCCAGAAGGTGCAACGGCCTTCCTCTTATCCTCATCACCCTGCAACCTCCCGACCTGACCCGCCTAAACTGAACGCCACCAGCAACCAGTCCTTCCGAAATGGAGAGCTGCAAATTCATTCAGAAAAAGAGGAAACAACCCTCTTGTCATCGTCCAGTCACGAGATTTGCTGCCAGCTGAGCTCCCGATTGTCTGTGAGGTCAAGGGGTCGTTTTAGTGCGTGTGGTCTCCCGCCTTCTCTGCATCCAGAGCGTTTGTGTCTTATCTATCAGTGTAATTGTCAAAAGTTTGCTCCACTTAATTGCTTCAATCTTTACAGAGTCAAACTGTCAATATTACTATTCAGCTTTTCACGGCAGGGGGGTAACTTGTAGAACTTGAAGGCATCCTCTTTAGTCTCTAACTATACTATGTATAGGCAGGCATCCCACTCCATTGCTTACTCATCCGTATGCCACATTAACCCATTTCTCAGTTAATTAAATGCGGAAGTACTTCACCCATGGCTGCTGAAACATAAAGCAACTGTTTTTTCTCAGCCAAATTACGTTGACAGGGCATTTCCTCACCTTTGTGGCATGGTAGTTAGTCTGCGTTACGAGAGCTGAGATGTTTAATGGCTTGCCTAATTGCAATAAAGTAGCACCATAAACCACAGGTCAAATTGGTATTAAGAAGGCTTGCAGACGCAGAACAAATGATAATTGTTAACACACATCACTCACTTTAAACACTTGTGTAATTTAAAGTCAGACTGCATAAAAGTCTATTATGTATCACCAAAATTTACAAACTTTTTTCAAATCAGGACTGGAGTCACATGACAGGTGAGCCACACTTTGGAGGCCTAAATACAATGCTTGACAACATGCACATTCGCTTCATTACAACAAGATGCAACGAGCAGTAAAAGAGCTTCTCATCCCTCACCTTGTCAGCTGTCAAATACAAATTAAATCACAGCTCCAAGTTTCTCATAGTTTCTCCCAAAAACCTGCGTCCAAATTCCTTTTGTTCAGTCCATCAGCTGTCTGATTGTTCAGAGTCTGCAGGGTAAAATGCACCATGCACAGGCTTTCAGTGCTGCACAGGCAGAGGCACTCAGCTCTGTAGTGGAGAACAAGCTCAGACATTTGGACTATTATACCCAAAACACCATGTGACCATAACTAAACTCCAGCTGAAGTTTCTCTGCCTGTCGTCCTGTTACGTTGTGAAGTAAAGAACCATTCCCCCAACCTGTTGCAAAGTACACCTGCGCCCTCTGTTGGCTGTAAACGGTACTTACTAATGGTTTGATAAGGTAATGTACAAGATTGGTGCCTTCAGGAACTCATCCCCAAATCAATACTCATAAAATACCAGTGCGTAATCTAACTTGTGTACAAATTAAACTTTGAAGCAATTTCAAGTGTCTTGCGTTATCAATCAGGTTTTGAAAAGCTAGGCAGTTGATTCATCATGAAACAAAGATAACATGTATTTTAAGATTGTTAGGGTTTCCCTTCATTTAATTCATTGTCGAAATGTTGTTACATCACTTTTCCAGGAATTGCTGATAAACACAATTTCAGGAATCCCATCCATGTCGTTGATGTGCAATTCCAATTCCAAATTTCTGATAGTACCTGAAGGCGTCGTGAGTCGCTGTGCGGCGGGAGCGCTGAAGGAGGGTGTGTCGGGCGCGCGCCTGCCTGTCGATCGGTGTCGGGAAGAGGGACGTACCAAAAAACCGTACAGGTAAAAACAAGAGAGGAGTCGCCGTTTGTTCTTTTAATACTTAACTTACTACAACCCGAAGTTAATGCAACTTTTCACGAAACTACGGACTCTTATGTCAGCCAGGGAGAGTGTGATGTTCTGTTTATTTATAAATTAATAATTTCAGGCTGTTTTCATCGTTGTTCGCCTCGGGGCGGACTGTTGAGATGTAGAGAAAAATACGCGTAATTACTTTTAGATTCAGTTAAACAGTTAAACTTCACTTAACATATTTTCGCAGGTACACACACGCTGTAACATACCAAAGATCATTTCAAAGTCACAGCCTGAGGTCAGTAACAGCCTATCTGTATATATTACTGGTCTTCGCACAGAATGTCAACATTTACATTTAAGCCCGGAACACAACATTGCGCAATGTGACTGGCTTGGAAAGAAAGTTAAGGTCATATCAAAATGAAATTGTTTTTGGTATCGAATCTAGCATATGCTCACAGTTACGGTTGATAATGTCCATTTTGTCTGACATAAACAAATCACCAGGTATTATAAAGAGAGACCCATTTAACTGGATTCACATTTTCAGAACCGCTGTCTACAGGTACAGATGGTATGACCCAGAAACAGGAGTCTACTGGTTAAGGGAAGAAAAAGACCTCATCAGGTTAATAAACACTATCTTAAGGCATTCACCCCAAATCTAAAGGGAACTTTCCTCATCTCTTTGCCTGGGGTGTAAAGGTCCCTGCTTTGTGTGTGTCAATTACTCTGCTGGGACCTCCTTACCGCCTCAGCCAATCACATGCCCGTCTTAATTAACACAGGAAATTACATTCCTATATTTATAACCCAATATCTAGACTGTCCTGCGGAAAAGGTCACATCAACAGATTAGCAGTTTTCTCCCTGTGGCAGCGCAACCCAAGAGGATACGGCTCTGAGGAAAGCAGACAAACGGGAGGAATCTAATCAAGTTTTTGTTTTAAAAGAACAAAACTTTTTTGTTGAAATAACAACGAGAATGAGGGACAAATAAAGTTGTATTGCCTCGCTTTCGATAGTCAAGTCAGTCATTACTCTGACCCAATATGTCAGAATGCAGCATGTTAGTTTGTCAAATTTTTCCTTATTTCTTTAGTTCTTATCTTACAGTGTGTTGCGGGGTGATGGGCCTGTCCAAGCGCGTGTCATCGTGGTCGGTTGAAGAAGTGTTAAACTGGATCCAGGAGCAGTACCCGGCTCAGATGGACACAATCCATATAGCCTTCATCAAACACGCTATATCAGGTACAACTGATCTGTTAGTTGATGATATTAACACAGAATTAAAGCAGCAACTTTTAACTTGGTTTTGGTCGAACACTCTCACACATGCACACCTCTCCTTAGGTCGAGCCTTGCTCAGGATGAAGGACTATCATCTGGAGCGTCTCGGGCTGGAGGCTGAGGAGCAGCAGGAAATCTTGCAGGACATCCTCCTCCTCAGAGTTCAAGAGGAACTGGAGGACCTCAACAACATTTACTCTGGTGAGACGAGCAGGGGCGTCTTTGCTGCATACGTCCATTTTCTGAAAATGTCAAATCCACCTTAAATGATACAATAATACAGACATGCTGCTATCGTGATATGTTTCTGTTTTCTTCCTCTCTAGAATGTTTTTCTTCAGAATGAGGTGGGAGTGGTGGAAATGATGAAAGAAGCGATGAGGTGCAAAGAGAAAAAGAAATCTGACCTGTGCAGATGGATGAGATGGTTTTTCTTTTTCTGATGGCCGCTTGTGTGCTTTACCCAAACTGAGCTCAAAACACCCACATAGAACAAAAGTACATCTTGAACACATGGGAGGCTGCTTAATTGAAACAGAATAACAAACTTAAATGCAACATTTCCTACTGAAACCTATTTTATATGTGAATAATTTGCCATCATAACACCGGGGAATTCTTACAGTACCACTAAGAACAACTGTTCCAGAGAATCACACCTTCAGAGTGTTACTTAGGTCGAGAAATTCAAGACAAATGGTCCTGACACTTTCAGAAACATTCTTGTACTTAAGCGTTGTATAATGGCACTACTGTGATGGCCAATACTCTACAGGTTGTGGTTGTCTCTAAATATTTCAATGTCACTGCTCTGCTGCTTTCAGATGAATTTAAAGTGCTTCTTTGGCAAAACAGCCCTGCTTAGTGGTCTGTGTGTGTGTGTGTGTGTGTCAGTTGTCGGCCAGAGAAATCAGGTTCGGTTTTGGTATAACTATCAGCTATGATTTGAAGCATTAAAATGACAGCTACACATCCACTGTTTTCCTCCACAGCTGTAATCTTCAGAGTAGGAAAATCCCGAAAACGGCTCAGGTCAAGCTAAATAAAAATTAAAACAGCATTAAAAAAGCACGGCCGCACAGTGAATCAATACGTCGTAACGTGTGAGAGCTGCCTCCAAAAATGACAAGTGCGGCCTTTGATGAATTGCGCAATAAAAAAGTAATCACACTGGATCCGTGTCATATATCAGTCTGCTCAGACTCCGTGAGTCAACGACAGATTCATGGAAAGTCTCCCTGTTTATCCAAAGCTGTAAACCGGAATTTTGGGGGTCAAATCTTAACAACACAAAGGTGAAAGAGTGAGAGCGGTGTCTTTGTGATGTCCCAGGTTTTCCTTTTTCAATCCCACTTGTCATTTTCCTGCCTCTCTGCTGTTAACGGTGTAATAAAGACAAAATGCAAATAATAATAATAATTGAAAAAATGCATAAAGAATATTTTTTTTCTTTGCTTTCCTATCTGTCTCTGAGCCTGGAAGTGTGTGTGTGTTTTTTTTCTGTGTGTGTGTGTGTGTGTGTGTGTGTGAGAGAGATTAATACCCGCCCCAGGAGATGGTGTGACATTTGATTTGGCTTAGCTGGGCAGGGCAGGGCGGGACTGGGGAAGTGCTGACAGTGACTAAATGTAAATTCACCTTTGATGGAGGGAAGAGGACCATGAAAAACACAGCTGACCATGAAACTACAACCAAAAAATATAGAACACACACACACACGTAGACACACATAGACACAATTTGGATTAGGTGCACTTGCAGAAAAACACATTTAAAGAGGTCATATTGACCCTCAGAGTTGGATATGGATACAACTATTGGAAGAAGTACCAACATCATTAAAGGAGCAACAGCATAGACGTCAATGTTAATAGATAGATAACTATTTCATAATTGTAATAGGACAATTATGTACCAATAAGGATCTAAAAAGGAAAATCAATCCTGTTTAGATCCATGTTGGGCCACATTCACTAGTGGATATAAATCTGATATGTGTAGGATGTCTGCCAGTGCGGCTGTCGTCAAACAATACAGATTGGGATTGCCCTCGCTATTCAGACTGGTCATAAACTGTGACATTTCAAGATAAAAAAGCATCGTTCTTCAGGTGGGAGCAGCTCTGGCAGCCCAGACGTTTCCTCCTCGTGTGCTGGGAAACAGGACCGGCTGAGAGTCGTCTTCCTTAGGCCACAGCAGCCTCTTTGTCACTTTGGTTGTGATTTATTCATAGCTGGACGAGTGAGAAAGAGATCAATAGTTTGTGAGAGAAAAATGAGTTGGTGGCAGAGCGGGAGGAGAAAGAGAGAGCGGTTCAGTGGAAGTTCGGCAAGGAAGAGGCCAAGCATGAAACCTGGGTTAATATTCAGATCAATGCTGTGCTGCTTCCTCCGAACAGAACAAATTTAATATTCGCACTTTATGTGGGATTTCATCAGACAAGGCATTTATTACTATATGTGTGTGTGTGTGTGTGTGTGTGTGTTTCACCAGGAAACCAGTTATAACTTCCTGTTCTTTTCTTATCCTCTCCTTCAGCTAAACCTGCAGCAATACTTTCAAACAGACAAAGTCAATTTTTCTAAACTTCTTTAGATTTTGAGAAAGAATACACTGACATGTTCGAAAGGCTCCCAGCTAGAATGGAACATATACAAAAACATCTGGATGGCATCATGTTGGGTGCACTTGGTACACAGTATTTTATTTTATTACTTTCATAAAATCAAAAGTTTGACAGATTGTTCCTCCATCATTTGGCCCCCAGGCTTAATTCTTTGAACCCTTCAGCAAATTTACACTAAGAATCTTTAATTTTTCTCCTCCACGGTTGAAAAACATTTAATGCTCCGCCTCTGCATTCACATTGGATTTCTGCCACCGAGCCTTTTAGCAATCAAAATCACAGCAGAAAGAGAGATATCTCCAACTGCCTGGCACATTTCCCTCCTGGGCCTCTTTCCTTCCAGCCATAATCAATGTGGCGTAACCGGCAAAGCGTCCGCACATTCAGTCAAACCATCCGTCCAGGTGAGAGAACACAGGAGCGGATAGGAATGGATCAAAAAAGTGGAGGGGAGCCTGTGAATATTCACCCAATAATGTTATATCCATATTTGTTTCATATACGCTTCCCATATATATCCTACACTATCAGGATTTGGTCTTGGCGCTTCTTTATCTTATTCGTAAAAGGTCGAGCTGACTGACGGGTGTTCACGGGTGCAGCTACTGCAGCCTGAGTGTATACGTGGTTACGTGCGTGCCGTTTGTGCTCTGTTTCCGTCACGGTGACACATGATTTGTCACAATAAATGGAGAGGAAGATGGACAAACATTTAGCTTCTGGTAGAGAATGAAAAAGGAAACAACAGCACCCTGTGTACTTTATTAACTGAAAGAGGGAAAATTAGTTTGGTCAACAAACTGTCAGTCTATCCCCCGCCCCCCCCCCCCCCCCCCAAATCAATACACTCATGACAGTTGATTTATCTTCTCTGTATTGGAAGCAACGGAGTGAAAATGGGGACAGCACAATGACATTGACTCAGAAAAGGAAGGGACAACAACAAAAGCTCCGTCGCATCACTACTGTGCTCACTTGGAACAAACTCCAGATTTTGTTTAATCTCAATTCATTCTCATCGTGACAGTTCATTATCTAAATGCCATCATGTCATGTATTGAAGGAATTTTCACATTTGCCGCAGACATTTGGAATAGCTTTTATGTTTGGCGCAGACTTCCCAGGAATGCCGTTTGGAGCTTAAGCCAGAAGCAAGGATGAAAAGAAGACAGAAGAAAGAAAATGATGGTTAAGTTAATAAGTCGGGTTAAAAGCGCTGAGCATGAAGATGTATTGCTTCATATTGGGAATCTCTACCTTTTGCAGATGATGCAATTATCTTCTTGGAATGGTAAGGAGCCGCTCCTAAATGAAAGAGTTCAAGTGTCTTTGGATCATGTTCAAAAGTGCGAGTCAGTTGGAGTGATGTGGATACGTTCCAACTCTTCCAACTCCCTGGCTTTCCTCCACGCCGACTCAGTCTAAGGGACACAACGAGAAATTTATACATCAAGAGAAAGCTCAGAGTAAAACCGCTATCCTGGGAATGATGTTGAATCTTCCAGGAGAAGCTTGAGGATGGGCCTTATGGAATGGGATGACTGTGCTGCTGCCTCTGTGACCTGGATAAGCAGTGGATGTATGATGGAATCCCCTCCACTTTTGTTGGGAGAAGAGTGTTGGAAAGTAGAAGCCAAGCAGCAGATATCAGAAAAAAAGTTGATAACTACAAAAAATTGCAATGTGACAAATAATAGGATGATAAATGTAGACAGTGTGAAAACTGTACAGGTGTCATGTAAATAAAGATGATTATGTATTACAGCCAACATAAACATGATGATGCATGCTCTCTTGAATGCCTGCCTGCTCCTCAAATGGATAACACACTAAATAACCTGCTCTTCGCACTCACTTGAAAATGTATGAAAACGTCATTCATTTACTCTGCTTAGTCACTGGAGCGTAGACTCAGACTATAAATCAAATATGTGTGGATGTGGATGGATTTGCTGCAAATGTTTACGCAGGAACCGGATGTCTGTGTTTGTGTGTGTGTGTGTGTGTGTGTGTGTGTGTGTGTGTGTGTGTGTGTGTATGTGTGTGTGTGCAGGCTTTTAAAGCAGAATATTAAAACATTAAATATGACAGGGTGACAGAGTGTACGGCGGTGGGTGCTGCGGATAATTGAAATGCCAAAAAACTCGAGACGGCCTCGCCGTTTTTACATGAATTTACAGCTTCCATCACAAGCCATTAATGCTGAGAGTCTTTTATGGGGACGGCTGTGAGGGGAATTCATTCATCCCCATCAAATATTCACCAAAGCAGGGTGCGGATTGGAGCAGTGGACATCTTGAAGCTGACAGCAGCCTGCATGACAGAGGCAGCAGTGGACAGGGGACATGAAACTGATTCTATTTATCCAAAATGTTCCTAGTGGACAGAAAATGATGATCAAATGTTCATTCTCAGCATTGTAACAATGTAGGAAATTGACATTTATATACAAATAGCAAAGGATAGGTAACAATTAAAAGTTTAAAATGATTCTGAAGCCAATCGTAACCTAATTCTTAACTAAAATTAACCTTTAAACCATAAACCATTAAAAAAACATTTTAACTAAATTAATACAGAAAAAATAATTTTCTATCAGGTGGATAATTGTGTTCATAATCCAAAATGTCATTAAATGTCTTTTTATAGCACAAGAAATTATGGAAGCACACACACACACACACACACACACACACACACACACACACACACACACACACACACACATACACTCAGGAAGTGAGGGGATGAGTAATGCTGCCATATCTCACTGAGCCGAGCTGAGAATGAAAAACAACCTTAAAAGTCTCACCGTACACAGGACACCAGGCGGTCTCCATGACAACGGGCATGTCCTTCGCCCCTGTTAACCTCTTCCAACTTTACAACCATCCCTCTTGACATTTCATCACTTTGGGCAAAAGGTCACTGACTCTTGGAGAGGGGAGGAAGAGAGAGGGATGCAAGGAAAAGGAAGGGAGGAGAGGAGAGAGGTGTGTGTGTGTGTGTATTCTTGGCTGCTCTCCCTATCATCGATTGACCCTAATATGTTCGTGGGGAGGTGCCTCTCCATGACTCCATGACTCCATGACTCACTCCCCCCCCCCTCCATAAACCCTCCCACACAAGCTTGCAGTAAGGTGGTGGTGACACAACAAAAAATCAATTTGCACTGCAGTGGAGCGCCGCAGAGCGATGTGTTCGCCCCGCGGCTCCCTGTGACTCTGAAACTGATGCCGGGGATAAGATATTATCAGTCAAGGCCCACGTGGAAGCAAAATACGCTCCAACCAGCAAAACACTAAGTGGAGCATCTATCCTGCTTTACCTCAACAGTGAAGGAGGTGGAGATACAAAGCTTCCCCCCTGTCCTTTATCTGCTTTATAAAGACATATAAAACATTGAAGTAAATCAGTGGACATGACAGGAAGCTGTTCGTGCGCAAACAGGATTTACAGAAGCCAAGATGGGATTCATAAAAACCCATTTAACACCGTAACTGAAGCTCATTCATGAAGCTTGTGTCACACTTGTCTCCCATTACAGCTGCTTGTTGTAAAGGGTGGCACAAAAAAACAATTTAATTCATAACAATGAATATAGTCACAAGCTCACACAATTAATTTACGTGTTTACAACTACAATTTGAGATGGTTTGACCAGAATGAAGTCATTGGTCAATGAGCCGGCCATTTGTCACTTGATGCTCATGTACAGTAGATGGAGTTATCCTGCTGGTTTGTTATAAGCTTCACACACATCGTAATTAGCACAAAGCACTCCGATTTGGAGTTTTGCACGGCACCAGATGGTCTGAAAATGTGGATTGTTTGAAAATTGCATTGCTGCCTCAAATCCTTCAGCTGGAGCGTCTGAACAGAACAGCACTGGATTATAGGAGCTGCTGATCCAGCTGGCTCCCCCTCTGTGTGTTTGTGTGTGTGTGTGTGTGTGTGTGTGTGGGGGGGGGGGGGGTTACATTATGAGTGGCATCATTTGATAAAACAGTCACAAGTCAGAAGAGAATCATTGCTTTTCTTTGAGTGTGTGTGTGTGTGTGTGTGTGTGTAGCAACACCCTCAGACACATTGTTGGGGTTCTGATCATCTTGTTTGTGACTTAAATGACTTAAAACAACAGCTTTCTGTAGTTTTCTCCGGAGGAAATCAGTTGGTTGAACAACAATCTTGCTACCGGCCTGTTTCCATATGCTCTGTTTTTTATTCTGAATAATTCTTTATAATGAGTCAATGCATTAGTGTTTATTCCAACAAACAACTCACAATAAAGAAACTGAAAGTGAAGCAGGATTGTGGGTTGTCTTGCCCAGATATCATTTAGAATAAGTGTTGGTATGTGGAGTGTATCGGTTCATTTTCATTCATTGACTCATTTATTCATGCAGGAGTGTGCATGCTGTGTTGCTACAGACAACAAAAATATTTCCACTTTGCACTGCATGATTCCAGCTGCTTTAGACAAACACTGACATTATTCTTCTACACATTTTTCCAATTAGCAGATCAGATTGTTTGTTTCCTGAGAGGTGTCGTTTCACCTCCCTGAGTCATTACTCCATTACCGTCTGATAGCTGGGAGGCTGTTATGACGCAGAAGCAGTAATCACCTGTTTCATGGTTGATTGCGCCGCATTATTTCTATTCTATATCACTATCATTAACAAAATCATCCTCATTATTATTATTATCTATATTTTTTTCAGGAATCTAAAATGTGGAAAATCAGATCAACAATGTGACAATCCAAGTGAAAATGGATGATACACAAAACAAATGCAGCACTGAAGTGTTGTTATTTATTCATTCTCTCTATATTAATAGCAGCTTATTTGCATTTTCTGCATTTTTTCTGCTTTATTACTGGAGGAATATGTCTTCCCTGCTGGATGACCTAATTTAGTGTAAACATTGGTGTTTCTCAGAACAGCAATACAACAACTTTTGAATGTGTGAGGGAATACAATCCACTTTGAAAATCTATTTAAATCAAACTGTTCTTATAAAAAATATATAGTATTTAATCCGGTGCATCAACTGTAACAAATAGCAGTACAGAATTGTCCAGAACATTCTTCATATTTGGTCAAAATGTTAAGCTCACATGGGGAACATATGGTGTAGCTGAACTGGAGGATTAAAAGCTGCATAACAGACACAAAATGAAGCATTTGGTGTTGTTAAGGCCTCTCTGATGGCCAGCATGGGGCATCAGGGCTCAGGGGGTTGATGGATCAGACAGGACAACACACAAAACCTGTGTCAGAGGACAGAGAGAAAAGAAGATTCAGGTCTTGAAGGGTGAACAAGGTTCAAGCGACCAGAATGTTTCCCACTGAGATCAGTTCTATGCTGCTGCTGAGCCTGAAATTGACTCTCAAGCAAGGCATTATTGAGAATAAAGCACAGAGTAAGAATAGAGAAGTGGTAATACCACAAAACTCCACGGCGGAGCTCAGAATGAAAGAATGCCAGGGGGGATCAAGGTCCGCGGACAGGGAAAGAACTGAAAATCTGTACAAATGAAATCAGCGGATCAAATTCTACTACTCTTACAGGCCATCAAGGGAGAACAATCTTTTCATATATTAAATATGATGTTACAGTATTTATCTACATATATTTGGATAAAAGACGATACAAGAGCTTCAGTGCAGTCATCTGAAGTCACACATCTAGATTAGTGGCAGAAACAGGGAAGTGGAGGAGCTGAAGCAATGGAGTGAGACTGGAGAAAGAGCAAAGTTTGGCCCCCATTGCTGCTCTTGGGGCAGCGACAGGACGTTTCTTTTTAGATTTATCATGCCGTAATCGAGCATGAAGCCATTACCGGAACTGGCCAGGCCTGCAGTCTGTCGCACTTAACACAGTATTGGCACAGTACAACTTCAGATTCACTCTCTGGTGTGCACAGAGAGAATTGTATCAACCCTCGGGGGACATTATGGATTGTATTGCTCCGATCCAAAGTCACGCTTAAGGATTTATGCTTCTAATGGAGATGAGAGACCAGGTTTACATGAAAACATCCTTTCCTGGTTTGCCATTTCTCTTCCTTTAACCATCCATACTACCCCTGAGTGTCTCATGGATCTCTAAAGATGTTTCTGAAACCAGTGAAGACAAGGCTAGGTTATTTGCTCTTTTGCCTTTTTAAACATGCCACAGATAAAAACCTTTTAAACTCATAATATATAGTTGTGTTCATTTAAGACCGATTTTATTAACCACATCGCTGGAGGTTGCCACATTCCTTTCCAAATACAGAATAGAGGACTCATAAATGCATTTACATTAATTATTTATATAATAACAAACTAGTGTATACTTGCACATAACAGTAGTAAATCCAAAAGCCTAATGTCAATGATCAAATAAATTACCAGTATCCTGATATGACAAATTAAATTCTCAAAAGTTACTAATGCGAGTGTTCAAACAGAATGTTGGGTGTTGTAACATAAATTTAACCACAAGATGGCAATATTTCATACATGATATGTATGTTGTGCGGCACAAAGACTGACTCTGAAGTAATGAACCCCCCTGCGTTTGAGACACCAATTCTATATATTTTTATATAAATACATACTAATCACATCTGCTCATACCAACACATATGTATTTATCTATTTTTATTTAAGTATACGTCATCAGAAGACGAAAAGCTGTGGCCATGCATGCAATCAGTTCCCCTCAGACGTCACATGACAGCTGTGTGTCAATCACGGAAGAACCGACAGGATGAGCTTTGACTCACTGAGTCAACAGATGTATAATTAATAAAATAAATGAATTAAACTATAACACCAACAAATATAATTGGATAGCAGGAAAGCGGGTGAGGGGTTGGAAAATATTGTTTGGCAAATATAAGAAGTAAAACTAATGACAAATAATGTTTGGAGTTCTACTTGGTCGATGTACTTATGATGACAGTCACATATGTTTTACTGTTACATACTCTAACACAACTTCAGATGCCTTAAGGGCAATTTCAATCCATCCAACTTCTCTGATTCTGACTATGATTCCATGAATGAACTAAATTTTAGACTTAAACTAAAGATGGTATAATAGTAACAAAGACTGTTTTTTAGTTTGAGTTCGGTTTTGCAATACAAAACAGCGCAGCAGGCACAGGAGCTCAAATACATGCCAGCTCCTGAATCCTCCTCTGGGACTTCCCGGTGATTTACTTTCCATAAAAATCGCCATGCTGTCTCATTTATCTTTGCTACCCGCGGCGATGAGAACAAATTAGCCAACAAAGCGAGGGTTGATGACGGCGCGTATCCCCTCGCGTTCCATCTGATCAGACCCCCCAAAACCTGCCGCCCTGCGCTCGGATCCCCCCGCCGGCGCTGCCAACACTCTGCTGCTGTCTGTTGACGATGCTGCGCGGCGGTGGCGCAGCCTTGATCCAGCGGAGGGATTGAGGAGTAGGAGTAGGAGGAAGAGGAGAAGGGATACGAGGGCGACCGACGGCACCGTGGACGGGATGGAAGAGCCCCAAACGCCCCCCGGTCTCCTTACGCGGTTCACCTGAACCTCCACAGTGACCCTTCAGAGCCCAGCCACCCAGCTGACCGCGCAGTTGCTCCTCATAGGATTTTAATGACGCGTCTCCGTTTCAGGTGCGCCGACGTCCCCTGAACTCACCTGGGATGAAGACTTGAACCTGTACGCCACCGCAAACCGCCTCGTGCCGGTGGGAATGTGGATTATAATTCCAGAGTGGGGGAGTTTGGCTCTTTGCTCGCAGGGGTTTTTGGGAAGGTGGCGGTGATGATGGGAGACGCGTGGCGACGCGCTTTTGTTTAACACGTTGGTTATTAATTCTGGATGGAGGCTGTCGGATGTTATCACGGCTGCTTGGGAAGACATGAGACATTCATACCACGGATACCTGCCGAGCTGCGCGTTGGTTCGTCCGGCCGGTAGCGCCGAGCGTGTCCGGTTTCTCCGGGAAAAGTTTGCGAGCGGGACGCGGCGTAGGATGACATCCCGGTACACTCGGCTTCTCCCCGGACGCAGACCCCAGTAAATGCGCTCTATACTTCGCGGGGAGTGTGTGGACGGTGTGTGTGTGTGCAATTTGGGTCTTTCGTGGAGAGAAGAAGTGGAGGATGTGTTTCCAAACTGTGGAGCCCCGCTCAGGCTGGAGGGGAGAGCAGCGGAGTTCCCAGACCTTTCCATGGGACCACAGGTGTTCCCGGTAAACAGGTAGGCGACAGTGATTGACACAGCCGTTCCTCCATTACACCCATGGACTCAATATAGTTTGCAATTTGGAATGATTCAGTAAAACGTTACTAAACTCAAATGTGTTGCAGTTTAGAGCTTTTCATGGCCATGATTGGAATATTGGCATGTACCCCAGGTGTTTTTCTCAAATTACTAAGCAAGTTAATTGTCAATCAATGGTAAAAGTGCTCGACAGTAGTTTAAATCCGCTGCCCAATTTCCCAAAAATAACACAGGAACTTAAATCAAAGCAATAACCTAGATTTTATGAACGCGTGTGGCGTTAAACTGGCTGTTGTTCCTGCGCAGTTTAACTTTTGGAGGCTTGTCTTTTCAAACGTTGTCACCAAACGTCTCAAGATAATAACTTATATTTAGATTTCTGACATATTTTCTTTCTTTCTTTCTTTCTTTCTTTCTTTCTTTCTTTCAGTTACCTTGTATTTCTATTTGACCTTTTTAATAAGTCACTATATTTGGTTGTTGTTTGTGAGGTTATTGCTGATCCCTGGCTGTACACTTTGTATTCTTTCAGTGACTCCAGATCCAAAGATGTCGAGCTGTGGATAGAGAGTTCGCCCTCTGGGTCGAGTTGACCTGTGCCCACCTCCCTGCACCCCCTCTCCTCATCCATTTCTGCCTCCCGCTTTACCCCCCCTGCTCTCCGTTTGCGCTCCTCCCGTACGTCGGTCTTCCTCCTCGAGTCCGTTCCCGTCCACCCCCTCCTTAATTCTTCATCTTTCCGAACATCATCCCCTGCCCTTCTCTCACCTTCCTTCTTCCTTGTTATAGCATTCCTCCCCTCCCCCTCCCTGTTCTTCTGACCTCCCCTCCCACCCTCCCCACCTCCTAAACCCACCACGTCCTCCTCCTCCTCCCCCCGCAGCACACATGCAGGCCAGGAAGCGGTACCTGCTCGTGTCTGTGGGGGCCGGTCTTCTCTTCCTCATCTACTTGTGGGGACTGCAAATCGGGGAGTTCCAGCAGCAGCCGTATCAGTATCACCAGCACCACCAGTACCACCAGTACCACCAGCAGGACTACCAGTACTACCGCCACAGCCAGGAGGTCTACCAGCCCGGGCCCCAGCCTGAGCCGCAGAGGAGCCCGTCCAGACCACCCAGACGCTGGCCTGAGCCGACCCATCTGCTGGAGCCTTACCTGGAGGGTGGAGAGCAGGAGGTAGACAGAGAATAACGCTGTGTTTGTACAGGAGGGTGGATGATGGCTGTGAGGGATGCATACGCTGCTGTTTAGTAATGACCTGAATCATCACTGGTGGACATACTTTGATCACGTCTAATTAAAAGAACACCCCAGCTTTTTTCCGACTTGATCCTTGTCTCTTTTGATGGTGCCGGTACAGAAATGGGCACATCGGAAAAATATATCCACAATCTGTTATTTCAGGCTGTTTATATTGAAGCAAAACAAATTGGGACCTCAGAGGATCACTTAGCCAGAAGTGCCTACTACAGAAAACACATCTCAGGTTTGAAAGCATCCTGGGACCCTTGGCCATATGGTGCGGTTTATAGCCTTACATTGCTCGTTTACTGTGAATTAATCAAAGAGAAAGAGGGGTAATGCGTCTACAATCTGTAGTTCAAGGAAATGGAGTTAAAAAAGGCATGAATTGAAAGGTGGTTTTATAAAAACAAGCACCTTTTCTCACAACGCATCGTACCTGAATCTGAATCTCAGAGTTGAGATTTATTTATTTGTGATGGAGTTTGCATGTTCTCCCCTTGTCTGCGCTGGTTTCCTCCGGGTTCTCCGGTTTCCCCCCACCGCCAAACACATGCAGCTTAAGTGAAGGGGGATCTCTAAATTGCCTGTAGGTGTTAATGGGACTGTGGCTGAGTTGTCTCTCTGTTAGTACGCTGCCTCTCGCTCAATGATCGGCTCCAGCGACCATGAATGGGACAAGCGACAATACAGAATGGACAGATGGACAGACAAACCATAGACATTACAATTTAATATGTGGCACTCCTGTATGTTGGACTGTCATAACTGTGTGTGTGTGTATGTCTGTGTATGAATAGGAGGACAGCCCCCAGCTTCATCACCAGCACACCTCTCCCCGAGAACGTCGAGCCATCCGCGATAACATCTACAAAAACAAGCGCTGTCGCATGGAAACCTGCTTCGACTTTGCTCGCTGCCAGTGGGGTTTCCGGGTCTACATCTACCCGCCCCAGAAAGGGGATGAGATATCAGAGACCTACCAGAAGATCCTGTCATCCATTGAGGAGTCGCGGTTCCACACCACAGACCCCTCGCGGGCCTGTCTCTTCATTCTGGCAGTAGACACCTTAGACAGGGACCAGCTGTCGGCTCAGTACATCCAGAACGTGAGGTCTCGCATCCAGAGTCTGCCCACATGGAACGATGGCAAGAACCACCTCATCTTCAACCTGTACTCTGGCACCTGGCCGGACTACACCGAAGATCTGGGCTTCGAGGTGGGCCAGGCCATGCTGGCCAAGGCAAGTGCAGACGTGGTCAACTTCCGGCCCAACTTTGACGTCTCCATCCCCTTGTTTTCCAAGGATCACCCCCTGAAAGGAGGGGGGATGGGTTACCTGACACTGAACGACGTGCCGCCCTCCAGGAAGTACCTGCTGGTTTTTAAGGGGAAGCGGTACCTGACTGGCATCGGCTCAGAGACGAGGAATGCTCTGTACCACATTAACAACGGGGAAGACGTTATCCTGCTGACAACGTGCAAGCACGGCAAGGACTGGGAGAAACACAAGGACTCTCGCTGCAACAGGGATAATGAAGAATACTCAAAGTAAGACCTACTTTTTGATCTTTTTACACGCTCCCCTCTTTCTTGGTGTTCACTCGTATCCACGCAAAAAGTCAATTGATTGTCTTGACGATCTTGAGGTGATACGTACTTAACCTGACACGTACATTGGCAGGAAGATATTATCAACTGAGATTGACTTATCACTGATATGATTGATTTTCAATGAATTTGTTAAGTTGAGGAAGTTTCTTAGTAAAGAAATTTACTCAAGGGTTTTTTGCTACTGGTTAGGCTTTGCAATTGAACCTAGATTATTAGTGTCTCATCTGGTGACATAGGATGTTTTCTACTTGCTGGAGTTGTGTTTTGTCTTTCCCGTTTCTCATTGCACGGTTGGTTGTTGTTGGCGTGTCGTCCTCAAGACAGGACAGTCCCTGTGTTCTGATGCAGCTCTGCAGATGCTGGGACTGTGGTAGTTATCTCATTATCTGCTTTTGTTCACTGTTGGGTTGTTCAAATGCAACATGTTTGTGTATTCCTTGCAGTGGCGCATACGCGTGTGTGTGTGTCTGTGTGTGTGTGTGTGCGTTGGTATTATGGATGGGAATCATTGTGCTTGAGAGAGTTGGTGACTGTACTCGCTTCTATGTGTGGAGCAGGTTGAACACTTTAATGTGAGTATTTCAGAATTGTCAAGGGAGTTGAGTTTCCCGACTGCTGTGCTCCTGAGACAAAATGCTCCAATAATGTGTGTGCGCGCTGTTCCGTGTGTGTGTGTGCACGTGCGTGTGTGTGCATACTATGTACTGTATGTGTGTGAGTGAAAGAGAAGACAGAGTGAGGGAGGAGCAGAGAGGTGTCAACTGTTGAGAGAGGGAAAGTTCTGTCAGCTCGGCAGTCGGTCGGGGGGAAAAAAACGATCTGAGGTGAGGAGCGACGCTTTTTGAGGAGATTTTGAGAAATTTTAGCGAGAGTTGACAGCTAAAAGAGGAGAAACCACTGCATGCAGAGTGGAGTGGAAACGACATGATAACTTCTCTTGCTTTTCCAGGATGTGTTAGCCATCTGTTGCATAGTTTAGGCTCGCATATTGCAGAGGCCCAAAGGACTACTATGGTCTAATGCTGCTGAAATGATTCAGCTCCACTTTGCAGTAGGATGAAGCGGCCAATTTGAAAGGAAACGTTGAAGTTAACTGAAAAATACGTTCAGTTTATTTCTGCTCAGATGTTTAGTATCCTCATCATTGTTTGGAAGTGGTTTTACAGATATATGTTATTGCCCTATGGTGGATATAAGATTTAATACCTTAGATTGACTTAAAATACACACTACAAACACTTGCGTTGTTGTTGTTTACATGGCCACATAAACAAGCAATATTAAATGATATTTACACCTCAAAACGAGTTGAAATAGATGTATGTATCACTTGCAAATCTCACAGCCATCTTGTGATCACTTCACCTTACTGCTCTTCTACCAGACTGCCAGATTGAGGGCCGAGCATGTCAGATGCCGGCAAAACTGCCGGTGTACTTCATTTTTGTTTTGTCTTAGTTTAATTTTGTCTTGGACACCCGTGGAGAAAAATGCATTACAAAAAGTAAATGCGTTTTTTCTTTTTTGTTCGGCTCTGTTTTTTATTTACTGAAGGAAATCAGTTGAAACCCAGCTCAGACAAGCCAAACCAGACTCTGAGTGAAACCAATGGGATATTTGATTTGAGCAAACATTACAACTCAGCAATGTGCAAGTGAAGATTGATTTGGTGCAATTGGTTCATTAACTGGTGCACAGTGCAGCGCGCAACTCATACATGCATTGTTAAATGTCACTTTTTAGAAATGGGTAACTGTTTTTTTTACATCACAAAAAACGGAGACTTAATATATGTTTTCATACATTTGCTAAAACAAAACAACCTCTCATTAAATGTGACAAATGTTTGATGTGGTGAATGGCTCAAAGAAACCAGTCATTTAATAAATAAATATATACATGTTGTACAATATTTTTTAAATGCAAGCAAAGAGGTAAATGCGTAGATGAATGTTGAAAACATTTATTGAAATATGCAAAATGTCATGAAAACAATCTAATTTTATAATGTGACTAAATGTTATTTAACTTACTGTGTTAAAATCATACCAAGAAACCCCAACTTTACCTGTCAGATGTGGCTTAAAGAGTTTTTTGGGACATTGAGCGCAAGAACAATTGAGAAATGGCAGCTGGAAAACAACACATTCTACAATCGTTCTTTCCAGTTTGTCAACTTTTAATACCACAGTGCCACATGACCAAAGGAACAAAATGTAAATCCACCTTAAGATATTCAGTGTAATTTGAAAAATGCCAAACGCGTCAAAATCCAGTTAGCAGTGTGCCAGAGACAGTGTTTGATGAGCGAACCAGCAAACGAGAACAAGCAAAAGCAACAAACAAACAAACAAACAGAAGGGGATTAATCAATTCCCAATTTCGTTTTTGTCAGGAAAGAACAGTCGAACCTCATCTGTTTTGTATTACCGTCATTATAGGAAACAAACTGAGCGTTCATACTGTACCCGGCAACGACCAAAGTCTGTCCGCGAGAGTCTAGTGCTGTTAAATGCCAAGTCAACCTCAGCACTTTGTAAATGAACGCAGCGTTGCAATGTGTGGCTGTGACGGACAAAGACTTCTCACCTGTGTGCTGCTTCAGTGTTTTACACAGAGAGTATCGATAGAGACATCACCGAGCGCAGTCGCCGGGGATCTGGCGCAGCGAGGCTCCCCCCCCTGATGGCAACGTGAACCCAACGAGGATCTTGAAGCCTCAGGGCAGTCGATAATTGCCCTCCGATTGAATTAAGCCGTGAATGAAGGGGGCTGGATAGAGATCTCGCCTCCCGCTGAGCCACGCTGGATTGAGACTCAAGCTGTTCTACTATACATAGATAACAGTCAGCTCGAGCAATTAAAGCCTTGCAGTGCAGAAGTGTCTCCCCAAAGAATGTCTGATATCTGAGGCTGAGGACCAGATAAAATGCTTAATTCAGATTGCCGTCAAGTGTTTGATGATAGCTTTCATGGAGACGTCAGGAAGGCACGAGAGGGGCCAGAAAGGGATGATGAGAGGTGTCCTGCTGACAGCGCAGTCAACCATAATTCGACATCTTTGTTTCTGTCCCACTGTGAAGTTGTTTTCACTCAATCTTTCCACATTCTTTCCTCTTCTGCTTCGTATTCCCTTAGCTCCTTACGGCTGCTAACTGCTAAGTTTAGGCCCACAACCTCAACGTGCGCTCTATTTCACTGCTGTCAAAGTATTCAATATATATATATATATATATATATATATATATATATATATATACATACATACATACAGCAAGCGGGATACATTGTTGTGACTGGAAGCTAACAGCAACCACCGACCAAACTATGTTCACTTCCTGCCCCAAGTGACACCATTATTGTAGACATTATGATAGAGAGAATGCATTACAAGGAGATATTATTTTTAAAAAGCGTAGCTTGACTTGAAAGTCTTTGATACAAGTACACTGCGTTGTTAATTTGGAGATTAAATCATAGCAAACCTTAGCTACCTAGCTAGTGTCATGGCTAGCTAACTTGCTGCATACGTGGATGTATGTGATGAATGTTTGTACAATATTATTTTTACTTTTTGCTCCACGGATTCCTGAGAAAAATAACTGCCTCTTTATTTTGATACATTATTGACTTCCTTCACCGTCGTCGTTTTTTTGTTGCTGGTCAATAATGTTTCAGCATCCGGAGGAGTTAAATGTTGAACTAAAGCGCCTGAAATCTAAAATAATTCTCTTTGTTCTCGTCACTATGAGGGACTTGCATTCAGTTCAGTGTTAATAATACCAAATGTATCATTGACTTCAGGGTCACGGCTTACAGCGACTCCAAATGTGTTTGTTATTTGAAGAAATCTTTCATCAAAAGCAGTTTGATGGACTGCTCGTCTGTTGCGTGCTGGGATAAAATCCAACCCTTATGACTTCTGATTGAGCACATAATGGTGAAAATAATGAATCAAGTTCTTGTAACGTAGCCCACTGTTTCCATTTAGCTTCATCTAATTTGGTACATTTCAATATGCATAAAATTAGCTGGATGGAGACCCAGCTGCTGTCACATCTGTGACTAAGCAGCTGCAGGATCCAGTGTGTACGATGGCAGAAAGGCTCCGACTGTGTTTATTCAAATGTCAGCTGTGGGTGGCCGGCACTTTAGATGTGTTGTATATTCGTTTTTTGATGTTGTAGCTTGCAGATTTGTGCGTGTGTGTGTGTGCGCGCTTAAGTGTGTGTGTTGGGAGAGAGACTGTGTTTGTTGTCGGTGTGCTCTCTGAGGCATTTTTGGTGTTGCTGTTTCTTTCCCGCCTTGTTGTGAGATCTTCTATTAACGCACATCAATAGTCCTCCTTCCCTGTCCATCCTTATCTCTGTCGCTCCTCATCCTTCTCCTCTCCTTTCTTTGATTCTACCCTTCATCCCCCCCCCCCCCCCCCCCCCCCCCCCCACCCATACTCTCTCACTTTCACCTCTGCCTCTTTCCCCCCCACCTTCCTCCCTTGCGTGCCAAGTTTAACTGAACTGAGCAAAAGAACAATTTGACTGCTGTCTCAGTGCATCTTTGATGCGAGCTATGATGAAGAGCACCATGGGGAATAATAACAGGTTGTCTGCCAGTTTCACAAAGGCAAATTTAAAACTTTAAAAAACTTTTTTAATGCAACCAGACATTGAGGTTTTCACAGAGAAGCAAAGAGGACGCTGAACCAGCATGACTAAGGCTCACTGTTTGCAGTTTTCTACCATTTTTTTAAACATTGATTCACTCTCCAAACACTGAAAGGTTTCTTTTTTCCACTATAGCCATTTGTACTGTGGATATACAGCGATATAGAGGGGATGGGGAACAGCTTGGGATCAGATTGAGCCGGGAAACTCTGGGTTCACAGCTGGTGGACAGATTGAGAATTGCAGGCTCTGGGACTAGACCGTGATGAATCCTCACCATTGGGGGGAGAAAAAAAAAAACATTAGGACAATATTAATTTGTTGCTGCTGCATAGTCTAGGTATATTGGGCTGCAGGAGGATGTGACAGTTTCTCAGCTGGCAGGAGAAGAAGCATCTGAAATCATCAATACACCGGAGGGTTTGTGCCAAGAGTGGCTGGCGTGTAAAAAGAAGCGCTATTGATTAGGTTTGATTTGACACTGTGGCCAGTCAGCAGATGAATGGGGGTTAATGGTCTTTCTTGGTCTGTGAAAGCAAAACATGGATTGGCATTTAGTGTGACGAAGCCTTGGCATTTACTTTAGCTGAACCTCTGTCAGTCGTTACAGGAAAAAGAGTTTCGGAGCTCCAGCAGTCACTGTGAAGAGCAATTATCAGATGTTGGGACTGGAGCTTGACGTGAATGTCAGAATCCAAATTGTTGATCCGATAATTTCTAAGATACAGGTTGGGCTCGGGTTGGGCAGTGAGCCTGGTTAAGGCGTAAGATGTAATGCTATACCTGTGAATCACCTCGGTTACTCAGCAAGCCAGTGAGAGAGTGTGTTTTTGGCGCCTCACAGGTGTGAGTCGAACGTCTTAACATTGCGTGAGTCGTCGTTGATAAATCAGTGTGCCTTTGCAGTATCACTGTCTTCATCCTCGAAGCAAGAAGAGTGCCGAGCGGGTTCCAGTGCTGCTGCAAAAAGTAGTTATGATGGCGGAAGTAATGATTTTGTGGCCAGTGTGACAAATTATACGCTGCAGTTTGCTAAACTCTCATCTTGGAGGAGGCATTTATTTTGAACGCTCCACTCATGCCACCAGTAATCCCCGTAATTTTGCCCGATCCTTGCTCTCCACTACCAAAAGGCGAAACTGCGAGCTCAAATGTGACGTCGCTTAGGCTAAGAAATGATAAGTGGCCACAGTACACAATGCACATCTGACAGCCATAACAATGCATGTTTCACCGCCGTCTGGCCAAACAATGCAGGCGCTGTCAGTCAGCCGAGGGATGTCATTTTCCTGGGTTGTATGAAGTGTTGCTGGCCTTCTCGCTCGGCCGTACATCACTTGTCTTCCCTCTGCACGTTGAAAATGAGCCAGGAACACAATTCAGCTCAATCACAGGCCTTTTTTCTTTTCTTCTCCTCCTCTCCTGCCATCTCATTTCCGCTTCTCTCCCTCGCTCTAATTTCTCAGTTGCCATTTGCCGCTGTTCTCCTTTCTTCTCCACCTCTTTCTCGCTCTTTCTCTCTCTCTCTATTTGTTAGTTAGCCAAGAGCCGACGATCAGTAGAGCTGAAGCAAAGGTGTGGGAAGGTTTCCAGGATGTTTGCCACATCCGTCCTTGCCGAGGCAGAGAGAGACAGAGGGGCAGGAATTAGAAAGGCAGTAAAACAGTGGGAAACACTACCTGACAGGATGGATTGCGGTCCGAATCCATCATGTTTCACACACACTTCTGTAGCTCCTGCGAGGAGGAGCGAGAGGTTTATCAGAAAGAAACAAGCACAGAGTTGTTCCTGTATGACTTTTCATTTCCTATTTGTCAAGGCACAACATTTCCCACATTCGAGTGGAGGCAAAAAATGGTTCACAAAGCCAAAAGACTGCAGGTCCTTTGTGTATTTTCACGATGGCGGTTTCCTCACACAGACGTGGATTATGTCTCATTCACGTTGGACAGCTTTAGATGTTGTTGATTTGGGATTTAATGATAGAGTAGCCAAGTGGGCGGCACCGTAGCAATGCTATGATCCTCTGTCAAAACAAGACTAATCTTGGTGTCTTTAAATTGCATTTGATTTCTCTACCCTAACATTTTGATGTCTTAAATGGACCAGAAAGGAACCTGAATGTTTAATATACTGTATTTGCTTCACCATTCATTGTTTGTACTGATGATTCAAGCCAGTACATTTAAAGAAACTTTGCCATCAGGGGTGCCAGACTTTGGGTTGACCTGCCTGCAAAGCTCCGGCTGCTGATTCCGTCTCGTCTCTCATTCCTTTTATTCTAAACATTTTATTGACTCTCGCTGTTATGCCATCATCTTTGTTAATTATCCCTGACCTTCCTTTTACAGTCCACTTTTATGCCCCTGGTGTACTTTTGTAACGCCTCCCTTGCTTTCATCGCTGTTATGGTCAGTCAGATGATTATAACACTCTGATTTGAACAGTGGTGGAGCTGAAAAGTGTGTCTTCATTCGCCCGTCCTTGATAGCAGTGTGGATGACCGGCTTAATTGTGATTACATATTGGATCAGTTGGGAGCAGCACCCAAATATGCACCGGTTCTTCAGACCAAACCCTGGTCCGGGAAATCCACACAGCCTCCTCTCCTTGATCAGTGGTAATCAAAGCTGAGAAATTGGTCAAATGAATTGGCTTCTGTGTTTAAGAGGGAAGCTGTTATTTATGCACCGCGATAAAGTGGAGTGAAGCGATGCAGCTTATTGTTGTTAAGCTTATCGTGTGTTGGTGTGTAGGAATATCCGTTACATTTTGAGTACAATGAGTTGAGTTATGTGTCAACCAACACTATCAAACATGATTAAAGCAATGTCCTCATTACGACTCATAATAATAATCCTCATTAGCATAGATGATCATATTTTTTAGGTGTTGTGTTCGACATTGTCAAGGCTGTTCACACCTAAAGAAATACCGCTGTACTTGAAAAAAGGTGTAATATTGAATATGTCTCATTCAATATGTGTCATCACACTATGTATACTTTAAAAAACCCTTTTTTGAAGAATTTGCTGAAATCCTCTGTGAAAAATATGTTGCCTCTGTAGCACCTCCTACTGACAGGATTTTATTTGGGATTAACCTTTGACCCCCCAAAAAATTCCACTGTTTACCACAAGGGTCACTGCTACCTCAGTTTTCACTCCTGTCTCCTGTTCTCGGGTGGGACGAGCTGTGGAGGCTGGACAGGGTTGCAGCCATTTAGTTTTATCTTTTCTCTGAGTCACTCCATCCAGTCCACATTCCTACAGACTGCAGCTTTAAGAAATTGAGTCCGTTTAATGCCACTTCATGCTGGATGGTCACAGAGAGAGAGCCCACAAAGTCAAACTTTTCCTGCTGGATCCTCACAAGTGACACAATCCTCCATGTGATATTTGGTTCAGTTACAGCCAGGGGGAAGCTATCAAAGGTGTATTTGTAGAAGTTCACCTAGGCCTGCACAAGTTTGAAAAAAATGTCACATTGCCATATTTGAATGTATGTATACAGCAAAAAGAGTAAATTAAATAAAACAACACATTTCACAGAACATTTCTCTAAAGAGGGTCTGTTCTCACTCAGTGTGAACACTGGTGCAGCAGCAAGATGAGAGGTGGATCATTGTTTTGTGTGACGCTTCATGCTCAGACCAGTGGATTCTCAAGACAAGCAGCAGCTATTTTATTAATTGTGTAAACCTTCTCTGTTGTGTTGCTGTTGACGTCACTTAGCACATCTGCATGAATTCCTGCTGCGGTAGGTAGAACTCTACATCACTCCATCCCCCATACACACTTTATGCAGGGGGAATTTTGTGAAGGCTGTTGGAGCAGAAGATTCAAACAATATGATGGGCTGCTCATCAGAGTGTTGCCCGACAGCGCTTTAGCCTATTTTCACTGAGCGCGTTTTACAGCGAGGCGTTCCCCAAATGGATCAGGTCAAGTAGTTAATTGTCTCGTTGTTTGAATGGAAGTGTGCGAGTCTGTGAGGGCAAGACACATCCTGCACAAGGTGTTGTTGTCTACCCTGTCAATTCTAATTAGCTTAAGGCAAACACACACACATACACACATTCACACTCCATCCGATCAAAACAGACGAGATGATGAGCTCCCATAACTGCATAGTGGCTGACTGTGACCTCTGACCTCTGTGTGGAGGCAGATGGAGCGGTGGCAAGAATTTACTTTACATTGCGTCACCATCACTATCAGTAAAAAGCCTATATTTGTTTCCCGCTGCACTATCAGCACAAATGCAGCGATGCAAAATACCCACCAATGCATATTTTCTTTATTACGCGTTCCTGTTAATATCAATCTAATAATCCATAGAACAATAAATGTCCCATAAACAAATCTGCCATGTTGCCCATAAAAGCCCACTGCTATAAACACACACACACACACACACACATACACACACACACACACACACACACACACACACACACACACACACACACACACACACACACACACACACACACACACACACACACACACACACACACACACACACACACACACACACACACACACACACACACACACACACACACACACAGCTCAAGCATCAAAATGGGAGTTTAGTGATGAACCACCACATGCAGCTGTTAATTGTTAATGCTGACACATGAACACACACACACACACACACGTTTTATTACCGCCATCACTCCATAACTTGTGTCAGCAGGGATTTACAGCTTATTGGCTCACATTATGAAAATGTAATATTCCAGTGGAAACCCTCAGGCTTCTGTTGGCCTGTGGACGTTTGCTGTGTCATGGTTTAGATTCAGAGCACAGTGCTGTCTGTATGTCCAGTGGAGAGAAATCACACCTTAAACAATTTTATTGGCTTTTTAAATTCATGAAACCTTTTTGATTCCTCTTCATAATGCACACTTTACTTACCAAACCTGGCCCGGGTCAATTTAAATGTATCATAAAGCATAATGAGCCATTCATATGGAATCAGCTCTTACAGGGGAAGGTCATTTCATCCGGTTAAAGCAACAATTATTAAGAAGATGAAAACCATTAACTTAACTCCCCTGCTTCAAAACACCTTTCAAATCACAGAGCTGAGATATATCTGAGGAATGATTGAAAACCAAGAGCAATAATGCCTATTGATACCAATTCAATATCCCCTTATTCTCAAGGCAATCTCTTTATCTAGATGTGTTCTTTGGATAACAGCATCTACTTGCATTCACATCTTGCAATAAATGTTGTTCTCGCTATCTGCACGTTGGCAGCATTGTGAGTGGAGGCGAGTGTGAGGGTCAGAGGGTCTATGTGTATTGCTAAATCAAAATATCACTTTTTTGTCTGCCAACGTCCTTGTCCCTAACTAACTACAATCTGCCGTGATAATACACCTGGCAGAGAGTTTAGTTTCTGCCGAACAGAAAGGTGCTCTGTTCTATTGAGCAATCCAAGAGCTTCCAAGTCTTATATGAGCCGTAAATGCTTTTCACACCTGGATTTATATACTGTAATGAGATTGGTTGAGGGTGCCATTTTAATGTGCAGCCCTGTAAGAATACAGTGATGTTATAAAATTACACTTTGATCAGAATACCACAAAGCCTGCTGCGTTATGAAAGCTCCTCAAATGATAGATGTGCTTCATTAGCTGCGGCTTTATGAAACGCTCAGCGCAGGCACGACTTCATTGCCCTTTGGGTGTTAGAAGGACCAAAGTAACAGCAGCACAGGGGATCTATGCTGCTTTTTCCTTTTCCTCCAATTTCTCTTGTGTAATTTGTGATGAACATTGTCAGAGTTGCAAAGCTGAACCGTCCTGAAAGCTTTGGTTTCAAATCGTCCCTGACCGACCTGACGTGACGTTCGCCAGGATGTAAAACATGCGGTCAGACGCGCCTTTGAAGTGTTTGGCCAGTCTGTGTGTTTGGCCAGCATCTGTGTTGCGCACACTGTAGGTGTTGCCAGTTGACAACCAATCAGAGCAGAATAGAAATATAAATCAATTATGTGGAATTCGTAAGCTTACTCTACTGTGTAAGTCATCAACTACAGCAGTCCCACACACACACACACACACACACACACACACACACACACACACACACACACACACACACACACACACACACACACACACACACACACACACACACACACACACACACACACACACACACACACACACAGGCCAAGTCTTCATCATTTGTCTTTAATGTGACATGTTAAGCTTGTGTGAAAACTGATTTAAGTTGTACAGTTTGTCACACCGAGGAATTTATGAAATCTTAATACTTTGCTTTTTAATGGCTCATCTTCCTCTCCCTGTTTCATTTCCTCCTCATCTTTGTTCTTATGTATCCCAATTTACTTCTCTTCTCTTCTCTTCTCTTCTCTTCTCTTCTCTTCTCTTCTCTTCGCTCTGTGTGAGTTCTGGGGCCAGTCTTGTTGTATGACAGGGTTGTGAGCAGGTCGCTTCAAGGTTGGGATCTGACCAAAATAGGGCTGTGTGTGACAATAATGTGTGTAAGTGTGTTTTTAGTATGTGTGTGTGTGTCCGTTTGGTGCCTGTTAGTTCATCCTTACATGCTGAGAGTTTGATGTGCCTGAGGCGGGGAGCTGGATTTACACACAAACACTGACACACAGGACACACAAAATGGGAATTGTCATGTTTAATATGAATGGAGATAGAACAGGGGTGACACAGCTTTGATCACCCTCGCTCTCACTCACTCACTCACTCACTCACACACACACACACACACACACACACACACACACACACACACACACACACACACACACACACACACACACACACACACACACACACACACACACACACACACACACACACACACACACACACACACACACACACACACACACACACACACACACACACACACGCGAGGTGTCATAAAGCAGGGAATCACCGTGGGGTTGGTTAGGTCCAGTTTGGGGACTTAACCAACCCTATGGTCCAGTTTGTCTTAATATGTTTTATATACAAAAACTCTTATTACCTCCACTCCAGTGATTGTGTTTTTGTCTGCGTCATTCCATTGGTTTGTTTGTCTGTTGGCTGGATTACTTAAAAGTTCAGAAACTATTTTTTTACTAAACTTGGTGGTGTAAAGGGAAAGGCCCATTAAATGTTAAACCATCCCTTAACATTGGGAGATATGGATTTTTCTCCCTTTTCTTTAAAGCATAATGCACTGTCATGCTCAGAAATCAGTGCTATAACCCACGATGGATTATCAATATTTGCAATTTAGTTCAGATCCAGACCGTTTTTTAAAGCTTTTGTTTCTTATGTCAAATAAAGTAGCTGGTGCAGCGGCTGACTTTGAAATGCTCGCACAGTCGATTCCTTTCTAGGGACAAGACGAGTTCTGTCTCCAGGCTTGTTCTGCCTTAGTGGAGGTATGAACTTTAATCAGGTTCCTTTGGTTACAGTTCAAAGTTCACGTTGTTCTCAGACGCTTGTTCCTTGAAGATGCATCCTGCCTCTCTGCATGTTAAATGACACAAAATGACATTGTTACATCATGTGTCCATCCTTTAACTCTTTTAGGTAACTTCTCCGTTTGGAATTGTGGCTTTATGTGTGTGGAAGATTTCCCATCAAAGCTCCAGCTCAACATTGTCGTTTCAAATTGGGACAAAATGGGACAAAACTATAGGGTTTCAGTTGCTAAGAATTAAGACGGTCTTCTCCGTTGCGGCTGCATTTTCCGATTTGTATCGATTTAGACGGTTTTATTTTTCTTGCTCGAGTGCATCTTTGAATAACTTCCAGCATCTCGGTGGAAAATACAAGCATCTACTGTAATTAGTGTATCGTGTTTTGGAGGACTTTAACCCTCTGTGCCTTTTTTGTTGTTGCAGATAGTCGTACTGTTTGTAATTCTAAATGAGATGAAAATGCGATTATTCATTTAAAAAAGCTAGACTATTTTATATGCAAATATACGAGCAGTTATAAGGGATGTTAATGAGAAAATTTTAAAGATAATTGTGTTTTATATTTAGACAAAATCACATGTGGCCATACTGAGCGCCCACTAAAACACAATACCTCTGCACAACTTTTCATTCTCTCTCTCTCTCTCTCTCTCTCTCCACTAACCATTTTGTGGTTGAAAAGCGATGCGTTTCTCCTTGGACTCTATCTCTCTCTCTCCCCTTCTCTCCCCCTCTCTCTCTCTCTCTGCTGGGCATTTAGCTGTAATTTAATTCAGCAGGAAAGGCACTTAGTTTGAGATGATTTAAATTCTAATTGTTAATCGCCCGCTAAGTTAAAACTCCTCTATTCGACCATTAAACAATTAAGCAAAACAAACAATAATATAACCCTGCAGAAGAAAGATACCAACTACCATTGAGTAACATTTACTGTAGTTCCAAAGGGAATATTTCCAATAATTCATCATATATCCTTCAGTAATGATTCCATTTGAACAAAGAATGAAAAAAAAAAAAAAAAAATCATTTACCCCCCATCTTGTCCGTGTAATTTCAACTGAGCTCTTAAACTGTTGTGCATTTGTAATGTGATGTATTCTTTGTCATGTGCTGTCTTTGTGTGTTTTCCCGTCATGTTTTATATCTTGTAATCTAGTTTGTGTGTCGCTCCAAATGCCTCATTTTTGACACTAGGAGAGCGGCAAATGGACAAAGAGACAAAGCAAGACACCGCTAATCGACACATGTTTTGTTGTTTTCAAACAGTTCCAAGAATACCAGGGCCAGTTTCATGCCCATATACATGTAATTGGTCTGGATCAGGTTTAATGTGATCCTGTTTGATGGCGCTCACACGTGCAGCACGGCGTCTAATAAAAATCAAGCATTTCTGTCGGTGTCGGGGCTTTTGTTGCTGTGCTGGCAAACGTAACCTGTTATAGTAATTGACTTATGTTATTTTTAATGGAGCCATATGTTTCTCCTGCTGACTCTGTGGCACGCAACACACAATCTGTCAGTGCTCACGCTATGTGTGTGTGTGTGTGTGTGTGTGTGACTGTCAAGATTCTTGGGATATTTTTGTGTCGTGTTTCATTTTGGATTTTGCAGTAACTCAACGTTTCTTTTTTTTTATCACGGAGCAGAGAATTCCACATTGGGGCGTTCAGGGGCGCAGGTTAGAGTTGCCGGGGTCTTTATCTACCTCAATGGAGGAAAGAAGCAGGCTTGTATTTGAGAGGAGATGAATGAATGAATGAATGAGATGAATATGAATTTCTGATTCCCCCATTTTTTGTATTGCAACACAGAATCGGCTTTAATTAAGGAGCCTCCACATTTCTATTTTGCTGTTGCTGCTGTTAATACAAACTCAACACGTGTTTCTGCACTGTAACAAGTAATTCCTGTCCTGCAAATTTAGTTTTGGCTACTAGACAATACCAGAGCATCAATCCCACAATAACCACATGTTAAGGGAACTCAAATTTCACAGTAAAAGCTTACAGCAAATCTTTTATTTTGAAAAATGTGCCGGAAGCGTTGGGTTTCAGCAACAAGTAACTCATTTCCACCAGGATAGTCTGCTGAAGAATTTGCTCAAACAAAGTGAACCAGCGGCTTGCCTTGTATACGTTCAGGAACCTGTCAGTGGAAACGTTCACATTTCTGACTGATTTGGTTAGAAATAAACGTGTGTGAATCTGGAGCTTCTTCACTTCTTCACACCACATGTCGTTCATGTGTCGACGGCACGCGAGCATAAAACATCCACACTCTCTCCTGTGACCCTGTCTGCCACCAGTCAGCTATCTTCTTTGTTTATTTGACGTTGCCATGTATTTTGTCTTGTATGCATAGATGGATTCACACACACACACACACACACACACACACACACACACACACACACACACACACACACACACACACACACACACACACACACACACACACACACACACACACACACACACACACACACACACACACACACACACACACACACACACACACACAGATGCAATTTTCCATCTCCAGCAGAGGGAGTGACACGTTCCACTCCAGCTGATTTAAAACTCTCAGAAGTGAACGTTCAAAGTGCTGAGTGCGAATTGGCCACGACTGCTCCTCAGACGTTCTTTGTCAAAGCTGTTCGAGGAGCTGGGGAGCAAGAAAAGCAGTTTAATTCAAAGTCTAATCGCCATTCTTGTTACCTCCCACTTCTCTTTCTACGCGTTTGTTTTATGTGTGTGTTTGAAAGTGTTGCAGATGGACACTGGCAGCGTTCATCCCAAATCCTGACACATCTGCACTGTCGCACACTTTGCAACACTTTTTGAACCCGATCAAAGGAACGTTTTGGTTTTTGGCTGTCCTGTCAACTTGGCTTGGCGGTGCATTGTAAAGACACAGTTACGGCAAAATCTAGCATGTGGTAGATGTTAGGTGCCGCTAAAAGTTGAGCTCAAACTTCAAGGCAGACCTGGCAGTGACAGTGTGACCCAGAAATCAAGAGTGGATATCTGCATGCGGCTCAGATTGATGGGTTCGCCACTGGTGCCTTTTTTTGTGCAAACATGAAATCAACTCATTTGTTTTAAATTGAATGTGGACGTGCTTGTTTTACAGCCTGTGTTACGTGAAAAGCACTTACATTTTGTGAAAAGGTTTCTGCAACTCACCTCATACGTGCAGTGTTGAGAATTAATGGATTAATGGATAGACCTTTTAGAAATGAACAATCATGTTTGAAGACGCTGTTATAAACTGTAATTACCCTGATTGATGATTCCCATTAAAGTGAGTACATGAGTGAAAGGATCAAATAAGGCGTCTGTTTAATATGTGCACTCCATCTTAAGCAAGTTTGGAGAATAACAGCCCCACAGTATGTTGTGTGTTTTGTGCTTGTTCACTGTTTTGCTTTTGTGCAGCACATTAGAAGCAGACTCGCTGAATGAAAGGTAGGCGTTGTGTTTACAGCCTCTGGAACTAATAACATCAGCTGTTCAAAGATGGTTCCCCTGAGGAAGATGCACTCCTCGGAAGTAGTTTGCAAAAAAAAAAAACACTGCAGAAAGTAAAACGACTGCACAAAGGCTTCCGCGGCTGCGCAAAGCCAGAGAGGCTGACCTCTGTGACATCACAAGGGTTACTTCAAGTTTGCAAACTCTTGTGCTCTGAGAAGTTTGCAAACTTGTAGTCTTGTCAAATCACCCACGGGCAGCACAGACCCGAGCTGCAAAGAGCACATGAACGCCTCGCAACAGAGTCAAAGATGCTTGAGACGGGAAGAAGGCTTGTATCATGTGTTCTTGTCTGATTTGCATCTAAATCCAAACCAAGCCTTGTTTCAGTGAATGCGAGGTGTTTCAGGTCAAAACACAGGCATCAGAAGTGTTTAAGAGCAAAAAAATGTAAACAGCGTTCCACAGCTTAGGTGGAGAAACGAAAGAATTTGAATTATTTAAAAAGAAAAAAGTGTTTTCCCGCAGAACACTATTCCGATTAGAATTGTATTTTATTCATACTTAGCTGGGACAGGTGGAAGGGGTTGGGGTTTCCGCTGGGTCCTAAACAGAGTTGAGTTTCGTAGATGTATTTTCTGTTTATTTCCTGTTTCACCTCAGGAATGAGTCCACATCATTAATGTCTTCTCTGAGTAGGTTGTACATGGATTTATTGCCTTTGTAGGTTAATACAGTGTGTTTGTTTGTTTATTAGAAGTAATTAATTTGGTCCAAATGAATCCCTGGCTAAATTATGATGTAAGTAAGTGATACACCTGAAGTTATTTTAAGAACATCTGACCGTTTTTTTGTTTGCTTTAATGCAATATCGTAAAATTCCTTTTTTTTATCACATAGTGTAATGGATTCTTTAAGAGTGAGTTTAAAATGCTGTAAATGTTTGATGAGTTATCCCTGCACAGTCTGACCCTCCCGCCGTCGTAGATATCAAAGTTTGGGAGCTCACCGTGCAACTGTCGGCATAAAATTGGCAAGAAATGCTGCAGTAAAATATGAAGGAAGAAACTATTGCAAAGTGTGAGGGTCAGCATTGTGTGTCTCTCTGTGTGTGTCTGTGTGTATGTGGGTGTTTATGTCTGTCTGTATCATGATTGTATTTACATTCACATACCTCGAGCACAAACAGCCTAAAGGTGGTTTGGCTTATCCAGACCTTCAGACACTTTAGGAGCTGCTTGGCAACGTGCAATGAGTACACACACACACACACACACACACACACACACACACACACACACACACACACACACACACACACACACACACACACACACACACACACACACACACACACACACACACACACACACACACACACACACACACACACACACACACACCCTGTGCTTGTCACCTATACATATCATATTTGTCTCTTAAATTTCGACCATTTTCCAAGAAATATATACAGTGATGAATATGTCTGTGTTTGTGTTTGGATACAAACCTCATAAACACACACAAACTTGCACGCAAAGTACTCTGTAATGATGCTGCCCAATTACAGGGCAGGATCAATGGCCTTGTCGTTCTGCTGCAAAAGGTTGCTTATGTGAGCGCGCACACACACACACACACACACACACACACACACACACACACACACACACACACACACAGAGGATTGCGAGGTCGGGACCATCCATCAGGTTTCGTGTAGAGTTTCGTTCAGTGTCAGACTAAAGATCAGCCATTTCACCATTCACCAGGCTGACTTATTAAATGCCTTTAAAAGCAAGAAGTGTTTACTTATCCCTAAGGAGGGACAGAGAGGAAACCTCTCACACACACAGATAAAAGGGAGAGTAGCAGAGCACAACAAGAGGAAAAAAGAGGGAAATAAATCAAGTCAAGGTTGTAGCCCGCATGTGTGAAAATGACGGCCGTCTGCAGCGCGAGGGGGAAAGAGGCGGAAAGTTTTAATGCATGTGAATTGGTCGTCGTGACTGTCCGACATGCCGCACACACTCGTGGCGCGCGCGTTTGTTTGAGATCAGCGGAGAGGAGGTGAGTGGAGGTGAAGAGTGATGCTTTAAAATGCCTCTCCAGCTGTGCGATGGGGAAAATGGAGCTAGCTGTCATTTGCATTTGTAGCTCAAGGACGAGAGTAACATTAACCGAGCGTAAGGGATCACTCTGACAGCACAACACAATGGAACGCACACACTCACCCAAACACACATGCGCACACAGAGACTTGTGGGGAACCTTCCGCCGGCCCCCTAACATTACCTTTCATTTCTCCTGAAAACAAAGTCATAACTCTAAACTTAACCTTAAGTCTAACATGAACATAAGAGGAATCAAAGGAAAATAAAAGTGCGAGAATACGATCATAATTTGCTCTGATATCTTCGCAAACTGTGAAATGTGTGAGGAAACGCACGCGTTAACCTTTGTATGATCAAATGAAGCTTTATATGTGCGTGTTGGGACAGAATAAACAGGAAACAAACACAACCTATTAAAGATAGCGGAGCTCGTCGCTGCTCATATGAACGCGGCGCCATCTGAGAAGGTCGAAGCAGATGTGTCATTTTGATCCGCGGGCCGCGTATGGAGCCTTTAACTGGCTGTAATTGTACAAGGCTTCCTCCTGTTTACACGCAAATTACACAGATAACTTCAGACACTTAGCTATTGATTTGAACATCCCTGAGTAAAACTGAGAAATGCCATTAATTTCATTCAAACGAGCGCTGATAAACCCACGCAAAAGGACAGCAGTGTGTGTGTGTGTGTGTGGAGTGGAAAGAGGAGAGGAAAAGAGCAATTGAAACAAAATGATGGAAAGAATGATCTAGTCTAGTTTTTATTTATCTATTTCTTTATGTGTATATTTTTGAAGGAGTGACAAAACTTTAAAGCTTAGTATCTCAAAACTGTGTATTTGTGTGTGTGTGTGTGTGTGTGTGTATATAGTTGATTTAGTAAACTATAGTTATTGTTACATTATAAGTACAGGTATGTTTAAAATAATGATTAATAAGTATTTGGTAAGAGAAACGGGGAGGTAGTGAATATTAAAGAGGCGAGATATTTTATGAGACAATAAATCAGAGTTCTGCAGGAAGCAACACACACGCACACATACAGGGAGAGAGAGCTAAAAATACAAAAACACAAATCTTAATAAAGACCAGCGAGCTTAAATCCTGCATCACTCCAGTCTCTGTTCCCGCCTGAAACTTTGCCTTGCACCAGATATAATTTAACAGGGATTTTGAACGTTGCAGTGATTAATAACTAAGACCAGTGATGTGAGACTGCATGCGCATGTGTTTGTGTGTGTGTGTGTGTGTTCTGTTTATGGGTTCTGTATGAAAATAGAACGGCTTGGACGAGGCTTTTTGCTGGTGAGGAATGATAACATCTTCCCTCCCTGGCTTTTGTTGACTAACACGGGTTGGCGGACCTAAAAAATGAGCCGCTCTCCGCTCTCCGCTCTCCACCACCTCGGTGATGAATGCAGACGAGCGCGTTTCTCTAATCCCAAGCTCGTCCCCCGGAGGACACCTGGGCCAGCATTTGATACAGTATGTCAGGAACATTTTACAGTATATCGGGCCTGGGAAATGATCCAGTCACTGTGGTCTTGTTGGGTTAGATGAGTGGTTAAGCTTTTCAGTGTGTTAGTGGAAGTTGCCTCACCCTGCTTTATAAACGGTTTCAGTGTCATATGATGACATCTGATTTTTGTCTGTATTGAGACAAAATGACAAAAATCTGCAACACACCGGGTAAAGATATGCATCGGCACAGGATGCTTATTATGAAACCACAGATTACATCCACATAATATCAGCTGCTTTAACTCTGATCAACTGACACAATAATATTTGTTAACCTCATCAACTCATGAACAAACCCCCTCCTTCTTTCCAAATTAAAGCACAGTGTGTATAGAAACTGCTGAGTGAAATGTTTTACCCTCTAAAATATAACCACATAAATCAGTTAGATGTAGTGAGGTTGCAAAGTTTTGTTTCTAATCTGCCACGAGATCGCTGGAAAACATCGAACGTGCAGGTAAAAATGTAGGACATCCATAACTCCCTGCTAAGTACAGGCTGTGATTCCACAGGGGAGGACGGAGGCCGTAGTAAATAAACTTAACAGTCACCGCGGCTGGAATTATTAACTATGCTTTAAAGAAACCTGCTCTGCAAGTATACAACTGTTTAAAATTGATGATTTCAGCAAGTGCAAACTGCAGCAAAGGTGAAGAAATGTGTGTGCGCGCGCGTGTGTGTGTGCGTGTGTGTGTGTGTGTGCACGCGTGTGTGTACATGTGTGTTTCTGCGTCAGTCTGACAGCAGCATTTTTTGCCTGATGTCAATGTTTTTTTACACCTCACCATCTGAGCTGTTTGCCTATGAAGGCAACATTAGTTTATGATCCAGTGGTTCTTAATGTGCCACTCAGGTGGGCCGCTCACATCCCCAATACTGTAACGACACATCTGGCTGCTTTGATTGGATTAAAACTTTTTTTTATCTACTCAACCGCTAAAATTTCAGAGCCATTGATCAACTGCAAAGCAGGAGCGTCACGGCCGACGCCCAGACTGTGGTTTATGAATCAAAACAGCTTTTATTCATTACTACAGAAAATCTTTCAGATGCACAAATGGACTTTATGAGAGAGTCGATGTCTCCGCTCGGCTCTGGAAGCCTTCGCACAGACAGACCACAGGCGGCACAGATGTACCGTGGCACAGTTAAGGCTGGTTGAAACTTCTCTTCTGGACATTTCTCTGCCTTTAATAACCCCATCTCCATCCAGACTCGCTTGGTCACCATTGCTACTTTGAAAATGCAAACGCTGAAGTACACTAACGTCCCCCCCTCTTTGCTCACCCACCTTGACCTCGACTGCTTCACAGGCGATACGTCTCCCAAATGATGGAGGTGAGAGATGTGGGCGGGGATGGGTGACTAATGGCACAACCTGGAGGATTATAGAAAGTCTGAGCAAGTAAGTGAATATGTCCGAAACTGAACAGGGGCACAATGTAGGAATCACCGTGACAAAACACTGCTGCTGTGAAGAAGTCGTTTGAACAGAAACCTTGTAATTTAGCGGTTTATATTCACTGACAGCAGACTAACGGATTTGTTGAGCGATTAAGTGGCTAAGTACTAAACTCACTACATTGCGGGGAAGAGAATCGAAGAGGTCAGGGTAAAAGTTGAGGATTGGACAATGAGACAGCTCTGTGTGGCTGTCTGTCTTTCTCTCCTGTCTCACCCTGGCCTCCTGTCTTATTCGAACCACTTTGTATCCTGCAGGCTGGCCGCGTCTCCTCGCTCTCCCCCACCTTTCCCCCACGCACGATAGCGAGGTTCTTGAAGTTTATTTATTCGGATCCTTCCCTTCTCATCTGTCTCTCTGTTTGACTCGCCGCGTCTCCAGACTGATACCTAACAGGCTTTCCAAGACTTGCCAGAAAGCAAAAGTACCACTTTTAAATCCTGTGTGCGTGTGTGAGAGAGAGAGAGACACAGGAAGAGAGACAAAAGGAGAAGCCAATGCCCTGCAGGAGTTTGCGAACATTACTCAGCAGCATTGTTAAGAATATCTCCCAGGAGTCATCATCAGTTGTCTTGCAAATCCGGGCTTAGATAGAGAAGTGTGAGTACATACATAATGGAGGACGTGTGTAATGTTGGTGTGGCTGCACTCTAAGAACCACATTTGATAAATAACACTAAAGAGACAGTATTTTGTAATATTTTTGCTACGCTCATTTTGCTCAGGGCGTCTGTGTTGGAACATTGTCGAATTTGCAAAACATGACTTTCGATACCAAAAGAAATGCATCCAGTAAGGCAAAGCCAATACAGCCTGGACTTAGGTTTGGTTTGTTAATTCTCTAAGATGTTGCTGTCAGAAGGGTTGCACACCTGGTTAAACACACACAATGCACAGGGGTGTTAGCGTTAGGTCAGCATTCCTGTTTCCATATGTTTCCTCAGAAGGCAAATCAGCGTTATTATTTCCCCCAGGCAGTCCAGAAGCCTGTAGCCAGTATGGAAAAACATGGAAGAAACACATTCTGACATTTTACACTTACAAATAAATGTAACTTCGACTTAAAATCGTTCAATACCCAAGAGAGAGAGAGAAAGACATTACATTGTCACGTGAACGTAACCAGTCGCATCTGATGGGAAAAATAGCTGTTTTCCCTCCGGGTGCACAGTTGTGCTGCAGCCGAGAGTCGGAGTGGATCGATGTGTCTTGTGGACATTGAGGCACTGCAAAGGTTTCAAAATAGACAAACAAACAGAAATAAGAACACGTAAATCTGTATAATATTCCCTGCGTCTGCGTAACCTTGAGTTCCTCTCTCCGTCTCCGCTTACCTGTGGACGTCTTCTCTCGCGTTTCCACTTCCCTAATCCAGGGCCGGCATGTGAGCGATGGTTTAAAAGCCCGAGCAGCTAGTTGTTTTGCATATCTTCATTTCATTCATCAGTGATGGAGCACGGAGGGTTTGTATTTCCTGCTTGATTTGTATGTAGGGCCTTAATGGATTCAGCTCTGTGTGCGTGTGTGTGCGTGTATATATGTGTGCGTGTGTGTGCGTGTATATGTGTGTGTGTGTGTGTGTGTGTGTGTTTGTAAATCTATATGTAGCTGAATTAGAAATGCCTCCGGTAGCTAATGCACTAGCTAATGGCTAAAATAATGATCGCCGCAAATGGAACTGTCGAATGCTGTTCTTGTATTTAGAGAGGATAAAGCTGATATTATTAGTGGCTGTAGTAGTACACGGGGACCTTCATTACAAATTAATGTTTAATTAAATGCTTCATGTATGGACAACCCCGTGTTTATTAGAGCTTCAGTCGTGGTTTATGGTGTCATATATCAGTTAGTTGTCTCATTGGCCCAGCTTGGGAACTGTGGTTAGAAAATATGAATTAAATGCTTAGAACTGTAATAAAAGAGTCAATAAATAGGATACATTCTATATAACATGTATTTTATTCACGTAAACCCCTTGTTTTTAAAGGTGGGCTTTAGCGACGTGGAGTAGCAGCAGGTTCTGCATTATTAGTCGTTGCCCAGACCAAGTGGCCTTCAGGAACATTAAAGCAGCTGCAGGATATTTCTTCCCAAAATTGCATTCTGCACGTGTCTGTCATGTCGCAAGATGGGAGCCGTTTCGAAAATCTGATAATCCAAGGCCATTGCACACTTCATTTTTCAAAGGAGCCATCTTGTGGTCCGAGGGGAACATAGTTAAACTTTCCGGCCCGATGCTCAGAGACGTGGTTGGTGCAAAGATAACGGATCATCGCCAAGAGAACACCTTGCTTACCGTGAAGCCTGGAGTTCCCAGCTTAACAGTTTGGGGCTGCTTCTCCTCACCCGGGGACAGGAGAATCCCGTCAGTGAAGAACGCGCCAAATATCAACACGTTTCGGACCAAACCTACAAATCTATGAGATGGATTGCATTGTCCAATATAACAATCCAAAACGCACATCTCCATTGCAGTCAATAACATCTGCAAGTCTGCATAATGGCCCAAAGAGGGCGCCATACGGCGGCTCCGCTCACAGTTTGATCGCACCGAAACACTTTAATGGCGTTTTTTTTGTTGATCCATTGTAAATATGCAGTTTAATGATGAGTCTCACACGGCTATGATGCAGATTCTGGTCTCTGTTGTTACTGAGGATTGCAGGAAAATGTCTCCCGGCACACCAGCTTCAATATTGTTTCAAATCACGTGAGGTTTTTCTTCACTGTACTGTGTGAAAAGATTTATTCAGCTGTGGTATTGTATTTCTATTCTGCCATGACAAACACACTGCCCTCATTCTTTCAATATTCCAATACCCATCTTCGCCCTCCCCATTTGTCGGCCACAAAGAGGGGGGGGGGGGGTACAAATACGGAACAGAGGAAAGAAAAGTACGAGAAAGGAAGGGAAAGAAGAGAAAGGGAGGGCGAAATTGAGAGAAGGAGAAGTGAGACTTTGCCTCGTACGGGTTGATTAACTGTCCTGCTTTAGCATATCTGAGCCCAGAGATGGCCGACGTCCATGGACCTGCATCGACCCACCACATGCAATCGACCTCAGGCTTCTCAGCCACAGTAATGGAAATGGCTATAAGTGTGTGTGTGTGTGTGTGTGTTTATGTGTGTGTGTGGCTTGGCAGAGGCAGAAATTAGTCACCTTTGCTGCTGAAAGCATAAAACACCAGCTGTCAGGCTAATGGCACTCCAATTAATGCACTGTTTCTGCTCACACCCTGTTTAGAGAAGGTGTATCAAATGTTCTCTCCCTCTCTCTCTCCCTCCCTCTGCTGAGGTCAGTAGTATTGTTTGTTACAGAGGGGGTTCTTATTATGAGCAAGGGAACAGGACGGCAAAGGAGTGAATGTAGAAAATGAGAAATGAGAAGCAAGGGAATAGACTAAACGGCTTTTTGGCCTCTATTTTAAACTCCACTTCAGTCAGTCACAGAAATGCCAGCTGAAGCTTGAGAGTAAAGCGGCTCGGTCTTCAGCGTAGAGATAGCAAACTGATTAAAATAACAGTCCGCCCGTACCTGTTGTCCAACGAAAACACAACTTTTCCACTTTTCTTAAAGGTCAGAAAAAGTTCAAAACTACTTATTTGAATTGAAGAGACTTTAATTTCTTTATATGCTCATTTTCTGCACATTTTCTGTCCTTGCTCGCCTCTCTCGTCAAGATGAAAGCTCTTCGGATATAAAAATGGCCTCTAGTCTTGTACCTTGTCATTTCAACTGCGGTAAATGAGATAGAACATGACACAGATAGTCGGCGCTGCTAAGGTGGAGAGGCACACCATGAATATTACACCATTACACACTTAAATCACTTCCCAGCTCACGCTGGAACAGGAGGAGGAGTCTGGCTCCCGCGCCCGCAGTAGAATTTATCGACGGCGGCGCAGGCAGGAGTCTCCACAGAGCCGTGGCAGTAAACGAGGATCGAACGGCCCAAAGTAAAGGCTCTGCCCTCAGGCCCTGTATCCTCCGCAGACGTCTTTACCAGCCCTTGAAGACCATTATGTTCAATCAGAGGAATGGCAACGCTGAGCGAACGAGTGGCCAGATAGATCGCCAGACAGGCCTCATTTAGCCTAATGAATATCTACACCATATCCGTGCCCTGTAGACTGATCCCACCCCCGGCCCCTAACTAATTGCCGGGTGTTGATTTTTGTTGTCAGGAGTTAACGGCAAATCAAATAGACGAGGGGACAGTTCGTTAAGAGATATCAATAATGATCTCGTTAGCATGGTAACTAACGAGGCTCCACTTCAGGCGCTTTCTTGCCGGATAAGTGGAGGCTGACGGGAAGACGGATCAAGCATCAGCTACACGCACTCGGCACCAGAAAGACGGCCGGGGTAAGCAGTAGAATGGAATTGATAAGGTCCTAATTGGTAACAGCCGACAAAAACAGAAGAATTGGAATTGAAACCGTGACCGCCAATACATCCAGCTGGAGCAATAGGAGAGTTTTGGCATAGACAGACAACGTGATTGGTTCTGACAGGGCCGATGGATCTGCAGGGAAAATAACCAATTTTTCAATCCTCGCTCGCCTTGAAGAGAGCCTGATAAACATCCTCGCTTCCACCTAAGTGCACGTTTACCTCTGAAAGATCAAGTCGTGAGCTCAGCAGAGCAAACCACTCTAATGCACCATGGGGTCAGCTAAGGACTGGCTGTGATACTGGAGGATTTATCTTTGCACGAGGGGGAGAGCATTGCTCCGAGCGTCATCTAAGTTGTTATGCTTGTTAATGCAGTCACTTTGAACGCTGATGTCGGAGTGATTCACCCGGATGCCACTGAGTAATGTTCTCGTCGGGATTTTGACCTAAAAAAAGGTGTTATCTAAAGTAAGCATGCCAAATCGGTTAAGACGTTTAATTAATTATGTGGTTAAAGGAAAAAATGTTTTACTCACATTTTATTAAATCGCACAATAATTCACATTTAAATTATATCATAAATCATAAGGATACATTTTCAGCGCTTTTTATGAACTCATATTGAATTTCTTCTGACTTATGAAGATTTCGATATATTTTCTCATTACGTTCCGGCTTTATGTGGAACAGACATTGCCAAAATGCAATCGCACTTCTCCCAAATTCCAACAGAGGGCAGTGATAACTCCAGCCAGAGGCAAAACCTTGACATCAACTACAGATGGATAATACTGTAAACAACAAATACTTTTTGAAATACTTCAGTTATTGCCAACAACTACACTGCAACAAAACGCTACAGAAAAGTAAAAGCTTCTCCTTCAGAGTCAATCAGTCAGAGGAAAACAGGAAATAGCTATTAATAATACCATCATTTGACACTAAGTGAGGAAAATCATGATATCAAGATTGGAGGAACATTCAACTCAAATATAGCAATAGTAATCAGACAGGTTTAAATGATGTCATCCTTGCAGCCGGTCCCCGCGTTTGTCCTCCTATGCCTCACATCGATATGGGATTGGACAGGCGTGCGTGGGGAACACTCGGCGACGTTACGGAGATGTAACTGACAGCGGGACAGAGTTGCTGTACCTCGCAATCCCCCCGGACACAGCCAGGAGCACTCAGCCCCTGTTTTATTTACATGGCTCACCCTCATGGCATAATATTAGGCATCCTTCAGGTTGAATTAGACTGACACAGAATCTGGGCTGTAGCGGCTGAACTCCCCGCACATCCAGGCTGCAGGAAGCGTCTCATCCTACAAAATCGATGTCATCTGAGGTTAAAAGCCACAGGTGTTGTCAGTTCCTCCGCTGCCTTGTTTTTCCCCGCGAGCGTTGTACGGTGCAGTGAAATTCCTCCTTAAATCCGGCATCAGAGGATAGAGGGAAAGCTTAGATGATTTTGTTATTGACCTGTCGAGTTGTCTGTCCTCCTCATTTCTAAGGAAGAGGGAGAGCTTCAATTGAAGACAAAGTGCTTTGCCAACATCTTTAGTGCTGCCGATTAAACTGTCGTGCCCCAATCCTTCGCCGGCATCATTGGAGGGGATCTGGGAGCTGGCCTTGCTGGGCTCCACTGTCTGTCACAGGCATAAATCTCTCTGTTAAAAAGCTGACAGATGGTGACAGTAACTGAGGCATTTTGGTTTGGAGTATATCCGAAGGGCACAACATCCAGATAAAGTTGTTAGTGCCAAAAGCAATTTTATCGAAACTGTGGTTGTCAGCAGTGTCTTTACAGCCAAGCTGTCTGAATGACTGAAAGCCCACAGCAAGCTCTGGGGAAAGAGCTGTTCTGGATACATGCTTCACGATGTAAAGATGTCCTCCATACAATATACTACATAAATTAGAACATGAACTATTTCCCCTACGGGTGTTAATCATGGCCCCGTACCCACACAGAAAATGACAGCGCAGCAGTCGATACATTTTATTCACCTCAAATTGCTCGTGAACTTTTCACGTCAGGTTCTTGCTCGCGTCGCACCTTGAATTTAGAATCGCTACCTCCGGGTGACATGATGTGAATTTGTTGTGATTTTATGGAACTAGCGACCTGCGCGGGCTTTGCAAAGGGAACCGCCACGGTAACGACTCGCTCACCCTCAGGGATGAGAACACACGGGAGAATGTGTTTTATGTGTGTTGCTCTGAAATGGAATAATACGAATAAAATAAGGTATCAAGCCAAATTAATGTTGCTACAAAAGTCGTTATGGAAGTGAAGTTTGGGGAATCTGGCTCTGAAATAGTTGTGTGAGGCGATGTTGGGTGTTTGCTGGCGTATATACGGGATTGTCCGTATGAGACAGCGGCCGGGACGCGTTCCTGCTTTCTTCATGGCTCCCTGCTGAGGAGCTTTATCGATCTCCTCCTCCTCGCTTTCCCCCTCAACACTCTTTCTTTTGCCTCAGCAGCAACGATACAACAAAAAGTGTCTCATTTCAGTTTACCTCACATAGATGAAGTTGCTACGCTGTCCGTCACCCATCAGTTATCGGGTTTTCTCATACTGGTGAAATAGTTCTGCGCCTTTGCACTTGATTTAGAGTTCCTTTATGTGGCCTCTCAGCTCGCACATTATGGCAATTTGAAGCAAGTATTAACCTCAACTTTTTTTTGTTTAGTGAGTTGAAATGGTGGGATGACATTTTAAATCTTTTGGATGCCAGTGATGATGGTTTATCATATATAAATATCACACATTTCACTTGAAAAAATACTTAGAAATGTGCATTTGAGTCACAATAATATGAGATTTAGATGTTTTTGAAGAGCCGACTTCACCAAAATGTCAAACAATCTCCAACATCTCTCCATCAAACCTTTTTGTTTCCTATGAAGTGGAATATTTCACTGCGGCAAACTTTATACTTTACATTAACACCTCTTGAACCATCTCAACACGCCCCATGTTCCAGAGTGTCATCCTGCATTGGCGTAGACTTTTCATTATTTTTCCGTTAGCAGAAAGCAGCCGGGCCTCTGTCTCTTTCCCCACTCCGTGTTGCCTCCTCTCCCTCTCTGATGAGAAGCGACAGGCACGAAGAGGCCGCGGATAGACGGGAGAAGATGCGGTGAAGATGGCAGAAGTGTGATGTGAGCCTATTACAGCGGCAGCACTACAGGCAGCGCTGCCAAGCCCCCCCGCACAATCCCTCAGCCCTCTCTTCATCCACCCCTCGCGCTTGATGTCCACCTCTCATTTCTCTCTTTTGCCTCAGATTGTTCTCGGCCTCGTTTCCCCCGTGTGTCCTGCATGGAGCTGCATGTGGCACGGATAAACAAGAGAGGTTAAGAAAAAACTGCCGGATTTGTGGAAACAGCCAATAAGTATACATGCTGATTCTCTTTACTTTCGTACAAACGAAGCAGAGGTGTAAAATGCATCAAGTAGCTGTTTGTCAGAGGAATTCTGTCTCCAAAGACACCAAAACCTCCAACTTATTACCGAGGTTACAGGTCCTGCTTGGCTTTCCACCACGACTTTATCATACAGAGAGGTTTTGCTCACTTTCATGAGGGAAATTGATACATTTAATGGATTAATCCGTTTATAAAACTTGACTTGTGGAACTTTCTTCCAAGACTGATTTACTATTTTGGTAGAAATGGTTAAGTATAGTGCAAGGTATACTTGCACAAAATGAGTTGCACTAATGCATGCAGGAATGAGGAATAAGCTCTATAGATTCTGGGCAAAATGTGCTCCTGTTGTCAACACCACTGCAGATCTCTGAGGTAGTTTTTTTTGTATCCGAGGAAGTTTACGAAGGAAGGTGGAACACTTATTGCAGTAATAGAGCAGATAACATCAGGGATTCTTCAGGAGAGAGCAGCCAAAGGGAAAATCAAGTCAGGGCAGGTTGGAGGGGATTCACAACAGAGAGACTGGGTGTTAAGAACATCAAATGCAAAAAAAAGGTGGAGAAGCGGACATAGACGCGGTCATTTCTACAGTTACTAAGCTCATTAGAGTCTCCAGTGATGAACAAGCGGAGAGAGATTTTTCTTCCTCTAATGATACGCTGGCCTAATTTATGTGCAGCCCATTGCTAAGGGTTCATTAACAAATTCCAATACCCAACCCTGGAATGCGGAGATAATCACTTCTCCCCTTCCCCCTTTAATCAAAATTGGTTCCCGAAGTTTGGAGCGCTGTAAGTAACCAACCAGCCAAGCAGGCAGCCATTTAACCATATGATGTTAATATTGAGGCGGGACGCACGGACGCTGACCCTACAATTTTTGGGGGCTGCAGCTGCAGTCAATCAATAGGTGAAAGTAGACAACATTGTAGAAAATGCAACAAGCAACACACTCGCCCCGATTCATTAACTGAAAGTGTTGGACTTATTATTTTCACGATTATGATAGTGCTTCAAAGCCATACCATTTCGTCAATTACTGTTCATCTCATTTTTTATTTCACCGTCTGCAGATCATAAACAGTTTAGCACGCTTTTCAAAGTTAATATTCTCCCCGATCACAATTCAGTTCCCTCATTATCGAGACAACACAAATTGCTTTTCTCATGATCGCCAAAGACGTAAAAAAAAAAAAAAAAAAAAAAAAGTCTGTGCCTCCGCCTGTGTCATCGGCGTGCTTAAAATAAACGTGTTGATCAGCTGTGATTCCTCCTTCTGACACTGTCAATCACACTTCCCCCCCTTTCAGCACGCTGGAAGTTTGACTGAGCGAAACAAACAGAAGCGGAGGCTGCAGCAAAATGATATACAACTGGATTCCACGCATGTAATCATAATCAGACAATAGAGACGGATGCGAACAATGCAACACTTGTGATTCCGACACTTCATTGTATACGCAGAATCTGTCCTCATAAAATTGATGAACAACAACAGAAAATATATCTTTTCGACCACAAATGTATAATTTAAATCATTCATGTGATAAATAATATATGTTGTCCTTACACAGAGTACCTCTCTTGACCTGTGTGTCATTTGTAATGCTGCAGAAAAACACGCGACTGACCACTGATTAATTATGACGAATTCATCTGAAATCCAATCCCCCCGTTTGTTTGTTTGTTTCTGTACAGATGTGTGTGAGTGCCTACCTGTGTGTATGCGTTGAGTTAAATAATATAAAGAGTACATTTCTCCCTCTGCACCGCAAACACACTGATTAATGAGCACGCACAGTCGTCCTACAGGGCCATAATTCATAGAACTTCATAATTCATACTTCAGTGAGAGGATTGGTGTTGGGGGCTTTGTTTGTGCATAAGGCTTGTTGCTAATGTTTATCGTTCAAGGCTGTACATAGTGTGTTTCTCTCTCTCTCTCTGTCCCTGTCCCTCTCTGTGCACCCGTACTGGTCCATTGTCAACCAGAAACTTCAATTAGCGATCCACCAGTGGCGTCATTACCATGCACTGTGTTTGTCCTCATTGAGCGTCAACATTTTCATTACCTACCTTTTTTTTTGCTCTCTCAAAGCTCTATTTAATGGGCCCAGCAGCTGAGGGAAGGATTGCAGAGGGGTAGAAATCAGAGGAGGCACACAGGAGAGTTCCAGTTGGGACCAAACCCAGGCAAAGAAAGAGTACATGCTCTTCCAGAATGAGATTGCTGTTTTACAGCCATGTGTGACTTCTTCTCTGTCTTCTACTCTCATAAATCCTTCCCAAATTAGTGCTTCGACATGATTGTAATTATTGTTAATGAACAAGACCATCTCCACGCAGATTGGCAGCCTATACTGGCCTCCATGCTGCATTTCACATGGGGTGATTAACAACTCCCAGCATGCCAAGATGACACTTATGACTTTGAGGAGGAACTTCTTCACAAGTTGTCTCAGAGAAAATATTGGCTGGACCCCACTGACAAACCAACAAACAGAACTATCAATCTAGTTGGCCTCAGCAGCTGCCTGATCATGATAACTGACCACTAAAAAGCTAAAACCACATCTCATCAGTAGTTTATGAGCTGCTGCAGAAAAACTGTTTTTCCGTATTGGCAGATATTCTGGATTCACTGCAGTCTGACTGATTGATTGATACAATTTGTTGTGGTTCTGAATATGTACCTTAGTGTTAGCCGGGTATTATAGAGTCTACCTGGCCAATTGGGTACAGATCAATCAGGTATTCCCGACATAATCTTCTTCTTCATAGAGATCCATCATTTATAACAAATGGGTGTAGTTGTTTGCTTCTGTATTTATTTGGTCCCTCACAGTGATTCTGGTGGACTAGTCAGAGATCATGTTTGGTTATGTTCTACATGCCTGAATTGTTTTTTTCCAGATCTCGCAAACCCTGTCTCCAGACCCAGATCACCCAGATCTTCCCAGGATCATGTCCAACCTGCCCACTAGTAATCCTGCTAACAAAACAAAAGGCGGAAGCCATGACCTCCTCGGTAGAGATGATAATTGAACAAACCCACGGCAAGGTCACACTCTGATCTTTAATCAAGTCTGCACGCTGAGTGGAAACACAGAGCTATTATATCTGCAATCCTCTCCTGTTTCCGATATAAATCATCCTCGGGAACTCAGAAATGATCTGAAAACAAGCCAGAATAAGCTCACACAATCAGGGAAATAAAGAGAGCGAAGCTTGAAACGCTAGAAGATTCTCTGACAGATGCTCGCTCGCCTCATACTTAACGTTTCTCTCCAGGTGTGTAAGCCTAAAAACTACGATATCAACGAGGTTCAGCACCAACACATGATATGCCCTCTTATTTAATATAAAATAACACACACACTTCCTCATACAATTGAAATATTTTGACACGTTCCTCCCTCATTTACTCAGTTGCTCCTTCTTCTTTGCGATTACATCATGTTGGCGACAGCGCTCATCATTAGACCAATGTGTGATCAGTGCCAAAGGCAAGAATGTAGGGCCAGCGTGAGTCATTGTGTCATTCTTAAAGGACCCACATATTTTCCGATTGCATTTTGTCACTCCTCAACCCCTCTGCCTGCTTCTGTTTGGACGTCATTGCCTCCTGCCTGTCTGCCTGCCCGCCTGTCTGTCTGCTCGCTCATCTGCAGCCTCTCTCCTCTCCTCGTCTCTCCTCTCTCACTTTCTCTCCCTCTCTCCCTCTCTCTGCCTTTCCTAAAAGGGACTTTGATCATTTTAACAGCCTAATAAAGCTGACAGGTTCACGGGAGAAAATGTCCTCTTGCGCCAGAGTAGATGTTGGAGAAGTGACGTTGAAATGACCTGACATTTATGAGGTCACCACGGACCTGGATGACATGCTAGCGGGCTGGGGAGAAATGCCTGTTCACAAAAAAGCAGTGAAATAAGGCAGTAAATTGGACAGAGGTTATAGTAATCTGGTGAGACAGGCAGTTAGTCTCTGAGCATTCACTTTAAGACAAACGTCGACTGGAGTAATGCAACTAAACCATATTTATGAAATATCTATCACACAAATACGGTCCCACGTTAAGGCTTAGGAGTAAACGCATTAATCAATCCGCTCTCACTTGAGCCGTATTACCTTGCGAGGACTCCTCTGTAAGGAGTTCCCAGCAGGTGGTAAATAAATCAAATATGTGTGGAAACACAGGACGTTGGAATGTCTGATTTAACACAACAATACATTTCATTGAAAGTATTGATTGCATTCAAAGCTCTTGTGTCGGATTAAGACAGAAATAATCACACCGGCCCCAAATCTGTGCCCACTTGATAGAAAATGAGCACTTTTCCACACAATTAAAAACAAGGAAATGCAACTGCAGCAATCATCGCTTGGAACAATAGCTGTGATTGCTTTTATCCACATCAACCCTCTCACTTCAATATTTTCCCCGCCACAACAACGATTTAAGTAAAAATGTATTGGTAATACATGCTGTGGCCAAAACGTTGTATTAAGTTATAGAATAATACATTGTTTTGTTTCTTTGAATTCATTTTATGGTTCTGAGTGATGGAAAGAAATAATTTCAGGATGATTCCAAGGAATATTTTTGGTAATGCTTGATAAATGTTCCAAAGTGATCTGTGTTCATCGTTCCCTCGTCCAAATACATCAACATTTTTGGTGTCCACCACAAAGCTCAAGCTCTTTGCTTCGTTGGTTGCATTATTCTAAATCCTTGCTTGCCATTTGTTTACATGGCACTCATTCATTTCTGCAGACGATAACCTATTCGTTTTTCAGTTTAATTACAGAAATTCACCGTCAACAGTTACAATAATGCGGTAATGTGTAACTCAAACTGAAACAATCTGCTATGCTATGGTGGCGTTTCATCCCTTTTATTTATCCCTACTGGCACCATCAGTCAGTCAGCTTCTAACTCCCATCGCTCCATCTTGGCCCGACTGATTGACGGTGTAACTGGGTGTGAAATTCTGGGCGTGCAAAAGACCCTTTCAATGTGGCCAAGAGGTATGCATGGCCAGCCAAGCAGTGGGTGACTGTTTGTGGGTGCACGCGTGTCTTGTCAAGCGCATGCATAATATTGGTGTTTACATGTGTGTTTGTGAGTGTTAGAGCGTAGTGCCGTGAAGTGGGAAGGCTAAGCCAAGTCAGGACGCCGTTAAGAAAACAGCCGACAGACTCTAGAACAGATTTTGTTGTTATAAGCTGTGGCAAAGTTTGTGTGTTTGAATATGGGTTGGTCTTGCCTTTAGGTACTTTTGCCTTCAAACAGTGTTTCAGGCCTTGGCCTCTCATTTCTAGCTAGCCAGGAGTGTTAATAAAGTCTTTACCTTGTGGAACTGACCCGGCTGGGTCTCGGTTCCAAGGAACAGAGCGGACCAGTGGACCAATGTTTTTGATTCAAACATGTTGGTTGTCAATACACATAGACTCTGAATACACTACATGACATGGTGGTGGAGAGAAGATGGAGTTTCTACCCACCCTTAACCAAGGCACTGGGTTTTACTTGGCGTCTTTGCCCAGGTGCTGCACTGTGGCTGCCAACTGCTCCTAATGATGGTCATGTCCAGGTGCAGAGGACAAGTATAGAGTTATCTTAATTCAGATTTAGATTAGTCTAGCGGACTGTGATGTGTCCTCCTTTGTGAAGCATCACATACCCACCTGCTGCAAATTGGATTCTGTCTTGGAACCATCTTCAGTTGTGTCGCTGTAAGTGCCAAGTACAGTAATGCTCATTACATCTTTGAGAGGTTTTGTAGCGTCAAGACGCAAGGAGACATTCCTCTAACTGGGACAGTTAAGAGACTTCAGCGTGTTCACTATGTGAGGAAACAAGAGGAGAGGTTCTGTTTGTGATATACAGACTCCAGCTTAACGCAGACTCGCCTAAAAGTGTAAGTTAAGTGATTTAAGAGTAAAATAGGAAACGAGGCGGGAAAAGTTGTGACAGTTTGAGGTCGCTGTGTGGTGACACAGCTACAATCTAAACAGCTGAGCATGCACATAAACATTTGCAGCCTTGTTACATCTCTGTGTGCATATTTCTCTGTAAAGCACCTCATGGGAGCCTTGATGTGCTAATTAAACTTCTAATAAGCCACAGCCAAAAGTTTTTTAAAACTGCTTCGGATTGTATTGTCTGTGTTCATCACCATATCATCCTGGACGATTAATCATGATGGTGCGTTTCTGAAGGGCTGAGAAAGTAGCGATACCTTTAGCTTTGGGTGATAATCGAAGCAAGCCCAGCAAGAACTACTGATACGTCCTCAATTTGATGGACCTCTGAGCGACCATTGACAAACATCTCTCTGAAATGGACATTTAAGGAACTGTTCTCTACTTGCTTGAGTCACAACTGTTAGGGGAGGGTAACGATGGTGCACTGCAAGTCCACTGGGGTACCACAAGGGTCGGTGCTGGGGCCCCTTCTGTTTACACAGTGAAGCTGATCGTACGCTATCCTGCAGATTCTAAAGTCTCAGCACTGATCTTAAACTTCATACACTTCATACTGTTGTCACTTGTCTTATTCCTCACCTTATACCGCTTCAGATAAAATAATCTACCAAACCAATCAATTTAAAATATACTTTTTTACGCTGCAAGTTTGCAACAGCTAACCACATCACACAAAACAACATTCTAAGCACCGTACTTTGGTACATGTGTTTCAGCTCATTATTATGCTTTTGATTTATTTTTGTCAATATCTTTTCACCCTATAATAACATATCTCAAACTGAATATTTTTACTTTGTATCTTCATACTAAATTTTAATTAATTAGCACTATTTTTTGTATTCTCTTTCTGTAATCTTTGCAGCATTGTGCACAGCAATGACCCAGTTTTCACACTGGGATCATTAAAGCTTCACTTATCTTAAGTAATCTGGCATGCAGGATTTACCCACGCCTTTTTTGTTACAAGTGAGACAATAAACTTAATGTCTGATACCAGGTGAGGCTATTCTACATGGCTTCTTTGAATATTATGTATATTTAATAGGGGATGCTTTCCAGCTAAATTGACCCATTAGGATGCGTTTCAGTTACAGCTCATTTCAACCCGATGTTTCTTCCTCTATATGTGTGTGTGTGTGTGTGTGTGCGTGTGTGCGTGTGTGTGTGTGTGTCAGAGCCACCCGTCCTCTGCCTATCTGCCTATAATCAATCTTTCCTAGTCTCAGTGTCGTTTGTCTAATGTTCTTCATGGTGCTTTACCGGAAAGGCCTTGTGTAAATCACACTGCGTCACTGACAGTTCAACTTTCCTACTCCCCACACACACACACACACACACACACACACACACACACACACAAATATACAAATGCAATGCAGTGCATCACTGACTGCAAAGCTATCTATTCCCACATCATTCCAGAATAATTTCTATCACTGGTCTGATTGTGTTATAGTTAAATTTCTCTATTTTCTGTATTCCGTCCTTCTTTCTTTTATATTGTTGCTATTCACGTTAGAAAATTGAAAGCTGTAAACATTGCACACGTATCCGAGGCCTTTTTAAAAAAAATCTTTTTTTATTTCTCTTCCCTAGTGGCTATTATGAGGCATTGCAGTGTCTACAGAGGGTTCACTGAGGGAGGAGGGGTCTCTCACCTCCTCTGTCACTATAAAGTATGTAGTCTGTTCCCTCTACACGGAATAAAATGAATGTCAAAGATGCATTTACAGTCAAGATCTAGGGCAGCTAGACACGTGGTTGCCAGCTTAGTTTTGGGAAAATTCTTCACTAACTGAACTCGCTTTGGAGTGTTAACAATATTGGATTTGCTCTCTGCTTTTCTTTTTTTTAAAACAATAAATCAGAGCACCATTGCTCAGGTACAGAAATGTTGCATTCCTGAAGGTCATTTAAAGATTGTCGTTGGAGCCTACGTTTATCAAGTCTATGCTGTAGAAACTACTAACTAGAACTAACTAGAAGCTACTTTCAAAAACTCAAACATTTCAGCTTCCAATAAAATAAAAAGGCAATACAAAGCAACACTGTGTCATTTTATAGACATAACAATAAAATACAAACCTTATTAGCTTTATTACGGTTATTGTTTCACCTTACATTGTGTGTGTGTGTATATATGTTCATGTTTTGGGTCCATTCTCTGTGCCCTTGAATGGTTTAATAATCAGTTTCTTAGGCCGAGGCCATTAGACGACTGTTTTATATAAATATATTTATGTTTTTTGGTCATTTTTACCGGCCAAAAGCCGGTAATTGCTGGATAATGGGACTGTGACACACACATTGGTTCTCCTTCTCATACACACACACTCTCACTCACACACACACTTTGTTCAGGCTGGTGTCTGACATCATTAAGCTTCAAGTTAAAGTGTGTCCCAATTAGCTCAGGGCTGCAGAGGAACCACAATGTTAAGATGTGGTGACTCCCCACTCATTAACCTTTAGATAACAGCCAGACAGGCAGACACACACACTCACACACACACACATGCACATATAATCAGAGAAGAATAGTCACCATAGAAATCTATGCAGATATGCGTGCACACGCATTAACACAGGCAGAAGCCGGTGAATTACGCAGAGCAGCAGAGCAGCCATTAAAGCAAATCATTTGGAATTAATGACAGCAGTAATGTCTCACCCTCATCACCGTGACGGCTTGGCCTCCACGTAATCCTGCAGATGATCATAACCTCAAGTGAAAAGATGCTGCCCCACTCTGAACGATCAGTAAATTACCGTTTACTTATAGATCCATAAAATTAAATGATATTTTGATTCTGTTCAGTGTTTTAATCATTTTTCGGAATAAATGTAAGTATTTTACAAAGTTTTCTTCAATTGATTTACTTAACTTTTGCAAATTGTTGATATATTATTTTCCACTTCCAATTCATTTCAGTTATTGAAAAAAACATTTTTTAATCATTCCCTCGGTCTCATCAGCTTGCAGTTTTTCCAGGTGTAATTTGCTCTGGTTGCATTTGTGTGTGCTGATTATCAGTATTTAAAGTATTCAGGTGAAGCCCGGCAGCAGTGAAATCACCTTGTAGGAATAGCATCAATAACGCACTTTCATTAACACCCTTTTTTGTACAAAAAGATGTTTCATTGTTGTGTGTGGAGAACTGATCAGGGGTGTTGCGTGTGTGTGTGTGTGTGGGGGCGGGGGTTGGAGACTGTGGCTGTGAAGTTGGGACAAATCTATCTCGAACAGATTGGGATCCACTCTTATTTATCAACCAAATCCTCCCCTAACTGCAGATTATCCCCTTTGCTCTGCTGTCGAGTATGACAAGAATTGGAAAAAGGTCAAGCAGGTTTGATTTTCACAGATGGGCAAAGAATTGTATCGGAGGCGCTCGGCGTAGCTATAAATAGGCTTGCCGGCGAGAGCCAAACTGAGATCCCTGGGACTTTGCTAAGCCAAACTTCTGGCAACATGTCAGCTCAATATCCCTGACCTTCTGCCAGTTTACCTCGGAGGAGACATGAAAAGTGTCACACGATAGCCATCACCAAGAGCTCACGTGGTGTAGTGCTGCAAGATGGGTTTGTCTTTCTGGTAAACATCTCCTACTGTCTCTTCTAATCCCTATGACAATGAAGAAACAGAGGTGTAAACAAAGAGATTCATGTCTCATCCCTTAAACCAGATTTACCACATTATTTTATTCACCGTTTTGAGAGTTTGAGATTTGAAGGGGACATATACTGATTTCCACATTCTTTCCATCTAGAGTCAATTTTCAAACATTTCCCATGCTTTTTTTGTGCAAAAACTGTGTATATACTGACAGACAAACGCACACCTTTATCACTATCATGCTGGACTGTTGTAACTTCTAAATAAAGCCATCACTCAACTGCAATGAATTAAAAAGTGCAGACATTACGTCTATTTTAAAGTCCAATCATTGGCTGCTTGCTAAGTCTCTTATTGATTTTAAAAGTCTTTTATTGGTGTATAAAGTTTTACGTGGTCCTGCTCCTGTATGAGACAAGTACTCATTCGCTGATGTACCAAAACTTTTGGAGAGCAACAATGGACCCGGGCGACTGAAAACCTTTGTTAAATTCGTTTTTAATCCCATTTTGTGCTATTATGGGAAGAATTTTGAGTTGCATCTGTGTATGTAGAGCACCATGCAAATAAAATGAAGTTTGTAGGATGGATGCTGACTCAGCGTCCCTGAGCTTCACAGGTTTAACCAGGTGTGCACATGTTGACATTGTCATGTTTACAGAAGGAGAGGAAGTAAGAACAAAGCACAACATGTCCCCCTTAAGTGGATAACAGCTGTGGCAAGGGTCCTTTGTGGAACTCTATGTAGTCATTGAGGGTCCCCCTAAGTCTGTGTGTGTGTGAGTGTTTGGTTTGTCTGTGTGTGTGTGCCATGCTTTGATATGACAGACAGACAAATCCAGTCAGTCTCCTGTTAAATTTCCCCTCTTTTCTGCTCTGTTACGCCGAGCTCATCCCACTAAATGCTACTGTAGAACAGACAATAAAAGCCCTTTATAGCTCTCAGCCTCTCTCTCCTCTCTCACACTCTTCTAAAATGCTATTGTATGACACACAATAAGATTCACTTGCTTTCCTTTTGTGTCTCTCACCCTCCTAATCACTATTGTGTAGCAGACAATGCAGCAGCTGCCTCTGCTGCACAGTGATGGGATGGCGGGCTGTCAAGCCATTCACCAACACACACACAGGCCGACAATGACATTTCATTTAAGATGAGAGTGTGTGTGCGTGTGTCTGTGTGTGTGTGTACGCATTTGTTTGGGGTTGTTACAGCATACCTCTCTTTGACCCTGTGGTTTGAGCTCATGTCCCTTATCGCTCACCTCTTTCCACACCGAGCACAGGTGTGTGTGTGTGTGTGTGTGTGTGTGTGTGTGTGTGTGTGTGTGTGTGTGTGTGTGTGTGTGTGTGTGTGTGTGTGTGTGTGTGTGTGTGTGTGTGTGTGTGTGTGTGTGTGTGTGTGTGTGTGTGTGTGTGTGCGCTCATCTGTTGCCTCCTGCTGTTTGTGCTCCCATCTGCTCCCGGATTCTTCCACTTCTGCACACAAGCACAGCGCACTTTGCTGAGAGCTAGAGACTGCAGGAAGTCTCATTAAAGCAGGGAAATGTTTTCCCCCACATAATGAACACAGTTACGAGGCGATAGCGCACTATTTCAGGTACACACACACGCGCTTCATGAGAGCACCATGTCAGGGAACATAATGAAGAGTTGGCCAAACAGTTTTGTGTGTGTCTCAACATATGCTTTTAATAGCTACTCAGCCAAAAGGCCAGGAGAGGGAATAACACACAGGTTCTAGGTCATGACAGTCTTTGCCAAAGAACTAAATCCAGTTACATACAAACTCCAGAGCCTGTTTCTAGTCTCATATTCCTCTCCCTACATCAGACAGGAAAGTCAGTTTTTAATGGGGATCTCCCACAACACAAATACAAATGTGTGTCACGTTGATGTTTGACAGTAAACGGATCTTCAGCGATTCAGAACTTAAAAAAAATATGTTTTTGTATTCATTTTGAAAGATTATTTCAATCTCGACCACTTTGTAAGTGACAGGACAGACCACATGCTTCCCCTGCAGTCAAAAGCTTGTGTGTTTGGTTAATTACCCTTGCCAGTGCCCTTGACCAAGGCACTAGACCGCAGTGCCTTGCTTGGTCCCTGCGGCACTGCGCTGTGGCTGCCCATTGCGCCTCATTGTTAGCACGGGGTTAAATGACAAGAACACATCTCATTGTTTTTGTGAGGTGAAGTGAGACTTCTTCTTTTTCTTCTTTAACGTTTAAATCAGGAGAAAAATCCATCGGCGGGCTTAATTTGTCTCCATTTTTGGCGGAGAGCCAGTTGTACGGCTCTGATATCAGAGAACTGGAAGCAAGCGAGAGAGAGAGAGGAGAAAAGCTGTAAAGGAAGGTGCGTGTGTGTGTGTGTGTGTTTGTGCGTGTGCAGTGTGGTAAATGAGGATGAAAAGACAGAGGGAGAGAGCATCCAGATGAAGGGATTATATCTCATCCCCATCCAAACAATTGTTCTCATTGCTCTGCCTGCATTTGGCCTGAGAGTCAACTTCCTATGGAGGACAGTGTGTGTGTGTGTGTGTGTGTGTGTGTGTGTGTGTGTGTGTGTGTGTGTGTGTGTGTGTGTGTGTGTGTGTGTGTGTGTGTGTGTGTGTGTGTGTGTGTGTGTGTGTGTGTGTGTGTGTGTGTGTGTGTGTGTGTGTGTGTGTGTGTGTGTGTGTGTGTGTGTGTGTGTGTGTGTCTTCATATTATACACAAACATACAGTATACATACAGAGTGATTCCCTTTGTGGGGCAAGAGCACTCACATTTGGTTCGTTAAAGGAAAATCAACCAAAGTTAACGGTGGATCTGAAATGACCTTAATAGCAAATCAATGGTCATTTATAGAGCTTACATTAAGAACTGAATCCTATTTGACCGTACGTTTCTTCTCTTATAGGAACAGTAGAAGCACTTTACAGCTGATGTTTCTGTCTGCCGCTGACTGAGTAATGGACTTCTCACACTCCCTCTTTCTTTTCTGCCTCAGTGAGCTCCATTTCCATCAAGATGGACACTTTGTCTTTTTATAAGATGAAGAATTCCTTCCATGAATTCATTCCTTCATTCCATCCATTCATGTGTTTAGAACATATCGTTTGTAATAATGATACAAACAGTGTCTCTGATCCCATTCTCTGTTTTTAGGAAGATGAAATCTGATGTTATCTGCCAGGACCTTCCATCAGTGTTTAACTAAAGAGAACTTTAGAACTTTTTGCTATATGTGAACTTAAGTAAGGATTTATCCAAAATCCTTTAAATGACCCGGAGCTGTTTGCCTTTAAGTGCACTCAAATTCATTTTTAAAGGTATTCAATTTATTTAGCTCATTTAAAATATTCAATTACTGGATTATGCTTAAATCAGCTTGTGCCGGTATCTGCGGCCTGCAGCAGTGGGATCAGAGTGCAGGGGAATCCACATGGACATCACTCATTTCTGCAGGAGAAAAGCCAAGTATCTGCCATCTCTTTTAATTATATTATCTTTGTAAGATGGGTAATAACTCGTACGTAACAGTGGATGAGTTGCGTAGCAATATATATTTCTTCCAGCGCTCCGACTCCCCTGCTGGCTCAGGGTGCCGCTGTTCTTGACCTAAAATCAGGCCTGTTTATGTAAATTACACCGGACTGCCATGAAGTACAACATCTTCATGCTGGTGTAATTGTCAGACCGATCTAGTAAAATGGCTGGACAGCTGGTTACTTTGATTTCAGCCTTTTTTCCCTTCCCATATCAGACAGTGTGACTGCTGTAGCGCTCAGTCTGATCAGCCACGGCACCTGTATTGTCACGCATCAGAGGACAGATGTTTCAAAAGGACGTCGCGTCTATTCCCCGGGGTTTGGGTGTTTGGAATTGTCAGGCTGCATGCGAGTTTAAGATTTTATTCAGAATGACTGTGGGCTACACAGGACTCTGGCACGCAACAGTTTTCACTGCTTATTAGTGTCAAAGAGGAAGAGGAGGAGGTGGAGAACAGAAAAGGAGGGAGTTAAGGTAGACAGAAATGGCTGCCGAGGGAATAAAGTGCAGGAGGTTGAGTTATTGTAAAGAGTAAGGGGAGTGTGTGTGTGTGTGTGTATGTTTTCGTATTGACTGTAATGCCATAACTGCTTCGGGATGTGAACCGCTACCAACAGCTTTTATCGATACTGAAGGAGGAAGGAAAATCAAAGTTATAGAAACAATCTGCTTACCCTCATAAAAAGCAGTTTGACACTATTTGATTATTGCTCAATATGTTTTAATTTGGGGTCTACTTATGTTCAATGTTATCAGGAATGTACACAAAGTCAATCAGTCCACATCCTCCGTATTTTAAAAGCCTACAAGGTCATTATGGCTGCAGGTGATTGATGACAGAGTAAAGTTCATTAGGCGAGGTAGCTGATATTTAAGCAGATTTGGGCTGCAGGCTAAGAAATATGTGTCATTTCACATCTCATTAACCTATCGTCGGCTCTCTCTCTGGCCGCCGCCTCAGCTGATGATATCATTTCCTCCTCATTTCCCAAAGGCGAACCTGACCTGCAGTGCAAAGCAGCTTGGTAAACTCACCTTTTTTGTATCCCAATCTGTCAGGGGGGGGGGGGGGATTGACCAAGCACCCAAAACTGGCGGAACAAGTTTGGACAAATCTGCCGTTAACTCTAAGCTAAGATACTGTATTTTGTTGGAAGACCAAATGGTTAAAATCTCAATAATGAATATCCAATGGGTCCCAACGACTTTGAATAATGTTACTATATTGTATTGTGCATTACTTTAAGATTAACACTCATCCATTTGGAATATGCTTTTATCTAAAATGATACACACACACAAAGTACAGCACAAATACAGAGCCAAAAGCAAAGTTCCACTTCCAGGTTTGACCCATTATAGTTTAGTTGAAGGGCCGCAGGTGTGAATAGAAGCAAACGGGTCTAAAGCCCATTTTCAACCAACCAAGAGCAATCCGGTATAGTGGAGCTTGGCTGAGATACCATAGAAGAAGACAAGTCAAGGCACAGAGCTGTCCTGTGGTGGAAACACGAGGCATATTGTTTGTGAGCAGAGCGTAGTCACCAGAGCAACAAGCACGTTTCGCCTGCCACTTTTGTCAAATCAGTTCACGTTTGGCTGCCTCTTCTTTTCCCCCCAATTCGTTCCTTGCACCATTTCAAACTTCATTACAGCTGTAATATCTGAGCAGATTGGATCTGAAGACAGTGAGGCTCCCATCTGTTAGATGAAGGTGCGAACAGAGACCAAAAAAAGCTCCACATGACGGCGTCTCCTTCAAGTTTCAGGTGTCTGCGGGTAGCTTTGTTCTAAAACACAGGATTATAAACAAATAGAGCATATAAGCGGTAATGAACCGTCCTCTGTTGTGTTGTTGATGTTCTTCTGTAACATTAACCGGAGCTTAAGTGTAGTGACTGACTGACTGGCACTTCACGGTACATCTACAATCTCTTTATGCAAAACACGCAGCATTTTGCAGGCCCTTGGACTCCAACACGCCGCCGGCACGGCACGGCACCTCTACCGTCACCTTGTTATATTCTTAAGTAAATCACAGCTTCTTATTAATTGCTAATCGCCTGTGGCCAAATTGCGATTTCGATTCAATGTGCCGCCCTGCTTGTGGCGTTTGAGGGTAGAGTAGCTCAGGGTTAGCCTGTAATCCATGATCGCTACATTGTGTTACATGTTGAAAACTAGTGTGTAACAATGGAGTGATTGATGATTGAAACACTAAAATTCAGCATAAGCGAGTGTTTCGTTGGTCAGCAGGAGGTGCAGAGGAACGGATGACAGTTGAGCAGTGAGTTTCATGTTTTATGAGTTCAACAACAGTTTCCTGCAGGTAGGAGACGGTAAATGATCGTTCCAATTTTACATGTAAACTCTACCTGACTCTCTCATCACCCCACTGTTGCCCTGAAGAAATATTCCACATTTCTCCAGTCATCATGAAACGGTGGTCTAGAGAGGAGTTCCTTATCTGTGTGAGGGGAGAAGGTATTAGGGGAACATTAGCTGCTCGCCAACCTAAGGTGTGTGCACGCATGTGAGAAGTGCTGACTGCAAGTCTAGCAAAGGTGAGCTCCCCAGATCACATTCAAATGTTAAGCGATACACACTCTACATAGACACACACACACACAGTCGCAGGTGATTTTTCCATACAAATGTTGCTAATAAGTAGCACCAGTGGGCCAGATCCTATTTGTCAAACCCTTGGGCGCCGGGCTCCAGACGGAGAGTAACCTGCTGAGCACACACTTCTGAAGTGCAGCCAAACACACACACACACCCAGACAGACACACACACCCAGATGGCTTCCTAGCCATCTGCCGGCAGTATGGTAGTAGTTTAAATAGACTTAAAATTTACAGTTACATACCTTTACTTACATTTACTCCATTTTGCTACAAGTCTTGTCAATACTGTGTAGTGGAATCGCTGTAATCTACCTCCTCTGCTTTCATTCTTCATCAGTCACTGATTCAGATCCGCTCATGCAGAATACAATCAATCATACTCAACCAAGTCATAATCTTGATAGGCATAACAACTAGACACACAGACAGACACAAACAGTGTGACATAGAGAGATTTAGGACTCGTCTGGGTGAGAAATAGGAGCCAGGTTCATTGCGGGACACACAGCGTTACACACACAACCACACCAGCTAGCTAATTGGGGGCATATCGATTCCTCTGCAGACTGACAGGATGTAGTTCTTCCTCTACACCTCTACATGTGTTTGGAAAGGGGGCCGCAAGTGCGCACACACACACACACACACACACACACACACACCATTGATTCCAAACACGTGCAGGAATAGAGAAGTCATTAGATTGCATAGGACCACCAAGGGCCAGCAGTGGTCCAGTTGAGGCTCTGTCTGGCAATGACTCGATGATTTAACAGGTACTGGCTGCACAACGACAAAACAAAGAATAAACCTTTGTCTTGCTCGGTAGAAACATTCATGTAAATAACAAAAACAAATAGTTGGAGGAAATACTACAGAAAGGATTCTAGATGATGGATGTGGAAAGAAATCCGGAGGGGGGGCGGGGGCATATTTCATTTCATGACTTGTGGTTCAACATCTACAAGATCAGTACAAAAATATATCTTGCTCTTCTCTGGATGGTGTCCAACCTGTCAACCATGTTTCCTGAAAAGTTTCGAACAGTCCAGCACATGAACTGACCAACAAACATGGGCCAAAGCCTAACGTCCTCAGAGGATGTTAGCTAATGTATTCACATTTTGAACCGGACAACAATTTAGCACAATGAGATTCAGACCTGCATGATGCAACAGGACGCGGTAGCTTTGGCTCAAACCGATACATTTATGCGTGAAAAATCTCACCTTGTTGCAGTCAAAAGAATAACATTTCAAACATGCCCTCCTGTATTATTCATGTGTTGCTGATGGGTTTAGCAATGAAATACTTTCAGGAATGGACTCTGCCCCACGGAGAGATGTTGGCAAGCGAAGCGCGCTGGAATATCTGTGATACATTTCTGTTGCCGGTGTTACCGCTGGCTGCAGCTGCAGAGGAGAAGCAGGGCTCCTCTCCCACAGAGAGTCCACGCTGGCTGTCAGAGTGGGCTGCCAGATTAGTGCCGTACCCAGAATGTTTCACTGTGCCTCGGCAAGATAGACGCAGTGGCCCGTTGCCACATTTCAACCATGTTTCCTAACTTTATCCGCATGAGTTTTGTGTCATTCGTTGTATATTTACTTCATGTCTGGCCTCTACATTGTGCTTTATTGGATACAGAGAAGCCGGGATTGATTCAGCTGTCATTCCCAACCAGCTTTGATCCCATTCAAGCTGTTTGAATTGACGCAGCCGCATCCCAAGCATTAGGCCCGGTGTATCGATTCCAATAGGTAAATTGATACAGCCTTATTTGCAGATTAGCGTCTGTCTGAAATTACAAGGGCATTGCTATCCCTTTAGCTCAATGTAACATCTGCCTCCTGCACCAAACTACCACAGAAAACAAGGACAAAGACACTGACTTTGATGATTTTGACACCCACTGCTCATTAAAGGGTCCACATCTAGTCTGATGGGTGATGTTTCTCCCTTCACTCCCTCCCCAAAAGCAATAATACTTACAAACATACAAGCCAAGCCTTTGAGGTTTTTTTCACCCTGCGTCATTTTGATGTAAAACTCGAGCGTTGCACTGCAGCACATAACCAAAACAGACCATAAACACAGGCGACACCAAAAATAGCTCTGAATCATCGCTTCGAGGAAACTTCATACGTCAGGCAGAGTTTGCATAGAACTCTCCCGGCGTGCTGCTGCTGCTGTTTGGCGACGCTGTGTGTATGCCCGCTGCAGGCACCTACCGTGAGATCACAGCATGGGGCGGGGGGGGCGGTGGAAGGGGGGGCGGGGGACTAACAGGGTTAGGAAATGCTAGACAGCTTTCTATTCTGGGACGGAGGCAATTTAGGATTTCCCAAAGTAACGAAAACTTCAGCCCTGATCTGACATTTTAACTTTGGCAAAGATAAGATTTCAATCCGAAACCGCGCCCGCGTCCTGTTCCGTAATGACAAAATGCTAAATTGCATTCTTAAATAAGATAAGATGTACAGGGATAAGCAGGTGGGAATACTCTGCAAGGTTCCAGGTGTTTGATACAAGGTGGTGTGGTTTCAGATTTGTAAGCAATATGCTCGTTTAACAAGGGATTTCATGTCCGGGTGATATTTGTGGTTGCTGTTGAAATCCAAAAAATACGAATTCCGGTGATGAAATCTGCTGGCCGTGTCTGTCATGTCAGCTGGAGTGGCTGGACCATAGTAATAGTAAATGTAGTGTTTTGCATGTTCTATCACTGTGATCTTAACATGGCTTTGTGAGTTTTGACTACACACTGGAAACTCCAGACCCCCAAATAAGAGAAGAAACGCTTGATTACTAAATTTAGATGGGGGTTCGGATCAGGCCTCTTCTGAACACCATCAGGATATCAAAACCGTCATTCTGACATTTCAATTACTAAATTGCATTGTGCTTGTGTGTATTTGTGCGGATTGTGTTGCCCTACATTGGACAGGTTTCCTTTCTGGTTTGTCTCAGGGACGTGCGACAAACCGGTTGATGATTTTGCGCTGCATGGGTGTCAAACGACAGCATTGGTTTACTGAAACACTGATGTATCCGTGTCTTGGAATTGATGTTGGTATCACAATGTAATAGCCTCGGGAATAATCCTGGAGAATTTCCAGTAAATCAACGTCGAAAGAGCGACGCGATACCTTCGCTGATAATCTAATCAACACCCATTGTTAATAATGCCGCTAAAGCTTCAATCACGGATCAATTCTGCGTACTGACAGTGGGACAGTCAACATGTTTGTGCTTTGCTCTCTATTTTCTAATAGATTATATGAATACATTCAGGTATGTCCACATGCTGAGTTTGCATAAGGGAGGCCTTTTGGTTGGGAACATTGGTCATTAGTTTGTAGTTTTCAACTGTGAAATGGACAAACCCAGTCTGGTCCCAGAGCCAGGCCAGGGTCCAGCATTTTGGAGCTTTCACCTTGGATACCATGGGCTCCAAGTGACCATCTGGCCTCTCCAGTTGGCTTTGCTCACAAGAGGAATCTGGACCACTAAAGCAGACCTGTCTCTCTCTCTCTCTCTCTCTCTCACTCTCACTCTCACTCTCTCTCTCTCTCACCCTCTCTTTCTGTCTCTCACACAAACAAACACGCACACATTGCCAAGTCCCCTTTTGGTATATGATCCACAGAGAAAAAAAAAGCAATATCATTGACATCACCGCGTAGCCGCACTGCGCCATGTAATGAGAGTGTGAACAGAGGAGACACATTTATTAATTAAGATAAATGGCCTCTTATGAGGGAAGTAGCAGTGAAAAAGTTGTGATTTAGCAGCACCAGGACTTCCTGGAGCTCTTAATTATTCAATATAATTGTCTGCAATAACTTGTGATCCAAACACACATTCATCTGCATTATATTTGTACAGACTTTGGGAGAAATTCACGTAAAAGCCTCTTGTTTTTCAATGGAATTTTGTTTTTCTAAACAGTTGTGGACAGGCTGGTATTTGGTAAATCGATCCTCATGTTCAGACAGCAGAGATGAACAGCATTTGAATGCAACACACCGCGACAAGCATCCAGCCAAAGCGTCACGCTGACAGCCACTGGTGCTTGGCTTTCTGGATAAAGAGACACAGCTCGACCCTGATTGTGATGTGGAGGGCTGCCGCCTAATGATTGGTGCCCGGTCGTTTCCCTGATGGAGAGCTGGAAAACCTAGGAGTATGTGTGGCAACCAGACAAATCCTTCAACGTGACTGACGTTTACAAATACCCTTTAACGATCGATGCATTTTGGGACAAGATGCAGATTTGTGAAGGCAGGAGAAAACATTTAGATTTCATATTCTTTCGCAAAGCAAGAGGAAGAGCTACTCGGCTGTCTGCTTATATGTTCTCCATTGTGTGTGTGTGTGTGTGTGAGTGTGTGTGTGTGTGTGTGTGTGTGTGCGCGCGCTAACACAATCTTGCAAAACAAGGTTGAACAAGGTGAAAACCTCAGACTCAGTTGTGAGAAGCAGCAAAGTTAGTGTGCGACTGGAGCCATTTGGTAATTGGGCCTAATTGATGAAAACATTTGCCCCAGCGATCCGTCATCTCTGACTGCATAATGTGATATAATGTGCATCTCAAAAGGGTAGGCCTCTATTGAATTACATTCTCCATACGCTTACGGTGGACGCACACATACTGTCTTGACATTTAAATATCAGTTTAAGGTTAATGTGTCGTCCTCCCAGATGGATAAAATGCCTTCAACAACACTCTGGTTGTGTGCAAAAACATTCTTACCTCATCTACAAAAATAGCTCGATAACGAATGAAGCAGTGGAGGAAATGTTGCTGCAGAATGAGAACATGAGAACACATTTGAATAAAATAGAATAGAATCTGGGACTAGCAGTTTTTGGAAACCCTTGTATTTCTTGAGCTGTTGCTGTTTTGATTATCACAACAACCTTCTTGTCCCACTTGAGGTCCTGTTGGATAGTGAAGCCGAGGTATTTCCGCACATTCCTGAGGAGCGCCAGTGTTGAGGGACAGTTGGTCAGGAAAGATGGTCACCTACCCAGACAGGGAGGAAGTCCTGTAAGCACTGGTGGATAGCAGCGTGCACACAGAGCAGCTGGAGTTTTCCTCCTGTTAGTTTTGCAATGCAAACTGCAGAGGGCAAACTGGAGGGCGTCCGTCTTTGTCTTGAGATGATTCAGAATGAGTCAGTTCAGGACAACACACCCACTTTGACATTGATTTTGACTACATTCACAATATAAGGTCCCCCGGAGTTACTAACCATGCTTCCCCCGGAGATGTGTGAGTTTCCATGGAGACACACAAAAACAGAGGGAGACAAGTTGAATCAGGCACAAAAGGTTACATTCCATCGGAAAGAAAAATACAAATTAAAGAAAAGGAAAAAAAAGGATTATAAATTGAAACACACATCAAATTTTTCTCCTGAAAAATTAAAAAAATTCCTAAATAATGCTGGGATAAGCATTATATTTCTGGCCTGAAATTAGTTTAAAAATTAGACATAAATATGACAAAAAACCTTCTAAGTTATTACTTGCAGCCATATGAATAAAACATCTTGTAACAAAAAGTAAGGTTCATAGGCCGTGTATTTACTGCATTCTTTCATAATAATGGCAAATAGCTCGGGAACTAATATGCCTAACTCTAAGTATATTTTTTCATATATTCAGATATTTAATGCCAAAGACTAATTGTGTGTTAATGGAAATGTTAAAAAGACAATAAACCGGTTCTACAGTTTAGGCAAGATGGTTTCTAACAAATGCTCATCAGCTCTCAGTATTATTATCTGAGTTTAGATATGATTAAAAAATTCCACATGATGGCCACGTAAGCAAAGTTTAGAGGAGAAGTTTCAGAAATGGTGCATTTTTTTATATGCCGAGTGTTTTAGTGGAGTTTCACAAGTGGAGAGAGAAAATCAATGTCAGTTTTATAGTTTTATCAATTTTTGCAGCATGTTGTGCAGGTTTATCCATTCTGGCTGAGCTGTCTTGTCTAGATAGCGTGTGATAAAGATGCTAGATACAAGAAAATATTGTAGAGCCGAGCCTTTGTCAGCAGTGCTCCTTTAATCAATAGAAACAGTTAATTAGTTAGTTATGTTGTGGTTTTACAAAGTTTTATGAGGCGTAGCGCAGTAAAATATGCAGTTTCTCATGTAAGTGGCTACATTGATCATCCTGGGGTTAGATAATGATCACTGACCTAGACAGAGAGTTTGCAGTTGTTTCTGTACAGAGAGAAGCTTATCGGAGGGATTTCCCTGATCTCAGCAATCAGGTTGACTTGGACAGGATTAAATACTGATTAACATAAATGGCAGAGAGCGATTCTTTTGGCAGCGACTCACCTTAAGGGAACAGGAGGCATAGCAACACTTTTCTATAATCTAAATCAGTGCAAATATCGTACATCGGTCAAAGATGTCTCATTAAATCAGCAGGTCACGGAGGAATCCCATGAAAATACGAGGCGATGTGACAATGGAAGTTTGCTACTGGTTGACTCTCTGTTGTCATGCTGCTGTTGTCGTTCACATTTTCTTGATGGGAATCCATAAATCCTCTGTGACAAATATTACATTTCTGTGACAACTCCTACTGATAGAACAGGATTCGGGAGCAAAAACCCCAAATAACCACTTGATCACAGGGCCAATCGCTTTTTTGTTTCATTTTAAAAAGGCGTTCAAAATAAATGTTTGTCAATGATGAATGCATCTAAATCTGTATGCAAATATACTACATGTAGTGTTACGTGAAATAAACTTTTCCCAACAGTATCTATAACATCCCGAGCTGAAGGAATGGGCACATGAAGGACAAGGTCAAACAAGGTGAAGACCCGCGTGGCATTGTGGCACAAACCAGTCGTTAAAATGAAAACTAAGAAAGTGTCTAAACGGTCCAAGAGCGCAGGTCATCTCTTGTTTATCCTTTTTAATTGGGGCTCTTATGTTTATTTCATTATCAGTTCATTGGCACACTTGCCTCAAACACCAATTTGTCAGCGACATCTGTGGAAAAAAAGCAAACCTCGTCTGCTACATCCACACACACACACACACAAACAGACATCCTGCTGTGCACGCGGTAAAGTTCGCACTGACACCTGACAGAACTCCCACAGTGCACCACTCCTGTGTGACGAGGCAAACCTCCATGCTAAATATTGCTGGAAATTTCAGAGAAAATAGCACGTATAGCCCTGCAGTGCCTCCATGTTGAGTTCAATAACCTAAATATGAAAGATGGAGGCAACTAAATACCTGACTTTCATGATCATCCTCTAGACTCCGTTCTGTTTAATCACCAGAAAAATCACGTGTAGACAAAAATATGCACTTGTATTAGAAATAACAATAGAGATAGACGATACTCGACATCCCAAAGGTATCAACAAACTGGTGTCATGTGCAGATGGATCAATACTGGTGACCAAGAACCAATATCTGCCATCTGATCACATATAGCGCGCTGCCCAGTATTCACACACATGGCCGTAACTAGACACGCCCACCACAAGTTCCACCAGACTAAAAAAAGCGCCTTTAAGCTGTTCGATGATCAATTAGTTTGCTTAATTCAACTACATTCCGCTTCATTTTCACGGCACTCCGACCCTCTTGCTTCCCCTGGTCCCAGTGAGGGATGAGAGTCTGCCGTAGATCTCTCCTCCAATTTTAATAATCATCTTTTAGCGAGAGTGTGCAAAAACGTATTTGATTACCGTTTAATGACGAAGCCAATTCCCATCATGCTGCTCTTAAAGCTGGGTGGCGGCGCTGGGGGAGAGGTTATTTGGGCACGGTGCTCTTTCAGGACACCGCCTGCATAATGTTTTGACAAATACAAACTAACGCTCCGGGGTCTTGGCTTAGCAGATCGAGGAGCAAAATGTGAGCAACAAAACAAAGCTCATCTTATCATCCCTCATATTAACAAACTCAGTCGGAAATGGCAACAGCTTTACACCCACGCCCCTTCACTGTGATATTCACTTAAAAACGCTCAGCCCTGTGATTGTTTACAGTTAGTGTTGTGAGTATTTGAACGCTTGGAGGTGGCAAGCCGGGAATTTTCATTTGGAAAATTCCAACATTCATTGCAGCAGACACTGTAGTGGTTGTGTAGCGATTATACATTACTTTTGTCCTTGTCTTGGGTACCTTGATGTTGTGAAACTACCTGAAATTGCAGATGAGTCTCTCTGGGCTTCCAACGATGTTTAGTCTGGAAAAGATTTGACCCGTTACACTGGAACGTTGTGGAGAGTTACACTGGAGAATTGCATCTGGACTCCCCAACAGGTCTTAATGATATACCCTGCTAGAGATCCCTCAGCATCTGTGACACATGGAAGGATCTAATATTGCTAAGTGATGAAATGCTATAGTCTGAACTTTTTTGCATCCCGTCTGCACGCCCACACCGTCCTGAGAAATGGTCTAATCAACCACGACATTTGAAAACACCTGTATGGTTGTTAGATGGGTCTTAGGTTTATGCGTGGCTAAGCCTAAGAACATGATTACTCATTTAAAATGTCAGCAGCGTGGTCACTGGCAAACGCTCAGAGCTTAAAGATAACTGCCCTCTGGTCTGACATCATTACATTCTTTTGTACTCATTCCATGCTTCAGAGCATCTGAAAGTCAACAGCCACTCTTGCCAGTTCAGTTAGAAATAGAGGTGGAGAAAGCAGCGGAACGTCGGAAGCTCCAGTGATTATTAAATCAGATGGCCGCCGTCTTTATGTACCTGATCAACCTGAGGCCAGCCTGCCCCCCCAACACCTGTTTGAGACCGATCGATTGCAGACAGATAATGAGAAGCAGCGGTAATCTGAAGTCCAGACATGTGATCGTAGGACCGGAAAGTCACCGGTTCGTATTCTTTCCATTTGGGAAAAGCTGAGTGGGGAAATTGGTTAAGAAGTACTTTCTGTTCAACTTCTGCAATATCAGTGTGCATTCATGCAAGACATTTAATCCCCACCTCAACAGAGCTGCTCAGTGACTGGTTGCACTGGGCCGCTCCAGAGTTGGGGACTGTTATGCAGAACTCTCTCTCTCTCCATTCTAACACTAGAAATAAAAGTTTCACTCAGGTCAGGTTAGTACAGGTAAGTGCAATTCTATGATGTCTAGAAATAAGTGCGAATGGCAGACCTAACGTTATCTCATTGAACTTTATTTTACTTTTTATTTTTATTTTCAACATTGAATATTGGAATATTCAGTCAATGTCGTCGCATATTTACCAGCATGTATTTATATTTTTGTTGTCGTTTCTATTTCATTTCTATTTCTTATTTTTAGATATTGCCATCTAAAAAAAGATGCCATTTTCAATCTGTCTAAAATGAATGAAAATCATGAGTGAAAACATCTCAGACAAGTATTGTGTTTTTTTAAATTTTGATATTTGCCACAATGAGAATAGTTGAAAAGTTTTTAGGAATTCGTTTTTGATTAATTTACTATTTCAAACTATTTTCTTCAATCAATTTCTGGATTTAAATAAAAATAAAGATTCCACAATTTAGCTTACAGATAGGTTTATAATTCTATATGCATTTAATCGTCGGGTAATACAAAATCGCAAGAATCTCCAAGAATCAGCTGCTCTTTCCTTGATTATCTGCAAAATCAAATTTTTAAGCTGCCTTAATCAAGCGTTAGATATTTTTTAAACATACTTACACAATATAATCACATAATTGGCATCTGCGGCACACAACATGCTTTAGTTTGTGCTTACGTGAAATGTGCATTTTGTGACTGAAGTGCCACATGCTGAGAGCCGTCACTGGTTGTGTGAGATAACAGGCTCGTTCTCGCTATCACAGTAATGACTAAAGAGCCCCAGCTGCTGTCTGTTTTAAATAGAATTGTTGAAGGTTGCATGTCGCCTTCGGTTAGTTTAGCTTCATTTTTTCATTTTCTTTGTCCTTGTGACCTCTCCGGCTCTATTTCCGTCTCCAACTTGTCTATAAGGTCGCAATTACCTGGTCACTAACTGCCTTACACACTGACAGCGTCCACCTTATGTATGATTTGTAGTGTGGCAGGTGAAAATCCAGCTGACCAAATTCATCACGCAGCCCTGCTGTTTTTCCAGTTATTGGGTCATATTTGCTGTATTATCTTGGTTGTCTTGTTTATTTCTACTTTGTCATTGACAGTGTGCCTTGTCAGATTATGTTCTGATTGATGGCACTGGCACTTACACCATGTCCTCTCTCCCTCCCCTGGACCGTTGGAACCATTGTGTCCCTGCATCGCCAGAGGACATTACGGTCCAAACACATGCAACGGCTGTGAGGCAAAACAGATCAAAGCTATACTTCCTTATTCTTCATGAGGTTAAGATAACATCTCTGACTCACTGCTGCAAGATTACATGAGCTCTACTTTACACATCCGGGTATTACTGTCAGAATAATCTATTTTACAGGATATTAATTTCCAAAGTAAAATAAATGCAGCGCGGGCAAGCATGTTGATGGCTCATGCGCCCAGGTGTGGGGCCACATCTACCTTTCTCATTTTCTTTGTATTATTATTATTATAGTGTTACAATGAGGAATAGGGTGAGATGTATTCTTTATTTCTATGAGCAGTTGTTTCAGTTCTTTCCCTTTCAATGTTCACCGGTGGCATATCTCATCTCGATTTTGAGCAAACTCACCTTGCCCTCAGAATGCAAACATTTGTACTGTGAGTGTGTCACAGTACAAATGTTTGTATAAAGAAGTTTGAAGTTGAATTTTATGTGCATATGAAAAGTGTTTCCAAGTGCGTTTGTGTCACTGCAGGACAGGAAATCGTCAATACATTGATAATTTGCTTTTTGATCAGATCTTAAACAGAGCCATAAAAGCAAAGACGCAAACGGCACCAAACCACTTTGCAAACTGTGATGGGCGAATGTGAGCAGAAATAAAAATGGAAAATAGAAGAAAAACAGCATACAGGAGAAACCTTTACTACAAATGTTCTTTAAATGCCACATAAGACTACGATAATATCTAGCAGCAGCAGACATGCACGCACACAATCTAATTTTTAGTACTTTTGGGGAACTCAGAGGACAGAAAGGAAAGCAGAGGAGTTGCTGGTTAAACTTTGGTAATTAATACATCATGGTGCTGGACTATAGAGCTGAGTTGTGCAGATCTGTTACGAATGAGCGTACACACTCAGAGTTGAGGAATGACAACACAGCCACACTAATTCATACAGCTGTTGTTCCCTGGCTGTGCTGAGGAGAATTAGGCCGCCGATATGCATGTTTCTGTAAAGGGTAACGGCAGTCCAGAGGTTTATTCTAGACAACATAGGTTCTAACTTCAAAGATGTGTTTGAGAGGTTTTTCACACCCGCATGTTTTCATCCGGTGAAATCAAACCCCCGACTCGTTTCCTCATCCTTAGTACAATTAATCTGGACAGGCACTTTGACCATATGACATAGTTTGGTCGCTATATGGTCCAATTAATGACGACATAACCATTGTACATTTTCCTCTGACATTTCTGCGTGTCATATTTCAACTTACAGAGTGAATGTACTCACGTCTGATTGTGTGTGTGTTATTCTGTGTGAAGGCAACCCAAAGCAAAAGTGGCATTGTCAAAATGTGTGTGTGTGTGTGTGTGTGTGTGTGTAAGTGTGTGTGTGTGTGTGTGTGTGTGTAAGTGTGTGTGTGTGTGTGTGTGTGTGTGTGTAAGTGTGTGTGTGTGTGTGTGTGTGTGTGTGTGTGTGTGTGTATTAGTGCTTTGTGCAAATGCCCTTTGAGCTGCTCTCTTCTTTGCTGGCATCATTAATGGGAACTTATTTGTGTACATGGTGTGATGGACGCGCTTAGTTAAGGACATAAGGTCATACAGTGTGTACAAACACATCTAGCCTGTTCAGACTGCAGTGTGCTGATTGTGTTGTTTTTTTTTTACACGATACATCAAATGCACCAGATGCTGTTCTTATTAATGAGGGTATTAGTAAAATAAAGTCTAAGTAGTGGCGAGTACCTTTGACCTCAGTAAGGAAGTGTCGTCTGCTAAGGGTGCCACGATTTAATCAAGAGGAGATCTGAGACGTCATATCTCACATTCTGATTGATTCATTTTGTTTATTCCTACCTTATATCAATGATGAAAGTAATAAAAAAGAAAATTCCCTGCATTCCCCCGAGTTTCCTGGAATTCCCATCAAGTTAAGTGGGTGTAACTACTTTGTGAACATTGATACTTTTATGTGATTTGAAACAAAGTATGAGCTCAACCCCATTGTAGTCTATAGTGTGTAATAGAGGCCATTTGTGCTGAACCGTAAGCTGTAAGTATTATTTAACATGCTGCCTATTGCAGTTAATCAGACTTATAAATCATCTTCAGATGAATATAATTGTTATCCTAATGGGAAATTATCCGACTATTTCAGCTGTAAGACAGCTCCCAAGCCCATTATTGCTAAATAAATAGAAGAAGTGAGTTGTTAGTATGAGCACTGATATCAACCGTGTTTGAAGAGCGCCGCCTACAGAAATGTACCCTTTGGAATTCAGCGTGCTTTTGAGAAACATTTGACAAGAACCAGGGTCATTCATGAAAACAGGCACGATTTAGATAAATCAAATAAGAAAAAGAAGAGTGGGAGAAAACTAAACAAAATAAAAAGTTTAAATACAAAGTTGAGTATAATTTCAAATGTCAGTGTTGAATCCTGTGTGTGGTTGTGAGCTGAGCCCTGTCCTGCATCATGGGTGAATATAAATATGAGGAAAGCAGAGGTGGAGTGAGGTGGGGGTCCGTCTGTGCGCGGCAGGGGAGCTCGTCCGTCGTTCTCCCTGTGGGTCGGGACAGATTTAGCATATTAAGATCTGCTTGTAGCGAGATGTTAAGCTTGGTATGAGGTAGTTTCCATTCCTTTGATTTTCCCTCCTCTCTTTTTGCTCTGAGTGTCTGTTTGATGGATGATCTCCATTCTCTGCCTTAGTTCCTCTGTCTACTCCACACTGCATACTTCAGGAAATAATTGAAAATGCCTATTCCACCGCGTGCCTGCTTGCTACTTTTTCAACTTTGTGTTCAGGCGGCGCTTTCCTGCACCGTCCTGGTTTTTCAGATGACATTCTACTACATTTGCGTAAGGACAGACTGTACTTGAATGATGAACTACACAGCACGCAGCACCCTAGTCCCCTTAGTCTAGTACATGTGGGAGTGCCTTGATGCAACTTGATGGAGATAAGTGCTCCAATTAAGGGGATTTCTTATGTGCTTTTCTTTAGAGTTGTACTGAGGTCGTTGTACTTTACGTGAGTATTTAGAGACCATTTGTCTTCTGTCTTCATTCTGCCCTTCCTTCATTCTTAGTTCCTTGACATCTGTCCATCCTTCTTTTCCTTTACCTCCCGCAGTCCTAACCTTAACTTTCCTTATTTCCATTCCTCTTTCCTGATGTCTTTTTCCCTCCTTCCATGCTTGCTTCCTTTCTCATTTTGTATGAAACCATATACAACCACAAAAGCAAATTGCAATCTTTTTCACCCTGCTAGGAAACAAAACCGATGTCTAATTAAATCCATACAACATTCATAACACATAACACGAGCCGCTCTCCTACACAGATCTGTCACTTTCAAATACAATGAGTGTATTTCATTTCAAAACAAGACAAATGAATGTGACTTTTCCATTGACAAACTGATTCCAGGCATGAAAAACAAAGTTATTACTGTACGATGATGACGTTATTAACTTAACTTAATATTCATAGAACACTGGCATTCTCTCAGCTCAGTGGATATGTTTATAAAATCCATAAATTATGTTGGCTGCCTTTAAAAGTCTTTCCTCTTGACTGGCACAGGCAGAGAGAGGAAACCGTCTTTGCAATTGTTTACACACGGCAGGTTTTTGTCGGTGAGGTATGACTTCACAAGTGTGCACACATGACAGGCAGGGGGTTCATAAATGATGACAGAATCAACCACAACGTCTTGTCTCGAAATGTGTAAGATCCTATCGGGGCAAGACGGCGGCTACGATTTCAAAATGTGATAATTACTCTTGTCTCAGAGAAGACTGAAGCTCAACTCGCTGTGATGAAAGAATACAACTTTACCACTGCAGGGGAGGATTGTAGCCATTCATCAAAAGTTATGTCAAATGTAAGATGAAAGGAAATGGTCATATGCGATGTAACTGGCCCCAAATGGCATCAAAAGTTGTGTCGTCTCAGATCTCAGTATCCGTCCGGTTCACAATATAAGATCGTGGCATCGCTCTGCCCGACAAAATAAGAAAATAAATATACTTGCTGACAGGTGGAGTCGCAAACACGCTCATATTTGACATTCTGACCTGACTGGCAGGCCCAACTGGAACAATTATCTGACTCAAAATTGTGGCTTAAGTATTTCTATTCTACTTGAATTCCCTGTGTCCCTCTGTCATGACCTGCCGGTACAATCTTGTTGGTTTGGAGCTACAGAGAAGCATGTGTACGCATCAGAACCTGTGTCTTTCTGTCATTTGTTTCCCGTCCTGCCTCATCAGTCATTTCTGTCACTGCATCATGAATCCCTCAGTCCTTTCATTCGTCTTTTATACGTCACCCGTCAATTCCATACAAAATAATGATAATAGTTTGACTCGCTGCAATCTATTTTTTTTTTTCATCTCTGTCTCATTAAATTTGCTCACGCTCCCACTTCCTCTGACGCTGGTTTGTGTGATATGCGACACATTAGAGATGTGTGTCATTGTCAGCACGAGACGACAGCTTGCAGTGTTAAGAACATATATACTGAATACACACTGTTAAAGGGGATCATATGCAGCATCTCTAGGGAATTAGAAATTGACAAACTCCAATGGACATGGTTGACTGGGGGACGATGAATGAAAGGCAGAGGACACAACTTCAATAAGAGCGAGAACTTCATCAATACCATCAGACAGATAGACAGCAGGGAAAAGCCTTATCAATGCCAAGGCAAAAGAGTTATTATTGCATAATAAATATATATAGACTGAATATATTATACTTTATTTTATTTTATTTTACTTTATCTTATTTTGCATAAATGACTAAGTAATGTCAAGAACAAAGATCTTTTTTATAGTTTTATATATTTTATATTCATGACAAACTACACTGCACAACAAAACATCACACTAAACAACAACACACACACACACACTATACAAGATGCAATGACAGTTAAAGTTAATTTTGAACTGTAAAGTTGTGGCTTGATTCATTTCATTTGATGAATTAAGTGAAATTTGATTGATTAATGGGTTGAATTTGAATGAGAACAGACACTTTGCTTTGCTGTGAATGCTGCATGAGATCAAGCCAAAAAGAAAATACTGAAATGTTGTTGAAATATGTAATAACTTGAATGGAAAGGGTCTTAAAAGCAGGTGATGAAGTGGCTGGTCAATATTTGGATTTCCCTTTGGGGCCTTGATTGGAAAGCAGTTGCTCTTGTCAGTGGTTCATTGGTGATCAAAGTGGGGCTTCAGATTCTGGAGAGAAGTTAAAAAAAAGTTGAGTGTTTATATTTTAGATACATACAGGAAAGATAAGAAGTTGATGGGGTCAGCGATTCAATGAGGAAATAAAGTACACATGTGTAGCATATAGACACACACGTCTCTCTGATTCTGCCTCCACCATAGTAAAGCCTGATATACTGCAGTCACAAAACCCCTTTCCTCTGCTCCACTACACTGTTTCAACATCACCACGCTGCGTGTGTCTCATTCTACGTGTTACATTCACAATTCACATATCATAGCAGTGTCGATGTCTGAGACCAAATTGGACTTTACTGAAGACTGGGACTCCTCAGAAGGCTCGGTTTGTCATCGTGATTTGGTATTTAAAACGCTGAGCCGATTGGCTTAATGGAGGTGTGATAATTACAGTTTCAGACTCAAAAGGGCCCTAACTCCTAATTGAAACTTGCCCTTTGTCTGTCCATACAAATTAGACTGATTGGTCTTACGGAGCTGCTATAATTACAAATCCCCAATTGTCACATTGCTCTTATCTGTCCTCCGACTGAACAGGCGATGGCTTAAGTTCGTGTTCTGCTGTCTGCACATTTTCTGTCTAGATGCCCGGTTTGCCGAAATGCTTGAGGCAACTGGTCTGACTGGTCTGAACCAAAATGACCAACGAGAATATTTCTGTGGAAGAGGTTTTGGTCCAGTCTTCTTTCCAGCCATGTATTGATCTACTGATTGATGGTGAACCAATGAGGACTTAACAACATCATGGGTTGAGCAGAGCGAATCACATGGATGCTGTGAAAAAGTTGGAACATATCAAGTTTAACTGACACGTCTCCAGAGTCTGTCTGAAATTCAGCATTTAACATCTTCTTTGTTTGGGGCGTGGCCGGCCAGGGGGCGTGTCCCTGTGCAGGCACGATAACGTGAACACTGTGGCTGCAGTTTGCCACGCAGAAGGGAGGGAGGAATAGATTCAGGTGAAGGAGTCGGAGGACTGAAAAAGACATCATGAGGCGTTGACACCTTGTTTGACCTTTTCGGAGAGCTTCTTCTAAACGGGAGGGTTAGAGACAGCTACTGTGAAACCCACAGAGTCGTGCTCTCACCTAACCAAACCCCGAGGCTTCAATTCAGAGTATTTCCTGCGCTTTTTAGTTTCCGGTATGGATGCAAAGAGCAAGCAAATCAAACATGTACGTACTGGTGCGTGTTCACATCGTACACTCTGAGGACAGGAGAGGGATTTTCTGTACACACACCCAAAAATAGTGAGAGATACATTTCACTGACTGTCAACACAATGACAACTACAGCACAGACCACCAAATGATATTATTTTCCTCTTGTGTCTTGTGTGTGTGTGTGTGTGCTTGATTGGAGCATTTGAAATTGACTCCAGCTTGTTTTTTGGATTTCATCAAGACAGTAGAGAGCAAGAACTTTACATTTGCCCCCTAAAGAGCTCTTTAATAAACACACTCCTGATTTCTATGTTGCGGTTTTGCAGTGTGACATTCCCCACAAATATTCACACGCTTTCTTATTATGGAAACCTATATTTAATAGAGACTCCACGCTTTCCCTCGCACGGCTCCCTTCGCAGTACACTAAAGACCTGTGGTTTGTGGAGGCCAATATTAGTTAAGTATTTATTTACAGATCCTGGCAGAGCTGTCCTGTAAATAATTCATCTTCCATGCTCGGCGGAGTCTGTTGACAAGACAGCCTGACGCAGGAGAAAGGAAATCAATGCAGCTATGATGGGCATCAGACTCTGGCATATCTGCTTCTGACCTGATCCCAGCAATATGCACGTGCGTGTGTGTGTGTGTGTGTGTGTGTGTGTGTGTCCATGTGTAGTTACAGTACTTACAATGCAGCCCTATGTAAAGTGATCAGGTCTCGAAGTGCTGATCAGAGCGAAACAGTGTCTGCGTAGGGCAGACGGGCCGCTGGGAAATGTCAGGCCCGTGTACCTCCTGGTGTACGCCGCCGTAGACAGTAACTCTAGCGTGCTGCTGTACCTGGTGAGCTTCACGTTACAGCTGCTGAGAGGTACAACGCATCCCACTGTAAAAGCGCTGTGAACAGAATCTTCATTACACACGTGCTTTTCCAGTTTCCACGTCAAAACCTCCAGACTCACCTTCCACTCTGTGTGCCGTGAGCTGTAATCCACACACCCTTTCAGGAATGAACGACAGAAAGTGTATAGGGTGTCACTGAGGGGAAACTGCTGTGGTGGAAATGACTGATGTCATAAACCAGATGTGGTTGACACGCACACACACATTTTTTGTTGTGAAATATAGGCAATATAAATTGAACATACAGATTGAGACCAGCAGGGGGCATTTGGTTAAATCTATATCACTACCTCTGCCATTATTAGCTCTCAGGAGCTGTCTGTTATCAGGATATGTCAAAATAGGACCTGGTGGGTCACAGGGACATGATCTATTAAATGTTAATACAGGTCAGCCTGATGGTGGCGCCGTGATAATAACTTTTATAGAGTCTAGAGTCGCTTTTCCTCTGCGTTTCTTGGGAATCGCGGTCTCATCGATAACCTGTTCAACTTCATCATTGAGAGGCGTAGACGCAATTGGAGGACAACTCTGCCTTTGCGGAGGTATACGTATGTCTCCTTAACAAAAATCTGCACAGGCGTAGACCACCTGCTGTTATTGAATGGGACACACAAAGGTGTTAGATTACAACAAGGGGCACAGTCAGTATGACACAAAAAATGACAATAGTCCCTCTTCACAGGTTTCATTCTGTGGTGTGATCCAGCAGGTCTTAACCCCGATCCGCCATGTGTTTGCCACGTGTAATGAGGCCTATAATAAGATCAGACACGTCTCTATTTCCAATCCTTTTAATTCTGTTATACTTCCATCTCTACGCTGACTGCTCCTCCTATGTGGATGTGGCGGATCGGCAAAGGGAAGGAGTGAAGTCTGGTTCCCTCTGCTCAGCGAGACCCCTAACTGTTTCGCCGCGGCCAATAAAAACAAAGATACTGTTTCACCGTGCATCTGTCTTCTCGTTTATGTTCTCTGTATTTTCTGTTTTGTTTTGTTGCTTTGTAAAATCCAGATAGGCGTCCCCCCCCACACACACACAGGCTCTGTTGATCTTGCAGAACGTCGATTGACCCCGCCACCGCTGTAAATTGACCCTCTGCAGAGATTCAGTCAAAGGTAGCTGAATACCACCCTACTTCTGTGTGTTCATGTACGTGTGTGTCAGTTGACTTACAATACTCAGTTGCGGATGGACACTGGGGACATAGAGACAACCGTGGAGAAGACAGGATGACACATAGATTAAGACGTGGAAGTGAACGGGTTAAAAGGCACAATTGAGTTCCTGCAGTACCCTAGTGCCAATGTTTACAGTCGAAACACCTGAAAATGATTGAAGAGTTTTTCACACTACACAAACCTTCAAAGTCTATCCCATCTGACTCCAAACTGCTCTCGGAGAGCTCACTTATCATTGCTTTAAGCAGCTTGAAACTGTGCAACAGCGCAGCGTGCGTCCAGCCGAGCGTACAGTCGATCGCTTTGTATCGAGTGATATCCATCTCCGGTGGCAGAACACACACACACACAGGCATAAGCAAACTCAAAAGAGCTCACGAGTCGTGTTGATTCACTTTACTCGATTCTTCATAGAGGTCAGGCCGATCCGACCAGACCCTAAACCAACAGCACTGGGATTTCATTCAGAATCCCAGGAAGACATCGTCACCATCGTTTGTACTTTTATGAGGTGAAGCGTCTCACCAGGGGGCCTCTCTGTGTTTGGCCCGGTCCTGGACAGCCTGGAAAACCGTCCACTCTCGCTCTTTCTTCTCTGTGCTCTACTGTACGTTTCTACACTCAACATGTAACACCGAAAGTCGATCAAGCGAGCGGTTAGTCCGGTGAGGGACGGCTCCTTAAAGAGACAGTAGCACACAGCAGGGCAGAGTAGAACGTATATGTGGGTCCCGAATCATTGTGGCTTTTTTGACACATTGATGCATCACAAAGTTTCACAATAAAACCGAAAATCTGTAAAATGTGCAGATTGCAGATTTCTTAAAGATGTCAAACTTCCAGGAAACGTGATGTCTTCAACACTATGAATGATGTTTCTGCGTTGAGATCAAGGCGAGGAAGAGGAAGAGAAAGGAAGGGCAGAATGTAGTAAAGAGGAGGAGATAAATGGAGTCATTGTGCTATAGACTTGCTGTCCCGAAGCTTTATGATTGATCACATATTTGTCTCTTACTCTCCTGTTTGACCTTCCTGACCGTTCACGGCAGGCTCGTGCGCAGAGGCCGTTCGAGGATAACAGAGAACGCTCACCTGTGTTTATGTTCTTCGTTCCGACTCGGCTGCACTCGTACAGCAACTCAAAAACAAAGCACAAAACCAACAGCACGTTTCACTCGCACTCTCATATCGATCGTCCGTCACGCGCATCTGCACTTTCCTAGTTTTTCCATCGTTTAGACTAGAAACTTCAAATTTTTTCCAAAGTTGTTCTCAGTATCTCCTACAATTTCTTGCTTAATTGTCACATCATAGTTTTGACGTTTGTTTTTAGGTTTTTCTCACGGTTTTGGAACAATTTGCTACCAGAGTTGAGTGTTTCTCATGAATGAAGGAATTTGTAACCAACTTTTGTGCACTTTTGCCAAACAGGAAAGATTATGGGACACTCTTTTGTTGTTTTTCAAATTGTTTAAGTGTATTGTTGAGTACACTTGAAGTCCCAACCCTTCTTTGCCCGTAGTCTGTAAATCTGAGCTAATTCACTTTAAAATACATACATGTCATATTTACATTATTGATGTAAACAAACCGTCCTATACATACATATGAAGCTGCTGTCTGGGGAAAAATCTGTTCATTCAAATACGTGTGGATCAATCTAAGAGTGACAGTCGAATTATATCACAGAATTATTACAAATCTTAGTTGTGGACAATCATAAGAACAGAGCATCTCTGTGTGGCTTTTCTCATTTCCCTCTCGTTCTTCACGCGCAGGGTGGAAAGCTTATGAATGGTGAGTGGCTGCAATCTGAGTAAGTGAGGTGGAGTCATCTGACTCTCCAATGTGGCTGAAATCATATTGACTGAACTGTCATTGAGAAATACAGAGCTCTCATGCATCTGATATGCATTATGTCAGGAGCTACGATCCACACTGACTGCATGTCTCTCTCTCTCTCTCTCACCCTCTCGCTCCCTCCCTCTCCGCTATGGTGAACCCTTCTCATGTATTAATGACATGTCGATGAAGAGCTCTCCTATTACACCCACACCCATCTTTAACCTTGATGCTGGTCTGTGTTTGTGTGTGTCTGCCCTCTGTCATAGCTCTTCTATTATTTACCACGCGTCTCTGTCTGGGAAAAGCTTGTGTGCGAGGCCAGAAATCGCCTCTAGGTAAACAACCACTGCCAATGACACGGGTGACCCTCACACACACACACACACACGCGCGCACACACACACACACCTTTCTAACCTCATCCCTGCTCTAACCACATCTCATTTCCGATCGATAGGTTTTAAGCGATGCACCATCTGCTAAAACAAACCTTGCTTGATTGGTCGGTGTGTGTTTGTTTTATTTTATGTGGAAGATGTGTTGGTGTCATTTTCAGGCCTGATCCACAGTGTCCTTAGGATGTCTTCAGGTGATGGTCAGAGGAATCCATCATCCCAAACTTTTTAGAACACACCACCGCCCGTCTCGACTTTCAATTTCAAGGAATAATGAAAGAGGCCTTGTAAGGAACGACTGTAAAGCTGGTCTGAGGGACTGGGGAGAGTGTAGAGAGGAGGGGAGCACTGGTTGCCTGTTGAAATTGCTTGATTTTTTAATTATCTGAATGTCTCACTCTAACACACACTTCAATATTCAAATCATTATCTGGTTGGTACAATGGTTGCCAGGGTTACTTGTGGCTGTACTGCTGCTGATGTAGGCGATTCACACACGTTTCTGCCCTGTCATCAATCATGGATAAGGATGTTTTGAAGAGACACACAAAAAAACTCAAAGTAATTGAAATATTACTCAAGGACAGTACATTTACAGCCAACTCAAGTGGATGCGTCACATAAACATTTGAGATCGATGTCCAAACCTTTAAGACAATGTTTAATGTGTAAATAACAGCAATAACAGCGTTTGTTGAGAATGCAAAGCCTTTATTTCCCACAGCGCAGAGCTAGTAGTTTGAGTATCTAAAGGGCAGTTGGTCCTCTGCCCGTTAGAGATCAACCCTTCATGCTGCCCTCACACACGCTCATTGCTGAAGCCGATATGAAGAAACATCAGGATATTCGTCGGCATCTCTGTCCTGCTGTCCTCTTGTTTGTCTGGATGGAAGAGATTTCAGGTTTCAAATTAATTTCGGGTTTGAGTGTGTGGAACAGATTCACCAGACTGAAGATCGTATAGTTTCATGTCAATTCTTAAGTTCAAAGATGCTTTACATAGCCTGTTCCACTATTTTGTCCGTTTTTCTTTGATATCAGCAGTTGACATTCCTTTTTATGAAACAAATCCTTACCTGTAAGCCCTCCTCGCACCACGAAAAGCTAAACCAAGAAATGGAAACAACACAATGGACAACAATTTTACATCTTTGTAGATATTTTGTATCTGACAGATCCAGTTTGCAGCATAGTGCTTATTATACATCTCATTGATACATCGATCTGATAGCTCCATAAATTCACGTGTCTACTCCTGCTTTACATCCAACTTTCATATTCTGCCATACCTTTGAATCCCCTCCTGCTGTGTTTCCATAATGCACGCATCCAACATTCTGCAGGTTCAGTCATGAAGACAACCAGCGACAACAAGAGAACAGCCACAAACAACTTCATCCTGAAAGCAGAAACAAACAGATCACATCACACCTTCAGTTACTTATCCCACAATATTACAATCACACATCCCAATGTATTCAGAAGTGAAAGTGAAAAATGGTCAGTACCTTTTCCAAACCTGAAGGGAAGACGTCAAAAAGCAACAGAGTGTGAGATCTCCAGGTGAAGTGGAGCTGGGTGAGGGTCACACTGTGTATTTATGAAGGCAAGGATGGAGCCGGTTCTCAACTGTCGTCTTTTGCAATGAACGACTTTTCACACCATTTTGTTATCTTGCGAGGTTCTGTTGACAGATGACAAACTGATCCGAGCCACAAGGGAGAAGTCACACTTCACACAGACAGCTTCTTCTTTTCCACGTACCTCTCCAGCATTAGTTAATTCATTAAAATGAACCAGTGAGGATATGGTTATATTATATTACAATTACTATCAGTCATATCAATTAATCACCCCACGACTTGTGTCACTAAGATAAAGGAGTGAAACAGTTATACATGACATTCATACCTTACACCTACAGTGTCCCATTTAATCCCATTTGATGTATCAGTGCAGCCACCTAAAGCATTTTGGGTTTGAGTCTTTAACTTTATAAAATCAAACGTGCTTTGTTCATTTAAAAAATTTAAAAATGTCTTTAGGTACGTGATGGAAATATATCAAATAATGTGGGTTTTTTTTTTAATTCAATTACTTACTTACACCATAATTTAACCAAGGATTAATTTCAACCGAGGTGGTTACTTCTAATAAACATATACAGTTTATATGAATCTACAATGGCAATAAATACATGTATAACCTACTCAGGATAGAACATTCATGATATGGGACTCATCCCTGGGGTGAAACAGGAAATTTACTGAATATAAACCTCAACACCTCTACGTACTTTGACTCTCTTTAGGACCCAGTGGCAATCAAACCCCAGAAAAACAAACTTCAGAATGTAGTGTTCTTCAACCTGTCCAACCTAAAGCTCAATAAAATACTAGTAGTTCTACATTCGGTCACCGTTTTCTCTTTGACTATTTTTTAAGACATTTAAAACATAACTTAAAATTGTAACTTTTGGTTGAAAAACAGACTGCTTGCTTGGACTGAATATTACACAGTTCTTCAAAAAAAATGCAATTAATGCCTTTGATATAGAAATTAAAAATATATCGAAATAACATTAATTCAAAACAACAAAAAAGAAAAATATTCTAGAAAAATATAATTGTCTTTGCAATGAAAATTCTGTCTTTAAAAAAAATCAGAAGTCTCCTTTGTAGGCAGTTTGCTGTTTCGTCTTGCATCACTGTGAGTCTGCATTTTTAGTGATTCAAATCATGGTGGAACAATCTATCAGATAAAACTGCAAAACTAACATCAGTGGAGTCATTGAAATTATATCCTGAACATCCTGTCCATATTATGATAATATAAAAATCACATGTAGTATAAAGCCCTAATCTTGATAAATCATAATGTTAGGCAGTGGATTATTCATGCTATAATTCTACAACACTTTTGTTTGAGGTTTTATTTGGAAGTCTTGAACTTTACCCTGAATCAGCCTGTCTATTTTAAACTATATTTTGGTATGTTGACCCAAATATTGATGCTCTGACTTTATATAATATGACTTTCATTTGTCACGTGAGAGTAAACACTTTTACAAACCCCAATTCCATATAAATTGAGAGTGTGTACAATGCAAATGAAAAACAGAAAACTCTGAGAGAGCAGAAAATTCTCTTTTCCAACAGTTTAACAACAAGGAACGGTAATTCGTGTATTTCATCATCTACAGTTCATAATATTGTCATAATATGCCTGCAGTCCAGATCTGACCCCCATAGAGAATGTTAAAGAATTCCACTTTTAAAACTGCATTAATGTGTATATTCATAAAGGAAAACTTGAGCATTCTTGATACTTCATCATTTGTATCAGTAGTAGTAGTATTCAGTGCATGCTTGCAGAATGAGGCGTAGACTCACTTGTACTGACATCTCACTCCTTTATCCTTTTGGGTTTTGGATTTGATTGACTTATTTCATACTTTTCCAAGGGGAATATTTCATACAAAGATGATATTTGTGTTTAAATCCCTATTTTAAACATTACTATTATAATATGTGTGTGTTACATCTGGGCTGCTGAAGACAATGGAAGCATGACATAAACATTTGAGATTGGTGTTCGAAAATTCAAAAATGGAAAACGTTGATTGTAGAAAGAAAGAATATGAGATGGAGTCATTTGTCCCTTTTGCATTGCAAGTTTATTCATCAGGGCAGTTTGCGATAATGCAACAACAGCATTTGTTGAGAATGCAAAGCCTTTATTTCCAACACCGCAGAGCTAAAAGCTTGGGTACCTAAAGGGCAGTCTGTCCTCTGCCCCTTAGAGATTGACCCTTCATGCTGCCCTCTCACACACTCATTGCTGAAGCAGATATAGAGGAGCGTCAGGAGTAACTGCAAATCGGTCACCTTGCTGGTCATCATATGTCTGTTGTCTGGTTGGAAGAGATAAGATTCAGGTTCAGGTGTACATTCAGGCTTGTGTGTATCAACTATCACTTCCAAAGGTGTGAAGATTGTATATTTCCATATCAATTCTTAAATTCCAAGCAAAGTTTTACATTTTATGTTCCACTTTATTTGTTTTTCTTTGATATCAGCAGTAAATATTCCTTAAAAAAAACAAATCCTTACCTCTGAGCCCTCTTCGCATCACCAAAAGCTAAACAATGGAAATGGAATCAATACACAAAAAGGAAAACGATTTTACATCTGTGTAGATATTTTCTATGACAGAGCCAGTTTGCAGGATGGTGCTTATTATACATCGCAGATCACAGATTTACATCCTGCTATCAAGAGAGAAATATATGTGTAGAACATCAGAGTTTCAAGGTCTTGTCCCATTAAGCATTGATATTGAACAACTTTCATATTCTGCCATACCTCTGCATTTCTTCCCCTTCCTGGATTTAGAGCGTTTACGCCGACACTCCGCAGGTTCAGTCATGAAGACAACCAGAGAGAACAAAAGAAAAGCCACAAACAACTTCATCCTGAAAACAGAAACAAACAGATCACCTCACACCATCAGTTTGTTATCCCACAATATTAACATGCTTCTGGTTTCGTAATCACACATCCCAATGTATTCAGAAGTGAAAGTGAAAAATGGTCGGTACCTTTCCAAAACCTGAGGGGAAGAAAAGATCAAAAAGCGAGAGTGTGCGATCTCCAGGTGAAGTGGAGCTAGGTGAGGGTCACACTGCGTATTTATCAAGGCAAGGATGGAGCCGGTTCTCAACTGTCGTTTTTTGCAATTAACGATTTTTCACAACATTTTGTCTTGTTGTGAGGTTCTGTTGGCAGATGACAAAGCTGATCCCAGCCACAAGGGAGAAGTCACACTTCACACCTGCACCTTCCTATTTTCAACGGTTCTTTATGACACAGTATTAAATTCTCCTGAGAGAAGCTGGACAAAATATTTCAAAATGAAGTAAACTAGACACACGTACCTTTCCAGCATTAGTTTATTAATTACAATGTTACAGTTAGTCATATCAATGAATTCCTCTACGGTCTGTGTCACTAAGATAATGGAATCAAACGGTTAAACTGAGTGCACCTGTTGTAAGGGTATCAGTGTGTGGCCTATTTTTCATGTACGAACTTGAAAATACACACACAATATGACTTGTTTTAAGTGGTGGATGAAGATATAGTAGGTGGATTCACTAATGTCTCACTCTTTTGTCATTTGGGGTTTTGGATGTTATTGACTTATTTTATACGTTCCGAGGGGAGTAACTCATATGAAGATGTGACAATAATGTCATTCAAATTGTTTAAGTATACAGTGAGTTCCACTACAAAAGAGGAAAGTTTGACTGCAGATTTATTCATTCAAAGCTAAATTAATTGACTGACATTCATAAATGTTTTTTGGATTATTTCAAATCATTTTCAAATCATCTTACATCAGACTTGTTCAATTCATATTTTGAATAAGCAAACAAAGAGGTTTTTGACTTTTTGTAATGCTGATTTATTCATTCAAGCAGAAAGCACAATTCTTTGACTTACATTTTTCCAATCAAAGCAGTTTAGATTTTATTTCAAATGGCATTTGCTCTCCATGTTATCACAGAAAAAAAGGCGCAGAATGTTTTATTTTGTCTCGTCCAAACATTAGATGAAGCACCATGAAGAATGGCTCCATCACACCAATCACTGCATATTGTTGTAAGCAGCTTGGTCAGGGTTCTCCTGCTGCAACTGGTCCTCGTTTCCATGAATTGTCCTTGAGGAAGAGAAAGAGCATTCCACTTCACCAACAATAACAACAACAATAATAATAATAATAATAATAATAATAATAATAATAATAATAATAATATAAAGTATAATCATATATAGTATATCATAATAAAGTATATAGTTTGATTACATTGAATGTGGGATGGTGCAGATAGTTCTTATATTAATTGTTTGTTAGTTTTACTTGTTCTTACCTATGGAGGAAGTTGCCAACGTGTCCCAACACTAAATTAAAGAGACAAGACCATTACATTATATCACTGAACTTGCTGATTATATCACACAAACTGATTAGTAATTCACCATAAGTTTGTTTGATGAACACAACTGTTACTTTATTGTGCAAAGTTAAGAACACATGTTTTTGTGCAACACCCTCAGCGTAGATCTTACATAGATAACTATTATATGTACATATCATGTGAGACCCTGTCAATCAGCTGGTAGATGGTGTTCCTGTTATGTAACACGTAAAATGTTTTTATGTGAAAAAGGCTTGCTTAGTACCGTGACCAATGAGATGAAAAAAGCCCTCTCCAGGTTCAGCCATGAGGAGCACCAGCCCCAACACCAGAAACACTGCAAGAGGTTTCATCCTGAATGCAAGAAGCAAACACAGTGCAGCAACACACAGCTGTCACAGCTTCATAGAGACTTGGGAAGAAACAGTCATTATGTGTTGGAATACAAGTCATGATATACATTGATTTCCTTTCCCTAGTTATCATTTAATGTATACTAATATAAATTACTAAATAAATAAGGATTAAACAAGTATTGCTTACCTTTCCAGTGAACGACAAAGTCAAAAGATTGTTGTCAAAAACAGAGCAGGGCAGAAGATCTACAAGCAAATTGAGTCTATGTGGAACCAAAACTGCTTCAATGGGTCTAAATCTAACAAAAACTGTTCATTTCAAATCCATTATCTGTATCGGCTTATCTCTGTTGGGTTGCGGGGTCGCTGGAACCAATCCCAGCTGTCACTGGGCGAGGGCCGGGTACACCCTAGATAGGTTGTTCATTGCAGGGCACACATACAATTTGGAGTCACCTAATTAACCTGCATGTCTTTGGACTGTGGGAGGAAACCAGAGAACCCAGAGAGAACCCACGCAGACACGGGGAGAACATGCAAACTCCACACAGAAAGGCCCAGGTCTCGTACTCACAACCTTCCCACAAGTGCTAACCACTGCACCACCGTGCCGCCATCATTTCAAATCATCATTTAAAAATCATCTTTCATCAGACTTGGTGAATTCAGATTTTAAATAAGCAAACAAAGAGGTTTTTGAGTTTTTATAATGCTGATTTATTCATTCATTCAAGCAGAAAGCTCAATTTATTGACTTACATCTTTCCAATCAAAGCAGTTTAGATTTTTTTTCAAATGACTTTTTTCAAAATTTTCTCTCCATGTTATCACAGGAAAAAAAGGCGCATAATGTTTTGTCTCATCCAAACATTAGATGAAGAACCATGAAGAATGGCTCCATCACACCAATCACTGCAGATTGTTGTCAGCAACTTGGTCGAGGTTCTCCTGCTGCAACTGGTCCTCCTTTCCACCATTAATCACGCTGGAGGAAGAGAAAGAGCATTCAACTTTACCAAAAACAACAAAAACTTAATAACAATAATAATAATATAGTATATAGTTTGGTAACATTGAATGTGGAATGGTGCAAGTTAGTACTCATATTAATTCTTTGTTAGTTGTACTTGTTCTTACTGATGGAAGACATGTCCGAACGCTAAATTAAAGAGACAAGACCATTAGTTTATATCACTGAACTTGCTGATTATATCACACAAACTGAATATTAACATGTTTTTATGTGAAAAAGGCTTGCTTAGTACCGTGACCAATGAGGTGAAAAAAGCCCTCTCCAGGTTCAGCCATGAGGAGCACCAGCCCCAACACCAGAAACACTGCAAGAAGTTTCATCCTGAAAACAAGAAGCAAACACAGTGCAGCAACACACAGCTGTCACAGCTTCATAGAGACTTGGGAAGAAACAGTCATTATGTGTTAGAATACAAGTCATAATATACATTTATTTCCTTTCCCTAGTTATCATTTAAAATAAGGATTAAATAAGTATTGCTTACCTTTCAGTGAACGACAAAGTCAAAAGATTGTTGTCAAAAACAGAGCAGGGCAGAAGATCTACAATAAAAGTGAGTCTATGTGCCTAATGGTGGAGACATACAGGACTCTTTATATAGGCAAGGAGGAATTTGGTTACTCAATGTTTGTGTATTATTAAGCAATAATACATGAAGGACACGCATGTGTTCCTGTTGGATTTCCTCATAAGGGTTTATGTGGACAAACAGTCATAATCACAACCAGGAAGATGAAGTGAGTCCACTCAGGGCTTCCTTCTCTCATCACTGCTTCACAGCTAAAGGCTGATTAAACATCAAACAATCTCATCTCATGTCACCTTTCTTCCTTAAACATAATAATGACTTCAAATAAACTGAAATCATGCAGACTACTGAGTTGGATTATGACATTTTCTCCAACTTCTCCCTTGTTGACTTTACTCTGAGTTTGAGACTGGGTGGAGTTATATCTGTTATGCACTAAGTCAGGTTATACTGCTGAGACAAATGTTCCAGTTACAAACAGTATATTAGTAATACAATATGCCAAGAAACAACAATAGATCTATCACTGATGGAGACAACAGCTGTCTAAAACCACTCCCTGTTCAAGCACAAGTTCAGACTTTATTTTGTTTATGTGAGCATCTCAAAATGACACAAAACTGTTCCAGTCATGATCGTGCTTAGAGGGGCACAGAGGGAGAGGAACCAAAACTGCTTCAATGGGTCTAAATCTAACAAAAACTGTTCATTTCAAATCCATTATCTGTATCAGCTTATCTCTGTTGGGTTGCGGGGTCGCTGGAACCAATCCCAGCTGTCACTGGGCGAGGGCCAGGTACACCCTAGATAGGTTGTTCATTGCAGGGCACACATACAATTTGGAGTCACCTAATTAACCTGCATGTCTTTGGACTGTGGGAGGAAACCAGAGAACCCAGAGAGAACCCACGCAGACACGGGGAGAACATGCAAACTCCACACAGAAAGGCCCAGGTCTCGTACTCACAACCTTCCCACAAGTGCTAACCACTGCACCACCGTGCCGCCATCATTTCAAATCATCATTTAAAAATCATCTTTCATCAGACTTGGTGAATTCAGATTTTAAATAAGCAAACAAAGAGGTTTTTGAGTTTTTATAATGCTGATTTATTCATTCATTCAAGCAGAAAGCACAATTTATTGACTTACATCTTTCCAATCAAAGCAGTTTAGATTTTTTTTCAAATGACCTTTTTCAAAATTTGCTCTCCATGTTATCACAGGAAAAAAAGGCGCAGCATGTTTTGTCTCATCCAAACATTGGATGAAGAACCATGAAGAATGGCTCCATCACACCAATCACTGCAGGTTGTTGTCAGCAACTTGGTCAAGGTTCTCCTGCTGCAACTGGTCCTCCTTTGTACCAAGTACGCTGGAGGAAGAGAAAGAGCATTCAACTTTACCAAAAACAACAAAAACTTAATAACAATAATAATTATATAGTATATAGTTTGGTAACATTGAATGTGGAATGGTGCAAGTTAGTACTCATATTAATTCTTTGTTAGTTGTACTTGTTCTTACTGATGGAAGACGTGTCCGATGCCTAAATTGAAGAGACAAGACCATTAGATTTGACCACTGAACTTGCTGATTATATCACACAAACTGATTATTGACATGTTTTTATGTGAAAAAGGCTTGCTTAGTACCTTGAGCAATGAGATGAAAAAAGCCCTCTCCAGGTTCAGCCATGAGGAGCACCAGCCCCAACACCAGAAACACTGCCAGAAGTTTCATCCTGAAAACAAGAAGCAAACACAGAGCAGCAACACACAGCTGTCACAACTTCATAGAGACTTGGGAAGAAATAGTCATTATGTGTTGGAATACAAGTCAAGATATACATTTATTTCCTTTCCCTAGTTATCATTTAAGATAAGGATTTAATACTTATTGCTTACCTTTCAGTGAACGACAAAGTCAAAAGATTGTTGTCAAAAACAGAGCAGGGCAGAAGATCTACAAGCAAAGTGAGTCTATGTGCCTAATGGTGGAGACATACAGGACTCTTTATATAGGCAAGGAGGAATTTGATTACTCAATGATTGTGTATTATTGCGCAATGTAACTTGAAGGACACGCATGTGTTTCTGTTGGATTTCCTCATAAGGGTTTATGTGGGCAAATAACGTGTCTATAATCTCAACCAGGAAGATGAAGTGAGTCCACTCAGGGCTTCCTCCTCTCATCACTGCTTTACAGCTAAAGGCTGATTAAACATCAAACAATCTCATCTCATTTCCCCTTTTTTTAAACATAATAATGACTACAAATAAACTGAAATCATGCAGACTACTCAGTTGGATAATGACATTTTCATTTGTGACAGTCATGTGACAGTTAACACTTTTACAAACCGCAATTCCATATAAGTTGAGAGTGTGTACAATGCAAATGAAAAACAGAAAACTGAGGGAGCAGAACATTCTCTTTTGCAACAGTTTAACAACAAGGAACGGTAATTCATGTATTTCATCATCTACAGTTCATAATATTGTCATAATATGCCTGCAGTCCAGATCTGACCCCCATAGAGAATGTTTGGTGCATAATGAAGCGGAGACCCCAGACTGAAGTCTTATATCAAGCACTTTTAAAACTGCATCCAATGTGTATATTCATAAAGGAAAAGTTGAGCAGTCAAAACTTGAGCATTCTTGATACTTCATCATTTGTATCAGTAGTAGTAGTGTTCAGTGCATGCTTGCAGAATGAGGCGTAGACTCACTTGTACTGACATCTCACTCCTTTATCCTTTTGGGTTTTGGATTTGATTGACTTATTTCATACTTTTCCAAGGGGAATATTTCATACAAAGATGATATTTGTGTTTAAATCCCTATTTTAAACATTACTATTATAATATGTGTGTGTTACATCTGGGCTGCTGAAGACAATGGAAGCATGACACAAAGATTTGAGATTGGTGTTCGAAAATTCAAAAATGGAAAACGTTGATTGTAGAAAGAAAGAATATGAGATGGAGTCGTTTGTCCCTTTTGCATTGCAAGTTTATTCATCAGGGCAGTTTGTGATAATGCAACAACAGCATTTGTTGAGAATGCAAAGCCTTTATTTCCCACACCGCAGAGCTAAACGCTTGGGTACCTAAAGGGCAACTGTCATTTTTTGCAATTAACAATTTTTCACAACATTTTGTTTTGTTGTGAGGTTCTGTTGGCAGATGACAAAGCTGATCCCAGCCACAAGGGAGAAGTCACACTTCACACCTGCACCTTCCTATTTTCAACGGTTCTTTATGAGACAGTATTAAATTCTCCTGAGAGAAGCTGGACAAAATATTTCAAAATGAAGTAAACTATACACACGTACCTTTCCAGCATTAGTTTATTAATTACAATGTTACAGTTAGTCATATCAATGAATTCCTCTACGGTCTGTGTCACTAAGATAATGGAATCAAACGGTTAAACTGATAAATATTTATGAATAATAATATACTTTAGGCCGCTATAGTCAAGTCCAGCAGAGCACCATGCACCTACAGCGTCCCATTTCATCCCATTTCATCCCATTTGATGTATCCGTGCAGCCACCTAAAGCATTTTGGCTTTGAATCTTTCACCTACTATAATCTTACATGCTATTAACCAGCGTTAGTAGTAACGCTGGTTCATGTGCATGGCCCCCATGGCAGGTCATGCACATGGGTGCAGGGATCACAATGAGCATGATGAAGCCCTTAACAGACAAGCAAGTGAGTGTGAACACACCAGTGCACCTGTTGTAAGGGTATCAGTGTGTGGCCCATTTTTCATGTACGAACTTGAAAATACACACACAATATGACTTGTTTTAAGTGGTGGATGAAGATATAGTAGGTGGATTCACTAATGTCTCACTCTTTTGTCATTTGGGGTTTTGGATGTTATTGACTTATTTTATACGTTCCGAGGGGAGTAACTCATATGAAGATGTGACAATAATGTCATTCAAATTGTTTAAGTATACAGTGAGTTCCACTACAAAAGAGGAAAGTTTGACTGCAGATTTATTCATTCAAAGCTAAATTAATTGACTGACATTCATAAATGTTTTTTGGATTATTTCAAATCATTTTCAAATCATCTTACATCAGACTTGTTCAATTCATATTTTGAATAAGCAAACAAAGAGGTTTTTGACTTTTTGTAATGCTGATTTATTCATTCAAGCAGAAAGCACAATTCTTTGACTTACATTTTTCCAATCAAAGCAGTTTAGATTTTATTTCAAATGGCATTTGCTCTCCATGTTATCACAGAAAAAAAGGCGCAGAATGTTTTATTTTGTCTCGTCCAAACATTAGATGAAGCACCATGAAGAATGGCTCCATCACACCAATCACTGCATATTGTTGTAAGCAGCTTGGTCAGGGTTCTCCTGCTGCAACTGGTCCTCGTTTCCATGAATTGTCCTTGAGGAAGAGAAAGAGTATTCCACTTCACCAACAATAACAACAACAATAATAATAATAATAATAATAATAATAATAATAATATAAAGTATAATCATATATAGTATATCATAATAAAGTATATAGTTTGATTACATTGAATGTGGGATGGTGCAGATAGTTCTTATATTAATTGTTTGTTAGTTTTACTTGTTCTTACCTATGGAGGAAGTTGCCAACGTGTCCCAACACTAAATTAAAGAGACAAGACCATTACATTATATCACTGAACTTGCTGATTATATCACACAAACTGATTAGTAATTCACCATAAGTTTGTTTGTTTGAACACAACTGTTACTTTATTGTGCAAAGTTAAGAACACATGTTTTTGTGCAACACCCTCAGCGTAGATCTTACATAGATAACTATTATATGTACATATCATGTGAGACCCTGTCAATCAGCTGGTAGATGGTGTTCCTGTTATGTAACACGTAAAATGTTTTTATGTGAAAAAGGCTTGCTTAGTACCGTGACCAATGAGATGAAAAAAGCCCTCTCCAGGTTCAGCCATGAGGAGCACCAGCCCCAACACCAGAAACACTGCAAGAGGTTTCATCCTGAATGCAAGAAGCAAACACAGTGCAGCAACACACAGCTGTCACAGCTTCATAGAGACTTGGGAAGAAACAGTCATTATGTGTTGGAATACAAGTCATGATATACATTGATTTCCTTTCCCTAGTTATCATTTAATGTATACTAATATAAATTACTAAATAAATAAGGATTAAACAAGTATTGCTTACCTTTCCAGTGAACGACAAAGTCAAAAGATTGTTGTCAAAAACAGAGCAGGGCAGAAGATCTACAAGCAAATTGAGTCTATGTGGAACCAAAACTGCTTCAATGGGTCTAAATCTAACAAAAACTGTTCATTTCAAATCCATTATCTGTATCTGCTTATCTCTGTTGGGTTGCGGGGTCGCTGGAACCAATCCCAGCTGTCAACGGGCGAGGGCCGGGTACACCCTAGATAGGTTGTTCATTGCAGGGCACACATACAATTTGGAGTCACCTAATTAACCTGCATGTCTTTGGACTGTGGGAGGAAACCAGAGAACCCAGAGAGAACCCACGCAGACACGGGGAGAACATGCAAACTCCACACAGAAAGGCCCAGGTCTCGTACTCACAACCTTCCCACAAGTGCTAACCACTGCACCACCGTGCCGCCATCATTTCAAATCATCATTTAAAAATCATCTTTCATCAGACTTGGTGAATTCAGATTTTAAATAAGCAAACAAAGAGGTTTTTGAGTTTTTATAATGCTTATTTATTCATTCATTCATCAGAAAGCACAATTTATTGACTTACATCTTTCCAATCAAAGCAGTTTAGATTTTTTTTCAAATGACTTTTTTCAAAATTTTCTCTCCATGTTATCACAGGAGAAAAAGGCGCATAATGTTTTGTCTCATCCAAACATTAGATGAAGAACCATGAAGAATGGCTCCATCACACCAATCACTGCAGATTGTTGTCAGCAACTTGGTCGAGGTTCTCCTGCTGCAACTGGTCCTCCTTTCCACCATTAATCACGCTGGAGGAAGAGAAAGAGCATTCAACTTTACCAAAAACAACAAAAGCTTAATAACAATAATAATTATATAGTATATAGTTTGGTAACATTGAATGTGGAATGGTGCAAGTTAGTACTTATATTAATTCTTTGTTAGTTGTACTTGTTCTTACTGATGGAAGACATGTCCGAACGCTAAATTAAAGAGACAAGACCATTAGTTTATATCACTGAACTTGCTGATTATATCACACAAACTGAATATTAACATGTTTTTATGTGAAAAAGGCTTGCTTAGTACCGTGAGCAATGAGGTGAAAAAAGCCCTCTCCAGGTTCAGCCATGAGGAGCACCAGCCCCAACACCAGAAACACTGCAAGAACTTTCATCCTGAAAACAAGAAGCAAACACAGAGCAGCAACACACAGCTGTCACAGCTTCATAGAGACTTGGGAAGAAACAGTCATTATGTGTTAGAATACAAGTCATAATATACATTTATTTCCTTTCCCTAGTTATCATTTAAAATAAGGATTAAATAAGTATTGCTTACCTTTCAGTGAACGACAAAGTCAAAAGATTGTTGTCAAAAACAGAGCAGGGCAGAAGATCTGCAATAAAAGTGAGTCTATGTGCCTAATGGTGGAGACATACAGGACTCTTTATATAGGCAAGGAGGAATTTGGTTACTCAATGTTTGTGTATTATTAAGCAATAATACATGAAGGACACGCATGTGTTCCTGTTGGATTTCCTCATAAGGGTTTATGTGGACAAACAGTCATAATCACAACCAGGAAGATGAAGTGAGTCCACTCAGGGCTTCCTTCTCTCATCACTGCTTCACAGCTAAAGGCTGATTAAACATCAAACAATCTCATCTCATGTCACCTTTCTTCCTTAAACATAATAATGACTTCAAATAAACTGAAATCATGCAGACTACTGAGTTGGATTATGACATTTTCTCCAACTTCTCCCTTGTTGACTTTACTCTGAGTTTGAAACTGGGTGGAGTTATATCTGTTATGCACTAAGTCAGGTTATACTGCTGAGACAAATGTTCCAGTTACAAACAGTATATTAGTAATACAATATGCCAAGAAACAACAATAGATCTATCACTGATGGAGACAACAGCTGTCTAAAAACACTCCCTGTTCAAGCACAAGTTCAGACTTTATTTTGTTTATGTGAGCATCTCAAAATGACACAAAACTGTTCCAGTCATGATCGTGCTTAGAGGGGCACAGAGGGAGAGGAACCAAAACTGCTTCAATGGGTCTAAATCTAACAAAAACTGTTCATTTCAAATCCATTATCTGTATCAGCTTATCTCTGTTGGGTTGCGGGGTCGCTGGAACCAATCCCAGCTGTCACTGGGCGAGGGCCAGGTACACCCTAGATAGGTTGTTCATTGCAGGGCACACATACAATTTGGAGTCACCTAATTAACCTGCATGTCTTTGGACTGTGGGAGGAAACCAGAGAACCCAGAGAGAACCCACGCAGACACGGGGAGAACATGCAAACTCCACACAGAAAGGCCCAGGTCTCGTACTCACAACCTTCCCACAAGTGCTAACCACTGCACCACCGTGCCGCCATCATTTCAAATCATCATTTAAAAATCATCTTTCATCAGACTTGGTGAATTCAGATTTTAAATAAGCAAACAAAGAGGTTTTTGAGTTTTTATAATGCTGATTTATTCATTCATTCAAGCAGAAAGCACAATTTATTGACTTACATCTTTCCAATCAAAGCAGTTTAGATTTTTTTTCAAATGACCTTTTTCAAAATTTGCTCTCCATGTTATCACAGGAAAAAAAGGCGCATAATGTTTTGTCTCATCCAAACATTAGATGAAGAACCATGAAGAATGGCTCCATCACACCAATCACTGCAGATTGTTGTCAGCAACTTGGTCGAGGTTCTCCTGCTGCAACTGGTCCTCCTTTGTACCAAGTACGCTGGAGGAAGAGAAAGAGCATTCAACTTTACCAAAAACAACAAAAACTTAATAACAATAATAATTATATAGTATATAGTTTGGTAACATTGAATGTGGAATGGTGCAAGTTAGTACTTATATTAATTCCTTGTTAGTTGTACTTGTTCTTACTGATGGAAGACGTGTCCGATGCCTAAATTGAAGAGACAAGACCATTAGATTTGACCACTGAACTTGCTGATTATATCACACAAACTGATTATTGACATGTTTTTTTGTGAAAAAGGCATGCTTAGTACCGTGAGCAATGAGATGAAAAAAGCCCTCTCCAGGTTCAGCCATGAGGAGCACCAGCCCCAACACCAGAAACACTGCAAGAAGTTTCATCCTGAAAACAAGAAGCAAACACAGAGCAGCAACACACAGCTGTCACAGCTTCATAGAGACTTGGGAAGAAACAGTCATTATGTGTTGGAATACAAGTCAAGATATACATTTATTTCCTTTCCCTAGTTATCATTTAAGATAAGGATTTAATACTTATTGCTTACCTTTCAGTGAACGACAAAGTCAAAAGATTGTTGTCAAAAACAGAGCAGGGCAGAAGATCTACAAGCAAAGTGAGTCTATGTGCCTAATGGTGGAGACATACAGGACTCTTTATATAGGCAAGGAGGAATTTGATTACTCAATGTTTGTGTATTATTGAGCAATGTTACTTGAAGGACACGCATGTGTTCCTGTTGGATTTCCTCATAAGGGTTTATGTGGACAAATACTGTGTCTATAATCTCAACCAGGAAGATGAAGTGAGTCCACTCAGGGCTTCCTCCGCTCATCACTGCTTCACAGCTAAAGGCTGATTAAACATCAAACAATCAAACAATCTCATCTCATGTCACCTTTCTTCTTTAAACAATAATAATGACAACAAATAAACTGAAATCATGCAGACTACTGAGTTGGATTATGACATTTTCTCCAACTTCTCCGTTGTTGACTTTACTCTGAGTTTGAAACTGGGTGGAGTAATATCTGTTATGCACTAAGTCAGGTTATACTGCTGAGACAAATGTTCCAGTTACAAACAGTATATTAGTAATACAATATGCCAAGAAACAACAATAGATCTAACACTGATGGAGACAACAGCTGTCTAAAACCATCCCTGTTCAAGCACAAGTTCAGACTTTATTTTGTTTATGTGAGCATCTCAAAATGACACAAAACTGTTCCAGTCATGATCGTGCTTAGAGGGGCACAGAGGGAGAGGAACCAAAACTGCTTCAATGGATCTAAATCTAACAAAAACTGTTTGGATCATTTCAAATCCATTATCTGTATCGGCTTATCTCTGTTGGGTTGCGGGGTCCCTGGAGCCAATCCCAGCTGTCACTGGGCGAGGGCCAGGTACACCCTAGATAGGTTGTTCATTGCAGGGCACACATACAATTTGGAGTCACCTAATTAACCTGCATGTCTTTGGACTGTGGGAGGAAACCAGAGAACCCAGAGAGAACCCACGCAGACACGGGGAGAACATGCAAACTCCACACAGAAAGGCCCAGGTCTCGTACTCACAACCTTCCCACAAGTGCTTACCACTGCACCACCGTGCCGCCATCATTTCAAATCATCATTTAAAAATCGTCTTTCATCAGACTTGTTCAATTCAGTTTTTAGATAAGCAAACAAAGAGATTTTTGACTTTTTATAATGCTGATTTATTCATTCATTCAAGCAGAAAGCATAATTTGTTGACTTACTTCTTTCCAATCAAAGCAGTTTAGATTTTTTTTCAAATGACTTTTTTCAAAATTAGCTCTCCATGTTAACACAGGAAAAAAAGGAGCAGCATGTTTTGTCTCGTCCAAACATTAGATGAAGAACCATGAAGAATGGCTCCAGCACACCAATCACTGCAGATTGTTGTCAGCAACTTGGTCAAGGTTCTCCTGCTGCAACTTGTTGTCCTTAACACCATATATGCTGGAGGAAGAGAAAGCATTCCACTGTACCGACAATAACAACAACAACAATAATAATAATAAAAGTACAATAATATATACTATATAATAATAAAGTATATAGTTTGATTACATTGAATGTGGAATGGTGCAAGTTAGTACTTATATTAATTCCTTATTAGTTTTACTTGTTCTTACTGATGGTGGTAGACGTGTCCGAGCACTAAATTAAAGAGACAAGACCATTGCATGTTATCACTGAACTTGCTGATTACATCACACAAACTGAATATTAACATGTTTTATGTAAAAAAGGCTTGCTTAGTACCGCGGTGATGATAGTACGGATGGTAGTAAAAGCCCTCTCCAGGTTCAGCCATGAGGAGCACCAGCCCCAACATGAGAAACACTGCCAGAAGTTTCATCCTGAATGCAAGAAGCAAACACAGTGCAGCAACACACAGCTGTCACAGCTTCATAGAGACTTGGGGAGAAACAGTCATTATGTGTTGGAATACAAGTCAAGATATACATTTATTTCCTTTCCCTTGTTATCATTTAAAATACGGATTAAATAAGTATTGCTTACCTTTCAGTGAACGACAAAGTCAAAAGATCGTTGTCAAAAACAGAGCAGGGGCAGAAGATCTCCAAGCAAAGTGAGTCTATGTGCCTAATGGTGGAGAATTACAGGACTCTTTATATAGGCAAGGATGGATTTGGTTACTCAATGTTTGTGTATTATTAAGCAATATTATTTGAAGGACCCGTATGTGTTTCTGTTGGATTTCCTTATATGGGTTTATGTTGACAAATAACTTTAATCGTTAATCTCAACCAGGAAGATGAAGTGAGTCCACTCAGGGCTTCCTCCTCTCATCACTGCTTCAGAGCTAAAGGCTTATTAAACATCAAACAATCAAACAATCTCATCTCATGTCACCTTTCTTCCTTAAACATAATAATGACTTCAAATAAACTGAAATCATGCAGACTACTGAGTTGTTCCAGTTACAAACAGTATATTAGTAATACAATATGCCAAGAAACAACAATAGATCTAACACTGATGGAGACAACAGCTGTCTAAAACCATCCCTGTTCAAGCACAAGTTCAGACTTTATTTTGTTTATGTGAGCATCTCAAAATGACACAAAACTGTTCCAGTCATGATCGTGCTTAGAGGGGCACAGAGGGAGAGGAACCAAAACTGCTTCAATGGATCTAAATCTAACAAAAACTGTTTGGATCATTTCAAATCCATTATCTGTATCGGCTTATCTCTGTTGGGTTGCGGGGTCCCTGGAGCCAATCCCAGCTGTCACTGGGCGAGGGCCAGGTACACCCTAGATAGGTTGTTCATTGCAGGGCACACATACAATTTGGAGTCACCTAATTAACCTGCATGTCTTTGGACTGTGGGAGGAAACCAGAGAACCCAGAGAGAACCCACGCAGACACGGGGAGAACATGCAAACTCCACACAGAAAGGCCCAGGTCTCGTACTCACAACCTTCCCACAAGTGCTTACCACTGCACCACCGTGCCGCCATCATTTCAAATCATCATTTAAAAATCGTCTTTCATCAGACTTGTTCAATTCAGATTTTAAATAAGCAAACAAAGAGATTTTTGACTTTTTATAATGCTGATTTATTCATTCATTCAAGCAGAAAGCATAATTTGTTGACTTACTTCTTTCCAATCAAAGCAGTTTAGATTTTTTTTCAAATGACTTTTTTCAAAATTAGCTCTCCATGTTAACACAGGAAAAAAAGGAGCAGCATGTTTTGTCTCGTCCAAACATTAGATGAAGAACCATGAAGAATGGCTCCAGCACACCAATCACTGCAGATTGTTGTCAGCAACTTGGTCAAGGTTCTCCTGCTGCAACTTGTTGTCCTTAACACCATATATGCTGGAGGAAGAGAAAGCATTCCACTGTACCGACAATAACAACAACAACAATAATAATAATAAAAGTACAATAATATATACTATATAATAATAAAGTATATAGTTTGATTACATTGAATGTGGAATGGTGCAAGTTAGTACTAATATTAATTCCTTATTAGTTTTACTTGTTCTTACTGATGGTGGTAGACGTGTCCGAGCACTAAATTAAAGAGACAAGACCATTGCATGTTATCACTGAACTTGCTGATTACATCACACAAACTGAATATTAACATGTTTTATGTAAAAAAGGCTTGCTTAGTACCGCGGTGATGATAGTACGGATGGTAGTAAAAGCCCTCTCCAGGTTCAGCCATGAGGAGCACCAGCCCCAACATGAGAAACACTGCCAGAAGTTTCATCCTGAATGCAAGAAGCAAACACAGTGCAGCAACACACAGCTGTCACAGCTTCATAGAGACTTGGGGAGAAACAGTCATTATGTGTTGGAATACAAGTCAAGATATACATTTATTTCCTTTCCCTTGTTATCATTTAAAATAAGGATTAAATAAGTATTGCTTACCTTTCAGTGAACGACAAAGTCAAAAGATCGTTGTCAAAAACAGAGCAGGGGCAGAAGATCTCCAAGCAAAGTGAGTCTATGTGCCTAATGGTGGAGAATTACAGGACTCTTTATATAGGCAAGGATGGATTTGGTTACTCAATGTTTGTGTATTATTAAGCAATATTATTTGAAGGACCCGTATGTGTTTCTGTTGGATTTCCTTATATGGGTTTATGTTGACAAATAACTTTAATCGTTAATCTCAACCAGGAAGATGAAGTGAGTCCACTCAGGGCTTCCTCCTCTCATCACTGCTTCAGAGCTAAAGGCTTATTAAACATCAAACAATCAAACAATCTCATCTCATGTCACCTTTCTTCCTTAAACATAATAATGACTTCAAATAAACTGAAATCATGCAGACTACTGAGTTGTTCCAGTTACAAACAGTATATTAGTAATACAATATGCCAAGAAACAACAATAGATCTAACACTGATGGAGACAACAGCTGTCTAAAAACACTCCCTGTTCAAGCACAAGTTCAGACTTTATTTTGTTTATGTGAGCATCTCAAAATTATTCAAAACTGTTCCAGTCATGATCGAGCTTAGAGGGGCACAGAGGGAGAGGAACCAAAACTGCTTCAATGTAACTACATCTAACAAAATCTGTTTGGATCATTTCAAATCCATTATCTGTATCTGCTTATCTCTGTTGGGTTGCCGAGTTGCTGGAGCCAATCCCAGCTGTCAACGGGCGAGGGCCGGGTACACCCTAGATAGGTCACCAGTTCATCCCAGGGCACACATACAATTTGGAATCACTTAATTAACCTGCATGTCTTTGGACTGTGGGAGGAAGCCAGAGAACCCGGAGAGAACCCACGCAGACACGGGGAGAACATGCAAACTCCACACAGAAAGGCCCAGGTCTCGTACTCACAACCTTCCCACAAGTGCTAACCACTGCACCACCGTGCCGCCATCATTTCAAATCATCATTTAAAAATCATCTTTCATCAGACTTGTTCAATTCAGATTTTAAATAAGCAAACAAAGAGGTTTTTGAGTTTTTATAATGCTTATTTATTCATTCATTCATCAGAAAGCTCAATTTATTGACTTACATCTTTCCAATCAAAGCAGTTTAGATTTCTTTTCAAATTGCTTTTTTCAAAATTTGCTCTCCATGTTATCATAGGGAAAATGACGCCATTTGTTTTGTCTCATCCAAACATTAGATGAAGAACCATGAAGAATGGCTCCAGCACACCAATCACTGCAGATTGTTGTAAGCAGCTTGGTCAAGGTTCTCCTGCTGCAACTGGTCCTCCTTTGTACCAAGTACGCTGGAGGAAGAGAAAGAGCATTCCACTTAACCAACAATAATAATAATATAATAATAATGATTATAATAAAGTACAATAATATATACTATACAATAATAAAGTATATAGTTTGATTACATGTGGAATGCTGCAAGTTAGTACTTATATTAATTCTTTGTTATTTGTACTTCATCCTGAAAACAAGAAGCAAACACAGTGCAGCAACACACAGCTGTCACAGCTTCATAGAGACTTGGGAAGAAACAGTCATTATGTGTTGGAATACAAGTCAAGATATACATTTATTTCCTAACCCTTGTTATCATTTAAGATTTGGATCAAATAAGTATTGCTTACCTTTCAGTGAACGACAAAGTCAAAAGATTGTTGTCACAAACAGAGCAGGGCAGAAGATCTACAAGCATGAGTGTGCCTAATGGTGGAGACATACAGGACTCTTTATATAGGCAAGGAGGAATTTGTTTACTCAATGTTTGTTTATTATTAAGCAATATTTTTTGTAGGACAAGCATGTGTTTCTGTTGGATTTCTTCATATGGGTTTATGTGGGCAAATAACATGTCTATAGTCTCAACCACCAAGATGATGTGAGTCTTCTCAGGGCTTCTTCCTCTCTTCACTGCTTCACAGCTAAAATCTCTCTGAAGTTCAGGAAAAATAATGATTCAACATCAAACAATCGCGTCTCATGTCGCCTTTCTTAAATCACGGTCATGACTTCAACTAAAATGAGATCATGAGTTACATTATGACATATCTCCATCTTTTCCATTGTTGACTTTACTCTGAATTTGCTGCATGATCTGCAATCAGAACATTCCAAAAAGGTGTTCATTGTTAAACAAAATCCTATCAAACTCACGATAAAATGCTGGTTTGTTGGTCTGGCTGGTTGTCAGAATTGAATCATAAAAAAACAAGCATCAAAGATATTAGGGATAGGGAAGATATTGCAGAGGATATCACTGCTATTTGATTACATTTAATCACAGCTTACGACAATCACAGTAACAGGTTTTCACTGTGAAATTAGCATTACAATGCTGCCTTTACATCTTCATTTTCTGTTCAATTCATCTTTAGTTTATGCTTAATTTACATTGAATCCCATTCAATTCATTGGCTATCGGCAGTGTGGCTCGCTGGGTTTTTAGAGGTAAATCATAGTCAAAGGTTTGATTCCTTTAGTGCCTGGCTGCTTGTTTCCTTACACGCTGTCAGCCTCACTCAGGGTTTCAACACAACTATGATGACGAGCCCTAAACTATGAACTGCAAACTAAGTTAAGGATATATTCTCATACAACACAAGAGAACTCTAATAGTAATAGGAACATGAAACAGGATAAACATCACAACTGCAGAAATGTTCAGGCCTGTTGAACATTAAGGACATTTCTCTCATCAGTACACCAGGATGCTACAATATTATCAGCTTAACACATTAATGTATGAATATAACTGAATTGTTAACTGTGCTTTACTGTAAAATGACCATCAACCAATGTCAATCAATCAAATAAATCAACATCTTGCTTATCATACACCGAATCCCATTCAATTTACTAACCATTCAAAGATAAACAGCATGATTTTCTTCACCTGCTTCTAATGCCAAAGACAAACTGTCTTCTGTTGTCTCTCCTGTGATATGGGACCGAGACTGAAGAAATGTTGTTTTTTGGTGGCCAAGAACAGGTGCAGCTTTTTAAAATGTTGTTTGTGTGTTTGCTCAAGATCAACACAGTAATTCATGTCACCTGTGTTGATGCCGTCAGGGTCATCAGTAACATTGAGCTCCCGCTTAAATAATTGTGAGATGTATTATAAGATCGTCCGCTCTGAAGATTTGAGTGAGGATGTAAACTTCCAATATCATAGAATTCTCAGTCTAGCAAGTAGAGTTGAGAAGGAGATAATGTTTTATGTTGGATGATCAGTTAACTTTCGACATTTCTTCTGTTGCGGCCTCAACAAGGATCAACAGACATTGTCTCTCTCTCTCTCGCTCTCGCTCTCGCTCTCTCTCTCTCTCATATTGTGTGTGTGTGTCTGTAGATGCTTGCGTCTATTACAAAGAAGCTGTTAAGCTTAATGGCTATCTTACCCACTTCTCTAAATTGTCATCTCTGTTTAACGGTAGATGTGTGTGTGCAGATGTCTACATGGTCTTTGTGATTAGATTGGGGGCTATGATAACTCAAAGAAGCTGTTGTGCCACCGTTACCAGTTGGATGACTCTAGCTAAACTACTTCTCCAAAGCCAGTTTTCCTGTTGTCACTTAGAGGAACAACAACTATTGTGAGAGACACAAATAGAGAAGTAATTGTTGTATTGCCTTTTTTTTATGTAAATGTTAGTTTGATAGGCAAGTTCCTTCAAAATATATTTGGGTTTTTTTGCAATTTGTTTTTATTGAAGCAAACATTGTACATGACATTGTGCATACAGTTGTAGGATATTTTGGAGATCATATTTTTAAATAGAAAGAGGGGGAAGAGGAGAGAGAGAAAGAGCTATAGAGAAGGAAGGAAGGTTGTATTATAACTACTATTGTTGTTAATCTTTATACATAGACCCTGAGGTAGAGTACAAGTAGAAAGGAATTGCGTTGATGCCATAGGGTACATACAGTTCTTACAGGATGATGTCAAACAGCAATGTAGGCTAGTACAAATTGCATAGGTTGTGATAGAGAGAGAGAGGGCAAAGAAACAGAAGAAAAAAACAGAGACAGGACATCCCACCCAGAAACCTCCCCCAACCCCACGTCACACAACCCCATCCTGGCCTGCCTGAGATGTAAAATAAAATGAAATAATAATAAAAAAAGGAACTATTCGGTGTTGTGGTATTCAGTCACTGGTCTGGCATAGCCTGTAAATCTGTGAAATAAGAGAGGGAAGGTTGCCATCTCTGATAGAACTTATCGGTGTGGCACCTCAAAGTGTACGTGATTTCTTGAGTCTAAGAAAGTACATTGTATCCTTAAGCCATTGCTAAATAGAGGGAGGGGTGAGGGATTTCCAATGTAGGAGCAGGCGTCGTCTGGCAAGCAAAGAGGTGAACATATTCATTTCCTTTTGTGTGGTGTTAAATTGGCGTAGGTCATATGGAGTGCCGAAGATGGCAATATAAGGGGAGGGTTGAACTTGCATTCCCAATATGGTGGACAGTGTGTTGAAGTAACCCGCCCAGTAGTTGAGGAAAATATATTTGTATTGACAAGAATGAGCTCGTCATCACTTGTCTTCCCTCCGCTTTTCTCTTTTAGGTACTTACTGATTTTGTAGTTGGTGAGCAAATCTTTTTGTCTTTTTATGCATAACGGCTTTCGTTGCTCAAGTTTCTCATTGATTGATTCTGTACGCTCCCTCAGCCTCAGAGTATTGTTCTCTAAGGATAAGCCTTATTGAGTCTGTGGAACAGTAAATGTAAATGTTTTCATATGTTTGAACCTCTGTCGTTATAGAAATCAGAAATATAAAGTTGTGAAATATCAATTTCCACGCACAAGAGGATTCTTCAGGGAAGAAAAGTCTTCCTTGGCAGAGCAAAGGTTGGGAGACACTGCTTTACACAATAAGAAGCCACTAGCTGAGGGTTTTTGGTGTTTGGCATTTGATCCTGGAGTAAGCGCCTCTCTTCTGGCTCGGATAACTCAGCCAGGTCACATTGTAGCCCTAATATCTATCTATATCTATATCTATATCTATATTTATATATCAGCTCACCCAGACCGGCTCAGCCATCTTTGGGTCACCTCACTATGACTTGTTCTTTCCTCTTTGAATCCCTTTGTTCAGCTCTCCTCTAGAATCAGAAACAGAATCAGAATCAGAATCGCTTTATTCGCCAGTTAAGTTAACACTTACGATGAATTTGCTCTGGTCCTTGGTGCGTACAAATAACGTAAAAAGACAACAAGAAACAACATTTAAAACAACATATAAAACAACTTATAAGAACAGCAGCTCAGGAATAATTAAATTAAAAAACACACTAAATGAAATAAATTAACTAAATGAATACTGTTGAATAAAGTGTTAAAAAATGGGCAGGGGTTTATTGTAATAAATTAACTGAATTGAAAACTGTTAAGTAAAGTAAAGTGAATGTGCAGAGGTTTGTTGTGAAGTCAGTGGAAGACCCGGGCCTTGCTGATAAAGCCCACTGCAGAGGGAAAGAAGCTGGATTTGTGGCGTGAGGTTTTGGTCCTGATGGACCTCAGCCTCCTGCCAGAGGGGAGGGTTAAAAACTGTTTGTGTCCAGGGTGGGAGGGGTCGACCAGAATCTTGCCTGCCCGCTTCAGGGTCCGGGAGGCATACAGGTCCTGGAGGGACCTTGTCCTTGGCAGTGGCTGCAGCGAACCAGACGGTGATGGAAGAGGTGAGGATGGACTCAATGATGGCAGAGTAGAAGTGCACCATCATTGTCTTTGGCAGGCTGAACTTCTTCAGCTGCCGCAGAAAGAACATCCTTTGCTGGGCTTTTTTGGTGAGGGAGCTGATGTTGAGCTCCCACTTGAGGTCCTGGGATATAATGGATCCCAGGAAACGAAATGACTCCACAGTGTCAACTGGGGAGTCACACAGAGTGATGGGGGTGGTTGGGGCTGCGTTCAGTCGAGAATCCACGACCATCTGCTTTGTTTTCAGAGCATTAAGCTCCAGATTGTTCTACCCGCACCAATTCACCAGACGGTCAATCTCCTGCCTATAGGCGGACTCGTCCCCATCAGAGATACAAGGAGAAGAGTAGAGGGGAAAGAACGCAGCCTTGAGGGGAACCGGTGCAAATGGGAGCTGGGAGAGCTTGTCCTGCAGCAGTGAGGGGATGATAGTGTTGAAGGCAGAGCTGAAGTCAACCAACAGGATCCTGGCGTAGGTTCCTGCGGAGTCCAGGTGCTAACGGGGGAAGTGAAGGGCTATGTTGACAGCGTCATCTACAGACCTGTTGGCTCTGTAGGCAAACTGCAGGGGTCCAGGAGGGGGTCCAGGAGGAATTTCAGCTGGGGGAGCACCAGGCGCTCAAAGGACTTCACGACTACAGATGTCAGAGCGACGGGTCTGTAGTTATTAAGTCCTGTGGTTCTTGGCTTCTTGGGGATGGGGATGATGGTGGACGCTTCGAAGCAGGCTGGTACATGGCATGTCTCTAATGAGGTGTTGAAGATGTCACCTTTCTTCTTTTAACATAATAATGACTACAAATAAATTGAAATCATGCAGACTACTGAGTTGGATTATGACATTTTCTCCAACTTCTCCCTTGTTGACTTTACTCAGGTCAGGTTATACTGGTGAGACAAATGTTCCAGTTACAAACAGTATATTAGTAATACAATATACCAAGACACAACAATAGATCTAACACTGATGGAGACAACAGCTGTCTAAAAACACTCCCTGTTCAAGCACAAGTTCAGACTTTATTTTGTTTATGTGAGCATCTCAAAATGACACAAAACTGTTCCAGTCATGATCGTGCTTAGAGGGGCACAGAGGGAGAGGAACCAAAACTGCTTCAATGGATCTAAATCTAACAAAATCTGTTTGGATCATCTCAAATCCATTATCTGTATCGGCTTATCTCTGTTGGGTTGCAGGGTTGCTGGAGCCAATCCCAGCTGTCACTGGGCGAGGGCCAGGTACACCCTAGATAGGTCACCAGTTCATCCCAGGGCACACATACAATTTGGAATCACTTAATTAGCCTGCATGTCTTTGGACTGTGGGAGAAAGCCGGAGAACCTGAGGAGAACCCACGCAGACACGGGGAGAACATGCAAACTCCACACAGAAAGGCCCAGGTCTCGTACTCACAACCTTCCCACAAGTGCTTACCACTGCACCACCGTGAAGCCATCATCTCAAATCATCATTTAAAAATTGCCTTTCATCAGACTTGTTCAATTCAGTTTTTAGATAAGCAAACAAAGAGATTTTTGAGTTTTTATAATGCTGATTTATTCATTCATTCAAGCAGAAAGCTCAATTTATTGACTTACATCTTTCCAATCAAAACAGTTTCAATTTTTTTCAAATGACTTTTTTCAAAATTTGCTCTCCATGTTATCACAGGAAAAAAAGGTTCTCTATGTTTTGTCTCGTCTAAACATTAGATGAAGAAGCATGAAGAATGGCTCCAGCACACCAATCACTGCAGATTGTTGTCAGCAGCTTGGTCAAGGTTCTCCTGCTGCAACTGGTCCTCGTCCCCTCGAATACAGCTGGAGGAAGAGAAAGAGCATCTCACTTTACCAACAACAATAATAATAATAATAATAATAAAGTCGTTAATATATACTTTATAATAATAAAGTATAAAGTTTGATTACATTGAATGTGGAATGGTGCAAGTTAGTACTTATATTAATTCTCTGTTAGTTCTACTTGTTCTTACCGGTTCACAAGTGCTCCGGTCGCTAAATTAAAGAGACAAGACCATCACATTTTATCACTGAACTTGCTGATTACATCACACAAACTGATAATTAACATGTTTTTATGTGAAAAAGGCTTGCTTAGTACCGTGAGCAACGATGAAACTAAGAAAGCCCTCTCCAGGTTCAGCCATGAGGAGCACCAGCCCCAACACCAGAAACACTGCCAGAAGTTTCATCCTGAAAACAAGAAGCAAACACAGTGCAGCAACACACAGCTGTCACAGCTTCATAGAGACTTGGGAAGAAACAGTCATTATGTGTTGGAATACAAGTCAAGATATACATTTATTTCCTTTCCCTTGTTATCATTTAAAATAAGGATTAAATAAGTATTGCTTACCTTTCAGTGAACGACAAAGTCAAAAGATCGTTGTCAAAAACAGAGCAGGGCAGAAGATCTACAAGCAAAGTGAGTCTATGTGCCTAATGGTGGAGACATACAGGACTCTTTATATAGGCAAGGATGAATTTGTTTACTCAATGTTTGTGTATTATTGAGCAATGTAACTTGAAGGACACACATGTGTTTCTGTTGGATTTCCTCATAAGGGTTTATGTTGACAAATAACTTGTCGTTAACCTCAACCAGGAAGATGAAGTGAGTCCACTCAGGGCTTCCTCCTCTCATCACTGCTTCACAGCTAAAGGCTGATTAAACATCAAACAATCTCATCTCATGTCACCTTTCTTCTTTAAACATAATAAGTGTTGTTGTCAGCAACTTGGTCGAGGTTCTCCTGCTGCAACTGGTCCTCCTTTCCACCATTAATCACGCTGGAGGAAGAGAAAGAGCATTCCACTTTACCAACAACAACACAAACTTAATAACAATAATAATAATATAGTTTAAAGTTTGGTAACATTGAATGTGGAATGGTGCAAGTTAGTACTTATATTAATTCTTTGTTAGTTGTACTTGTTCTTACTGATGGAGCAATCCGATGCTTAAATTGAAGAGACAAGACCATTAGATTTGACCACTGAACTTGCTGATTATATCACACAAACTGATTATTGACATGGTTTTTTTGTGTAAAAAAGGCTTGCTTAGTACCGTGACCAATGAGACGACCAAAAAAGCCCTCTCCGGGTTCAGCCATGAGGAGCACCAGCCCCAACACCAGAAACACTGCCAGAAGTTTCATCCTGAAAACAAGAAGCAAACACAGTGCAGCAACACACAGCTGTCACAGCTTCATAGAGACTTGGGAAGAAACAGTCATTATGTGTTGGAATACAAGTCAAGATATACATTTATTTCCTAACCCTTGTTATCATTTAAAATTTGGATCAAATAAGTATTGCTTACCTTTCAGTGAACGACAAAGTCAAAAGATTGTTGTCAAAAACAGAGCAGAGCAGAAGATCTACAAGCAAAGTGAGTCTATGTGCCTAATGGTGGAGACATACAGGACTCTTTATATAGGCAAGGAGGAATTTGTTTACTCAATGTTTGTGTATTATTAAGCAATATTATTTGAAGGACACGCATGTGTTTCTGTTGGATTTCTTCATATGGGTTTATGTGGGCAAATAACGTTTCTTTAGTCTCAACCATCAAGATGATGTGAGTCTTCTCAGGGCTTCCTCCTCTCATCACTGCTTCACAGCTAAAAGTTTACTGAAGTTCAGGAAAAATAATGACAAACAATAGCGTCTCATGTCACCTTTCTTAAATAACAGTAATGACTTCAAATAAAATGAACTCATGAGTTACATCATGACATATCTCCCCTGTTCCATTGTTGACTTTACCCTGAATTTGGATTTTCATTTCATGATGTGCAGTCAGAACATTCCAAAAAGGTGTTCATTGTTAAACAAAATCCTATCAAACTCACGATAAAATGCTGGTTTGTTGGTCTGGCTGGTTGTCAGAATTGAATCATAAAAAAACAAGCATCAAAGATATTAGGGATAGGGAAGATATTGCAGAGGATATCACTGCTATTTGATTACATTTAATCACAGCTTTCGACAATCACAGCAACAGGTTTTCACGGTGAAATTAGCATTACAATGCTGCCTTTACATCTTCATTTTCTGTTCAATTCATCTTTAATTTATGCTTAATTTACATTGAATCCCATTCAATTCATTGGCTATCGGCAGTGTGGCTAGCTGGGTTTTTAGAGGTAAACCATAGTCAAAGGTTTGATTCCTTTAGTGCCTGGCTGCTTGTTTCCTTACACGCTGTCAGCCTCACTCAGGGTTTCAACACAACTATGATGACGAGTCCTAAACTATAAACTGTGAACTAAACTAAGGCTAATTTTCATATAACACTAGAGAACTCTAATAGTAATAGGAACATGAAACAGGATAAACATCACAACTGCAGAAATGTTCAGGCCTGTTGAACATTAAGGACATTTCTCTCATCAGTACACCAGGATGCTACAATATTATCAGCTTAACACATTAATGTATGAATATAACTGAATTGTTAACTGTGCTTTACTGTAAAATGACCATCAACCAATGTCAATCAATCAAATTAATCAACATCTTGCTTATCATACACCGAATCCCATTCAACTAACTAGCCATTCAAATATAAACAGCATGATTTTCTTCACCTGCTTCTAATGCCAAAGACAAACTGTCTTCTGTTGTCTCTCCTGTGATATGGGACCGAGACTGAAGAAATGTTGTTTTTTGGTGGCCAAGAACAGGTGCAGCTTTTTAAAATGTTGTTTGTGTGTTTGCTCAAGATCAACACAGTAATTCATGTCACCTGTGTTGATGCCGTCAGGGTCATCAGTAACATTGAGCTCCCGCTTAAATAATTGTGAGATGTATTATAAGATCGTCCGCTCTGAAGATTTGAGTGAGGATGTAAACTTCCAATATCATAGAATTCTCAGTCTAGCAAGTAGAGTTGAGAAGGCGATAATGTTTTATGTTGGATGATCAGTTAACTTTCGACATTTCTTCTGTTGCGGCTTCAACAAGAATCAACAGACCTTCTCTCTCTCTCTCTCTCTCTCTCTCTCTCTCTCTCTCTCATATTGTGTGTGTGTGTCTGTAGATGCTTGCGTCTATTACAAAGAAGCTGTTAAGCTTAATGGCTATCTTACCCACTTCTCTAAATTGTTCGGTCACTGGTCTGGCATAGCCTGTAAATCTGTGAAATAAGAGAGTGACGGCTGCCATCTCTGATAGAACTTATCGGTGTGGCACCTCAAAGTGTACTTGAATTCTCGAGTCTAAGAAAGTACATTGTATCCTTAAGCCATTGCGAAATAGAAGGAGGGGTGAGGGATTTCCAATGTAGGAGCAGGCGTCGTCTGGCAAGCAAAGAGGTGAACATATTCATTTCCTTTTGTGTGGTGTTAAGTTGGCGTAGGTCATATGGAGTGCTGAAGATGGCAATATAAGGGGAGGGTTGAACTTGCATTCCCAATATGGTGGACAGTGTGTTGAAGTAACCCGCCCAGTAGTTGAGGAAAATATATTTGTATTGACAAGAATGAGCTCGTCATCACTTGTCTTCCCTCCGCTTTTCTCTTTTAGGTACTTACTGATTTTGTAGTTGGTGAGCAAATCTTTTTGTCTTTTTACGCATAACGGCTTTCGTTGCTCAAGTTTCTCATTGATTGATTCTGTACACTCCCTCAGCCTCAGAGAATTGTTCTCTAAGGATAAGCCTTATTGAGTCTGTGGAACAGTAAATGTAAATGTTTTCATATGTTTGAACCTCTGTCGTTATAGAAATCAGAAATATAAAGTTGTGAAATATCAATTTCCACGCACAAGAGGATTCTTCAGGGAAGAAAAGTCTTCCTTGGCAGAGCAAAGGTTGGGAGACACTGCTTTACACAATAAGAAGCCACTAGCTGAGGGTTTTTGGTGTTTGGCATTTGATCCTGGAGTAAGCGCCTCTCTTCTGGCTCGGATAACTCAGCCAGGTCACATTGTAGCCCTAATATCTATCTATATCTATATCTATATCTATATCTATATCTACATCTATATATCAGCTCACCCAGACCGGCTCAGCCATCTTTGGGTCACCTCACTATGACTTGTTCTTTCCTCTTTGAATCCCTTTGTTCAGCTCTCCTCCAGAATCAGAATCAGAATCAGAATCAGAATCGCTTTATTCGCCAGTTAAGTTAACACTTAAGATGAATTTGCTCTGGTCCTTGGTGCGTACAAATAACGTAAAAAGACAACAAGAAACAACATTTAAAACAACATATAAAACAACTTATAAGAACAGCAGCTCAGGAATAATTAAATTAAAAAACACACTAAATGAAATAAATTAACTAAATGAATACTGTTGAATAAAGTGTTAAAAAATGTGCAGGGGTTTATTGTAATAAATTAACTGAATTGAAAACTGTTAAGTAAAGTAAAGTGAACGTGCAGGGGTTGTTGTGAAGTCAGTGGAAGACCTTGAGGCCTTGCTGATAAAGCCCACTGCAGAGGGAAAGAAGCTGGATTTGTGGCGTGAGGTTTTGGTCCTGATGGACCTCAGCCTCCTGCCAGAGGGGAGGGTTAAAAACTGTTTGTGTCCAGGGTGGGAGGGGTCGGCCAGAATCTTGCCTGCCCGCTTCAGGGTCCGGGAGGCATACAGGTCCTGGAGGGACCTTGTCCTTGGCAGTGGCTGCAGCGAACCAGACGGTGATGGAGGAGGTGAGGATGGACTCAATGATGGCAGAGTAGAAGTGCACCATCATTGTCTTTGGCAGGCTGAACTTCTTCAGCTGCCGCAGGAAGAACATCCTTTGCTGGGCTTTTTTGGTGAGGGAGCTGATGTTGAGCTCCCACTTGAGGTCCTGGGATATAATGGATCCCAGGAAACGAAAGACTCCACAGTGTCAACTGGGGAGTCACACAGAGTGATGGGGGTGGTTGGGGCTGCGTTCAGTCGAAAATCCACGACCATCTGCTTTGTTTTCAGAGCGTTAAGCTCCAGATTGTTCTACCCGCACCAATTCACCAGACGGTCAATCTCCTGCCTATAGGCGGACTCGTCCCCATCAGAGATACAAGGAGAAGAGTAGAGGGGAAAGAACGCAGCCTTGAGGGGAACCGGTGCAGATGGGAGCTGGGAGAGCTTGTCCTGCAGCAGTGAGGGGATGATAGTGTTAAAGGCAGAGCTGAAGTCAACCAACAGGATCCTGGCGTAGGTTCCTGCGGAGTCCAGGTGCTAACGGGTGAAGTGAAGGGCTATGTTGACAGCGTCGTCTACAGACCTGTTGGCTCTGTAGGCAAACTGCAGGGGTCCAGGAGAGGGTCGGTGAGGGATTTCAGCTGGGGGAGCACCAGGCGCTCAAAGGACTTCGTGACTACAGATGTCAGAGCGACGGGTCTGTAGTTATTAAGTCCTGTGGACCTTGGCTTCTTGGGGATGGGGATGATGGTGGACGCTTTGAAGCAGGCTGGTACATGGCATGTCTCTAATGAGGTGCTGAAGATGTCACCTTTCTTCTTTTAACATAATAATGACTACAAATAAATTGAAATCATGCAGACTACTGAGTTGGATTATGACATTTTCTCCAACTTCTCCCTTGTTGACTTTACTCTGAGTTTGAAACTGGGTGGAGTAATATCTGTTATGCACTAAGTCAGGTTATACTGGTGAGACAAATGTTCCAGTTACAAACAGTATATTAGTAATACAATATACCAAGACACAACAATAGATCTAACACTGATGGAGACAACAGCTGTCTAAAAACACTCCCTGTTCAAGCACAAGTTCAGACTTTATTTTGTTTATGTGAGCATCTCAAAATGACACAGAACTGTTCCAGTCATGATCGTGCTTAGAGGGGCACAGAGGGAGAGGAACCAAAACTGCTTCAATGGATCTAAATCTAACAAAATCTGTTTGGATCATCTCAAATCCATTATCTGTATCGGCTTATCTCTGTTGGGTTGCAGGGTTGCTGGAGCCAATCCCAGCTGTCACTGGGCGAGGGCCAGGTACACCCTAGATAGGTCACCAGTTCATCCCAGGGCACACATACAATTTGGAATCACCCCTAATTAACCTGCATGTCTTTGGACTGTGGGAGGAAGCCGGAGAACCTGGAGAGAACCCACGCAGACACGGGGAGAACATGCAAACTCCACACAGAAAGGCCCAGGTCTCGTACTCACAACCTTCCCACAAGTGCTAACCACTGCACCACCGTGCCGCCATCATTTCAAATCATCATTTAAAAATTGTCTTTCATCAGACTTGTTCAATTCAGTTTTTAAATAAGCAAACAAAGAGGTTTTTGAGTCTTTAAAATGCTGATTTATTCATTCATTCAAGCAGAAAGCTCAATTTATTGACTTACATCTTTCCAATCAAAACAGTTCATGTTCTGTATGTTTTGTCTCGTCTAAACATTAGATGAAGAAGCATGAAGAATGGCTCCAGCACACCAATCACTGCAGATTGTTGTCAGCAGCTTGGTCAAGGTTCTCCTGCTGCAACTGGTCCTTGTCCCCTTGAATACAGCTGGAGGAAGAGAAAGAGTATTCCACTTTACCAGCAACAACAATAATAATAATAATAATAAAGTCGTAAATATATACTTTATAATAATAATAAAGTATATAGTTTGCTTACATTGAATGTGGAATGGTGCAAGTTAGTACTTATATTAATTCTCTTTTAGTTGTACTTGTTCTTACCGGTTCGCGACCCATCCAGCCGCTAAATTAAAGAGACAAGACCAATACATTTTATCACTGAACTTGCTGATTATATCACACAAACTGATTATTAACATGTTTTTTTGTGAAAAAGGCTTGCTTAGTACCGTGACCAACTCCACGCCATATGTGATGAAAATAGCCCTCTCCAGGTTCAGCCATGAGGAGCACCAGCCCCAACACGAGAAACACTGCCAGAAGTTTCATCCTGAAAACAAGAAGCAAACACAGTGCAGCAACACACAGCTGTCACAGCTTCATAGAGACTTGGGAAGAAACAGTCATTATGTGTTGGAATACAAGTCATAATATACATTTATTTCCTTTCCCTTCTTATCATTTAAAATAAGGATTAAATAAGTATTGCTTACCTTTCAGTGAACGACAAAGTCAAAAGATCGTTGTCAAAAACAGAGCAGGGCAGAAGATCTACAAGCAAAGTGAGTCTATGTGCCTAATGGTGGAGACATACAGGACTCTTTATATAGGCAAGGATGAATTTGTTTACTCAATGTTTGTGTATTATTGAGCAATGTAACTTGAAGGACACGCATGTGTTTCTGTTGGATTTCCTCATAAGGGTTTATGTTGACAAATAACTTGTCGTTAATCTCAACCAGGAAGATGAAGTGAGTCCACTCAGGGCTTCCTCCTCTCATCACTGCTTCACAGCTAAAGGCTGATTAAACATCAAACAATCTCATCTCATGTCACCTTTCTTCTTTAAACATAATAAGTGTTGTTGTCAGCAACTTGGTCAAGGTTCTCCTGCTGCAACTGGTCCTCCTTTCCACCATTAATCACGCTGGAGGAAGAGAAAGAGCATTCCACTTTACCAACAACAACAAAAACTTAATAACAATAATAATAATATAGTATATAGTTTGGTAACATTGAATGTGGAATGGTGCAAGTTAGTACTTATATTAATTCTTTGTTAGTTGTACTTGTTCATACTGATGGAGCAATCTTATGCCTAAATTGAAGAGACAAGACCATTAGATTTGACCACTGAACTTGCTGATTATATCACACAAACTGATTATTGACATGTTTTTATGTGAAAAAGGCTTGCTTAGTACCGTGACCAATGAGATGACCAAAAAAGCCCTCTCCAGGTTCAGCCATGAGGAGCACCAGCCCCAACACGAGAAACACTGCCAGAAGTTTCATCCTGAAAACAAGAAGCAAACACAGTGCAGCAACACACAGCTGTCACAGCTTCATAGAGACCTGGGAAGACACAGTCATTATGTGTTGGAATACAAGTCAAGATATACATTTATTTCCTAACCCTTGTTATCATTTAAGATATGGATCAAATAAGTATTGCTTACCTTTCAGTGAACGACAAAGTCAAAAGATCGTTGTCAAAAACAGAGCAGGGCAGAAGATCTACAAGCAAATTGAGTCTATGTGCCTAATGGTGGAGACATACAGGACTCTTTATATAGGCAAGGAGGAATTTGTTTACTCAATGTTTGTTTATTATTAAGTAATATTATTTGAAGGACACGCATGTGTTTCTGTTGGATTTCTTCATATGGGTTTATGTGGGCAAATAACATGTCTATAGTCTCAACCATCAAGATGATGTGAGTCTTCTCAGGGCTTCTTCCTCTCATCACTGCTTCACAGCTAAAAGTTTACTGAAGTTCAGGAAAAATAATAACAAACAATCGCGTCTCATGTCGCCTTTCTTAAATAACAGTAATGACTTCAAATAAAATGAACTCATGAGTTACATCATGACATATCTCCACCTGTTCCATTGTTGACTTTACCCTGAATTTGGATTTTCATTTCATGATGTGCAGTCAGAACATTCCAAAAAGGTGTTCATTGTTAAACAAAATCCTATCAAACTCACGATAAAATGCTGGTTTGTTGGTCTGGCTGGTTGTCAGAATTGAATCATAAAAAAACAAGCATCAAAGATATTAGGGATAGGGAAGATATTGCAGAGGATATCACTGCTATTTGATTACATTTAATCACAGCTTTCGACAATCACAGCAACAGGTTTTCACGGTGAAATTAGCATTACAATGCTGCCTTTACATCTTCATTTTCTGTTCAATTCATCTTTAATTTATGCTTAATTTACATTGAATCCCATTCAATTCATTGGCTATCGGCAGTGTGGCTAGCTGGGTTTTTAGAGGTAAACCATAGTCAAAGGTTTTTGACTAGTGCCTGGCTGCTTGTTTCCTTACACGCTGTCAGCCTCACTCAGGGTTTCAACACAACTATGATGACGAGTCCTAAACTATAAACTGTGAACTAAACTAAGGATACATTTTCATATAACACTAGAGAACTCTAATAGTAATAGGAACATGAAACAGGATAAACATCACAACTGCAGAAATGTTCAGGCCTGTTGAACATTAAGGACATTTCTCTCATCAGTACACCAGGATGCTACAATATTATCAGCTTAACACATTAATGTATGAATATAACTGAATTGTTAACTGTGCTTTACTGTAAAATGACCATCAACCAATGTCAATCAATCAAATTAATCAACATCTTGCTTATCATACACCGAATCCCATTCAACTAACTAGCCATTCAAATATAAACAGCATGATTTTCTTCACCTGCTTCTAATGCCAAAGACAAACTGTCTTCTGTTGTCTCTCCTGTGATATGGGACCGAGACTGAAGAAATGTTGTTTTTTGGTGGCCAAGAACAGGTGCAGCTTTTTAAAATGTTGTTTGTGTGTTTGCTCAAGATCAACACAGTAATTCATGTCACCTGTGTTGATGCCGTCAGGGTCATCAGTAACATTGAGCTCCCGCTTAAATAATTGTGAGATGTAGTATAAGATCGTCCGCTCTGAAGATTTGAGTGAGGATGTAAACTCCCAATATCATAGAATTCTCAGTCTAGCAAGTAGAGTTGAGAAGGCGATAATGTTTTATGTTGGATGATCAGTTAACTTTCGACATTTCTTCTGTTGCGGCTTCAACAAGAATCAACAGACCTTCTCTCCCTCTCTCTCTCTCTCTCTCTCTCTCTCTCTCTCTCTCTCTCTCTCTCTCTCTCTCTCTCTCTCTCTCTCATATTGTGTGTGTGTGTCTGTAGATGCTTGCGTCTATTACAAAGAAGCTGTTAAGCTTAATGGCTATCTTACCCACTTCTCTAAATTGTCATCTCTGTTTAACGGTAGATGTGTGTGTGCGTGTGTGTGTGTGCAGATGTCTACATGGTCTTTGTGATAAGATTGGGGGCTATGATAACTCAAAGAAGCTGTTGTGCCACCGTTACCAGTGGGATGACTCTAGCTTACCTACTTCTCCGAAGCCAGTTTTCTTGTTGTCACTTAGAGGAACAACAACTATTGTGAGAGACACAAATAGAGAAGTAATTGTTGTATTGCCTTTTTTATTTAAATGTTAGTTTGATAGGCAAGTTCCTTCAAAATATATTTGGTTTTTTTTGCAATTTGTTTTTATTGAAGCAAACATTGTACATGACATTGTGCATACAGTTGTAGGATATTTTGGAGATCATATTTCATATAGAAAGAGGGGGAAGAGGAGAGAGAGAAAGAGCTATAGAGAAGGAAGGAAGGTTGTATTATCACTATTGTTGTTAAACTTTATACATAGACCCTGAGGTAGAGTACAAGTAGAATGGAATTGCGTTGATGCCATAGGGTACATACAGTTCTTACAGGATGATGTCAAACAGCAATGTAGGCTAGTACAAATTGCATAGGTTGTGATAGAGAGAGAGAGGGGAAAGAAACAGAAGAAAAAAACAGAGACAGGACATCCCACCCAGAAACCTCCCCCAACCCCACGTCACACAACCCCATCCTGGCCTGCCTGAGATGTAAAATAAAATGAAAAAAGAAAAAAAAGGAACTATTCGGTGTTGTGGTATTCAGTCACTGGTCTGGCATAGCCTGTAAATCTGTGAAATAAGAGAGGGAAGGTTGCCATCTCTGATAGAACTTATCGGTGTGGCACCTCAAAGTGTACTTGAATTCCCGAGTCTAAGAAAGTACATTGTATCCTTAAGCATTGCGAAATAGAGGGAGGGGTGAGGGATTTCCAATGTAGGAGCAGGCGTTGTCTGGCAAGCAAAGAGGTGAACATATTCATTTCCTTTTGTGTGGTGTTAAGTTGGCGTAGGTCATATGGAGTGCTGAAGATGGCAATATAAGGGGAGGGTTGAACTTGCATTCCCAATATGGTGGACAGTGTGTTGAAGTAACCCGCCCAGTAGTTGAGGAAAATATATTTGTATTGACAAGAATGAGCTCGTCATCACTTGTCTTCCCTCCGCTTTTCTCTTTTAGGTACTTACTGATTTTGTAGTTGGTGAGCAAATCTTTTTGTCTTTTTACGCATAACGGCTTTCGTTGCTCAAGTTTCTCATTGATTGATTCTGTACACTTCCTCAGCCTCAGAGAATTGTTCTCTAAGGATAAGCCTTATTGAGTCTTTGGAACAGTAAATGTAAATGTTTTCATATGTTTGAACCTCTGTCGTTATAGAAATCAGAAATATAAAGTTGTGAAATATCAATTTCCACGCACAAGAGGATTCTTCAGGGAAGAAAAGTCTTCCTTGGCAGAGCAAAGGTTGGGAGACACTGCTTTACACAATAAGAAGCCACTAGCTGAGGGTTTTTGGTGTTTGGCATTTGATCCTGGAGTAAGCGCCTCTCTTCTGGCTCGGATAACTCAGCCAGGTCACATTGTAGCCCTAATATCTATCTATATCTATATCTATATCTATATCTATATCTACATCTATATATCAGCTCACCCAGACCGGCTCAGCCATCTTTGGGTCACCTCACTATGACTTGTTCTTTCCTCTTTGAATCCCTTTGTTCAGCTCTCCTCCAGAATCAGAATCAGAATCAGAATCAGAATCAGAATCAGAATCAGAATCAGAATCGCTTTATTCGCCAGTTAAGTTAACACTTGAATTTGCTCTGGTCCTTGGTGCGTACAAATAACATAAAAAGACAACAAGAAACAACATTTAAAACAACATATAAAACAACTTATAAGAACAGCAGCTCAGGAATAATTAAATTAAAAAACACACTAAATGAAATAAATTAACTAAATGAATACTGTTGAATAAAGTGTTAAAAAATGTGCAGGGGTTTATTGTAATAAATTAACTAAATTGAAAATTGTTAAGTAAGTAAAGTGAATGTGCAGGGGTTTGTTGTCAAGTCAGTGGAAGACCCGGGCCTTGCTGATAAAGCCCACTGCAGAGGGAAAGAAGCTGGATTTGTGGCGTGAGGTTTTGGTCCTGATGGACCTCAGCCTCCTGCCAGAGGGGAGGGTTAAAAACTGTTTGTGTCCAGGGTGGGAGGGGTCGGCCAGAATCTTGCCTGCCCGCTTCAGGGTCCGGGAGGCGTACAGGTCCTGGAGGGACCTTGTCCTTGGCAGTGGCTGCAGCGAACCAGACGGTGATGGAAGAGGTGAGGATGGACTCAATGATGGCAGAGTAGAAGTGCACCATCATTGTCTTTGGCAGGCTGAACTTCTTCAGCTGCCGCAGGAAGAACATCCTTTGCTGGGCTTTTTTGGTGAGGGAGCTGATGTTGAGCTCCCACTTGAGGTCCTGGGATATAATGGATCCCAGGAAACGAAAGACTCCACAGTGTCAACTGGGGAGTCACACAGAGTGATGGGGGTGGTTGGGGCTGCGTTCAGTCGAAAATCCACGACCATCTGCTTTGTTTTCAGAGCGTTAAGCTCCAGATTGTTCTACCCGCACCAATTCACCAGACGGTCAATCTCCTGCCTATAGGCGGACTCGTCCCCATCAGAGATACAAGGAGAAGAGTAGAGGGGAAAGAACACAGCCTTGAGGGGAACCGGTGCAGATGGGAGCTGGGAGAGCTTGTCCTGCAGCAGTGAGGGGATGATAGTGTTGAAGGCAGAGCTGAAGTCAACCAACAGGCTCCTGGCGTAGGTTCCTGCGGAGTCCAGGTGCTAACGGGTGAAGTGAAGGGCTATGTTGACAGCGTCGTCTACAGACCTGTTGGCTCTGTAGGCAAACTGCAGGGGGTCCAGGAGGGGGTCCAGGAGGGATTTCAGGTGGGGGAGCACCAGGCGCTCAAAGGCCTTCTTGACTACAGATGTCAGAGCGACGGGTCTGTAGTTATTAAGTCCTGTGGACCTTGGCTTCTTGGGGATGGGGATGATGGTGGACGCTTTGAAGCAGGCTGGTACATGGCATGTCTCTAATGAGGTGTTGAAGATGTCACCTTGCTTCCTTTAACATAATAATGACTACAAATAAATTGAAATCATGCAGACTACTGAGTTGGATTATGACATTTTCTCCAACTTCTCCCTTGTTGACTTTACTCTGAATTTGAAACTGGGTGGAGTAATATCTGTTATGCACTAAGTCAGGTTATACTGCTGAGACAAATGTTCCAGTTACAAACAGTATATTAGTAATACAATATACCAAGACACAACAATAGATCTAACACTGATGGAGACATTACATTACATTACATTACGATCATTTGGCAGACGCTTTTATCCAAAGCGACTTACATTACATTACCACCCTTCGCAGAGGGGGGAGCAATTGAGGGTTCGGTGCCTTGCTCAGGGGCGCCTCGGCAGGGCCTCGAACCAGAGACCCTGAGACAACAGCTGTCTAAATACACTCCCTGTTCAAGCACAAGTTCAGACTTTATTTTGTTTATGTGAGCATCTCAAAATGACACAAAACTGTTCCAGTCATGATCGTGCTTAGAGGGGCACAGAGGGAGAGGAACCAAAACTGCTTCAAAGGTTCTAAATCTAACAAAATCTGTTTGGATCATCTCAAATCCATTATCTGTATCGGCTTATCTCTGTTGGGTTGCAGGGTTGCTGGAGCCAAGCCCAGCTGTCAATGGGCGAGGGCCGGGTACACCCTAGATAGGTTGTTCATCGCAGGGCACACATACAATTTGGAATCACTTAATTAACCTGCATGTCTTTGGACTGTGGGAGGAAGCTGGAGAACCTGGAGAGAACCCACGCAGACACGGGGAGAACATGCAAACTCCACACAGAAAGGCCCAGGTCTCGTACTCACAACCTTCCCACAAGTGCTAACCACTGCACCACGGTGCCGCCATCATTTCAAATCATCATTTAAAAATTGTCTTTCATCAGACTTGTTCAATTCAGTTTTTAAATAAGCAAACAAAGGTTTTTGAGTTTTTATAATGCTGATTTATTCATTCATTCAAGCAGAAAGCTCAATTTATTGACTTACATCTTTCCAATCAAAACAGTTTAGATTTTTTTTTCAAATGACTTTTATCCAAATTTGCTCTCCACGTTATCACAGGAAAAAAAGGTTCTGTATGTTTTGTCTCATCTAAACATTAGATGAAGGAGCATGAATAATGGCTCCAGCACACCAATCACTGCAGATTGTTGTCAGCAGCTTGGTCAAGGTTCTCCTGCTGCAACTGGTCCTCGTCCCCTTGAATACAGCTGGAGGAAGAGAAAGAGCATCTCACTTTACCAACAACAACAATAATAATAATAATAATAAAGTCGTAAGTATATACTTTATAATAATAATAAAGTATATAGATTGATAACATTGAATGTGGAATGGTGCAAGTTAGTACTTATATTAATTCTCTGTTAGTTGTACTTGTTCTTACCGGTTCACGACCCATCCAGCCGCTAAATTAAAGAGACAAGACCAATACATTTTATCACTGAACTTGCTGATTATATCACACAAACTGATTATTAACATGTTTTTTTGTGAAAAAGGCTTGCTTAGTACCGTGACCAACTCCACGCAATATGTGATGAAAAAAGCCCTCTCCAGGTTCAGCCATGAGGAGCACCAGCCCCAACACGAGAAACACTGCCAGAAGTTTCATCCTGAAAACAAGAAGCAAACACAGTGCAGCAACACACAGCTGTCACAGCTTCATAGAGACTTGGGAAGAAACAGTCATTATGTGTTGGAATACAAGTCATAATATACATTTATTTCCTTTCCCTTGTTATCATTTAAAATAAGGATTAAATAAGTATTGCTTACCTTTCAGTGAACGACAAAGTCAAAAGATCGTTGTCAAAAACAGAGCAGGGCAGAAGATCTACAAGCAAATTGAGTCTATGTGCCTAATGGTGGAGACATACAGGACTCTTTATATAGGCAAGGATGAATTTGTTTACTCAATGTTTGTGTATTATTGAGCAATGTAACTTGAAGGACACGCATGTGTTTCTGTTGGATTTCCTCATAAGGGTTTATATTGACAAATAACTTGTCATTAATCTCAACCAGGAAGATGAAGTGAGTCCACTCAGGGCTTCCTCCGCTCATCACTGCTTCACAGCTAAAGGCTGATTAAACATCAAACAATCTCATCTCATGTCACCTTTCTTCCTTAAACATAATAATGACTTCAAATAAACTGAAATCATGCAGACTACTGAGTTGGATTATGACATTTTCTCCAACTTCTCCCTTTTTGACTTTACTCTGAGTTTGAAACTGGGTGGAGTAATATCTGTTATGCACTAAGTCAGGTTATACTGCTGAGACAAATGTTCCAGTTACAAACAATACATTAGTAATACAATATGCCAAGAAACAACAATAGATCTAACACTGATGGAGACAACAGCTGTCTAAAACCACTCCCTGTTCAAGCACAAGTTCAGACTTTATTTTGTTTATGTGAGCATCTCAAAATGACACAAACTGTTCCAGTCAGGATCATGCTTAGAGGGGCACAGAGGGAGAGGAACCAAAACTGCTTCAATGTAACTAAATCTAACAAAATCTGTTTGAATCATTTCAAATCCATTATCTGTATCGGCTTATCTCTGTTGGGTTGCGGGGTCGCTGGAGCCAATCCCAGCTGTCACTGGGCGAGTGCCAGGTACACCCTAGATAGGTCACCAGTTCATCGCAGGGCACACATATAATTTGGAGTCACCTAATTAACCTGCATGTCTTTGGACTGTGGGAGGAAGCCGGAGAACCTGGAGATAACCCACGCAGACACGGGAGAACATGCAAACTCCACACAGAAAGGCCCAGGTCTCGTACTCACAACCTTCCCACAAGTGCTAACCACTGCACCACCGTGCCGCCATCATTTCAAATCATCATTTAAAAATCTTTCATCAGACTTGTTCAATTCAGATTTTAAATAAGCAAACAAAGAGATTTTTGAGTTTTTATAATGCTGATTTATTCATTCATTCAAGCAGAAAGCTCAACTCATTGACTTACATCTTTCCAATCAAAGCAGTTTAGATCTTTTTTTCAAATCACTTTTTTTCAAAATTTGCTCTCCATGTTATTACAGGAAAGAAAGGCACAGCATGTTTTGTCTCATCCAAACATTAGATGAAGAACCATAAAGAATGGCTCCAGCACACCAATCACTGCAGATTGTTGTCAGCAGCTTGGTCAAGGTTCTCCTGCTGCAACTGGTCCTTGTCCCCTTGAATACAGCTGGAGGAAGAGAAAGAGTATTCCACTTTACCAGCAACAACAATAATAATAATAATAATAATAAAGTCGTAAATATATACTTTATAATAATAATAAAGTATATAGTTTGCTTACATTGAATGTGGAATGGTGCAAGTTAGTACTTATATTAATTCTCTTTTAGTTGTACTTGTTCTTACCGGTTCGCGACCCATTTAGCCGCTAAATTAAAGAGACAAGACCAATACATTTTATCACTGAACTTGCTGATTATATCACACAAACTGATTATTGACATGTTTTTATGTGAAAAAGGCTTGCTTTGTACCGTGACCAAGATGACCCAAAAAGCCCTCTCCAGGTTCAGCCATGAGGAGCACCAGCCCCAACACGAGAAACACTGCCAGAAATTTCATCCTGAAAACAAGAAGCAAACACAGTGCAGCAACACACAGCTGTCACAGCTTCATAGAGACTTGGGAAGAAACAGTCATTATGTGTTGGAATACAAGTCAAGATATACATTTATTTCCTAACCCTTGTTATCAATTAAAAGAAGGATTAAATAAGTATTGCTTACCTTTCAGTGAACGACAAAGTCAAAAGATTGTTGTCAAAAAAAGAGCAGAGCAGAAGATCTACAAGCAAATTGAGTCTATGTGCCTAATGGTGGAGACATACAGGACTCTTTATATAGGCAAGGATGAATTTGTTCACTCAATGTTTGTGTATTATTAAGCAATATTATTTGAAGGACACGCATGTGTTTCTGTTGGATTTCTTCATATGGGTTTTTTGTGGGCAAATAACGTGTCTAGTCTCAACCACCAAGATGATGTGAGTCTACTCAGGGCTTCTTCCTCTCATCACTGCTTCACAGCTAAAAGTTTACTGAAGTTCAGGAAAAATAATAACAAACAATTGCGTCTCATGTCGCCTTTCTAAAATAACAGTAATGACTTCAAACAAAATGAACTCATGAGTTACATCATGACATATCTCTACCTTTTCCATTGTTGACTTTACTCTGAATTTGCTGCATGATGTGCAGTCAGAACATTCCAAAAAGGTGTTCATTGTTAAACAAAATCTTATCAAACTCACGATAAAATGCTGGTTTGTTGGTCTGGCTGGTTGTCAGAATTGAATCATAAAAAAACAAGCATCAAAGATATTAGGGATAGGGAAGATATTGCAGAGGATATCACTGCTATTTGATTACATTTAATCACAGCTTTCGACAATCACAGCAACAGGTTTTCACGGTGAAATTAGCATTACAATGCTGCCTTTACATCTTCATTTTCTGTTCAATTCATCTTTAGTTTATGCTTAATTTACATTGAATCCCATTCAATTCATTGGCTATCGGCAGTGTGGCTAGCTGGGTTTTTAGAGGTAAATCATAGTCAAAGGTTTGATTCCTTTAGTGCCTGGCTGCTTGTTTCCTTACACGCTGTCAGCCTCACTCAGGGTTTCAACACAACTTTGATGACGAGCCCTAAACTATGAACTGCAAACTAAGTTAAGGATATATTCTCATACAACACAAGAGAACTCTAATAGTAATAGGAACATGAAACAGGATAAGCATCACAACTGCAGAAATGTTCAGGCCTGTTGAACATTGAGGACATTTCTCTCATCAGTACACCAGGATGCTACAATATTATCAGCTTAACACATTAATGTATGAATATAACTGAATTGTTAACTGTGCTTTACTGTAAAATGACCATCAACCAATGTCAATCAATCAAATAAATCAACATCTTGCTTATCATACACCGAATCCCATTCAATTTACTAACCATTCAAAGATAAACAGCATGATTTTCTTCACCTGCTTCTAATGCCAAAGACAAACTGTCTTCTGTTGTCTCTCCTGTGATATGGGACCGAGACTGAAGAAATGTTGTTTTTTGGTGGCCAAGAACAGGTGCAGCTTTTTAAAATGTTGTTTGTGTGTTTGCTCAAGATCAACACAGTAATTAATGTCACCTGTGTTGATGCCGTCAGGGTCATCAGTAACATTGAGCTCCCGCTTGAATAAATGTGAGATGTAGTATAAGATCATCCGCTCTGAAGATTTAAGTGAGGATGTAAACTCCCAATATCATAGAATTCTCAGTCTAGCAAGTAGAGTTGAGAAGGAGATAATGTTTTATGTTGGATGATCAGTTAACTTTCGACATTTCTTCTGTTGCGGCCTCAACAAGGATCAACAGACATTCTCTCTCTCTCTCTCGCTCTCGCTCTCGCTCTCTCTCTCTCTCATATTGTGTGTGTGTGTCTGTAGATGCTTGCGTCTATTACAAAGAAGCTGTTAAGCTTAATGGCTATCTTACCCACTTCTCTAAATTGTCATCTCTGTTTAACGGTAGATGTGTGTGTGCAGATGTCTACATGGTCTTTGTGATTAGATTGGGGGCTATGATAACTCAAAGAAGCTGTTGTGCCACCGTTACCAGTTGGATGACTCTAGCTTACCTACTTCTCCAAAGCCAGTTTTCCTGTTGTCACTTAGAGGAACAACAACTATTGTGAGAGACACAAATAGAGAAGTAATTGTTGTATTGCCTTTTTTTTATTTAAATGTTAGTTTGATAGGCAAGTTCCTTCAAAATATATTTGTTTTTTTTTGCAATTTGTTTTTATTGAAGCAAACATTGTACATGACATTGTGCATACAGTTGTAGGATATTTTGGAGATCATATTTTTAAATAGAAAGAGGGGGAAGAGGAGAGAGAGAAAGAGCTATAGAGAAGGAAGGAAGGTTGTATTATAACTACTATTGTTGTTAATCTTTATACATAGACCCTGAGGTAGAGTACAAGTAGAAAGGAATTGCGTTGATGCCATAGGGTACATACAGTTCTTACAGGATGATGTCAAACAGCAATGTAGGCTAGTACAAATTGCATAGGTTGTGATAGAGAGAGAGAGGGCAAAGAAACAGAAGAAAAAAACAGAGACAGGACATCCCACCCAGAAACCTCCCCCAACCCCACATCACACAACCCCATCCGGGCCTGCCTGAGATGTAAAATAAAATGAAATAATAATAAAAAAAGGAACTATTCGGTGTTGTGGTATTCAGTCACTGGTCTGGCATAGCCTGTAAATCTGTGAAATAAGAGAGGGAAGGTTGCCATCTCTGATAGAACTTATCGGTGTGGCACCTCAAAGTGTACGTGATTTCTTGAGTCTAAGAAAGTACATTGTATCCTTAAGCCATTGCTAAATAGAGGGAGGGGTGAGGGATTTCCAATGTAGGAGCAGGCGTCGTCTGGCAAGCAAAGAGGTGAACATGATCATTTTCTTTTGTGTGGTGTTAAATTGGCGTAGGTCATATGGAGTGCCGAAGATGGCAATATAAGGGGAGGATTGAACTTGCATTCCCAATATGGTGGACAGAGTTTTGAAGTAACCCGCCCAGTAGTTGAGGAAAATATATTTGTATTGACAAGAATGAGCTCGTCATCACTTGTCTTCCCTCCGCTTTTCTCTTTTAGGTACTTACTGATTTTGTAGTTGGTGAGCAAATCTTTTTGTCTTTTTACGCATAACGGCTTTCGTTGCTCAAGTTTCTCATTGATTGATTCTGTACACTCCCTCAGCCTCAGAGAATTGTTCTCTAAGGATAAGCCTTATTGAGTCTGTGGAACAGTAAATGTAAATGTTTTCATATGTTTGAACCTCTGTCGTTATAGAAATCAGAAATATAAAGTTGTGAAATATCAATTTCCACGCACAAGAGGATTCTTCAGGGAAGAAAAGTCTTCCTTGGCAGAGCAAAGGTTGGGAGACACTGCTTTACACAATAAGAAGCCACTAGCTGAGGGTTTTTGGTGTTTGGCATTTGATCCTGGAGTAAGCGCCTCTCTTCTGGCTCGGATAACTCAGCCAGGTCACATTGTAGCCCTAATATCTATCTATATCTATATCTATATCTATATTTATATATCAGCTCACCCAGACCGGCTCAGCCATCTTTGGGTCACCTCACTATGACTTGTTCTTTCCTCTTTGAATCCCTTTGTTCAGCTCTCCTCTAGAATCAGAAACAGAATCAGAATCAGAATCGCTTTATTCGCCAGTTAAGTTAACACTTACGATGAATTTGCTCTGGTCCTTGGTGCGTACAAATAACGTAAAAAGACAACAAGAAACAACATTTAAAACAACATATAAAACAACTTATAAGAACAGCAGCTCAGGAATAATTAAATTAAAAAACACACTAAATGAAATAAATTAACTAAATGAATACTGTTGAATAAAGTGTTAAAAAATGTGCAGGGGTTTATTGTAATAAATTAACTGAATTGAAAACTGTTAAGTAAAGTAAAGTGAATGTGCAGAGGTTTGTGTGAAGTCAGTGGAAGACCTTGAGGCCTTGCTGATAAAGCCCACTGCAGAGGGAAAGAAGCTGGATTTGTGGCGTGAGGTTTTGGTCCTGATGGACCTCAGCCTCCTGCCAGAGGGGAGGGTTAAAAACTGTTTGTGTCCAGGGTGGGAGGGGTCGGCCAGAATCTTGCCTGCCCGCTTCAGGGTTCGGGAGGCGTACAGGTCCTGGAGGGACCTTGTCCTTGGCAGTGGCTGCAGCGAACCAGACGGTGATGGAGGAGGTGAGGATGGACTCAATGATGGCAGAGTAGAAGTGCACCATCATTGTCTTTGGCAGGCTGAACTTCTTCAGCTGCCGCAGGAAGAACATCCTTTGCTGGGCTCTTTTGGTGAGGGAGCTGATGTTGAGCTCCCACTTGAGGTCCTGGGATATAATGGATCCCAGGAAACGAAATGACTCCACAGTGTCAACTGGGGAGTCACACAGAGTGATGGGGGTGGTTGGGGCTGCGTTCAGTCGAAAATCCACGACCATCTGCTTTGTTTTCAGAGCGTTAAGCTCCAGATTGTTCTACCCGCACCAATTCACCAGACGGTCAATCTCCTGCCTATAGGCGGACTCGTCCCCATCAGAGATACAAGGAGAAGAGTAGAGGGGAAAGAACGCAGCCTTGAGGGGAACCGGTGCAAATGGGAGCTGGGAGAGCTTGTCCTGCAGCAGTGAGGGGATGATAGTGTTGAAGGCAGAGCTGAAGTCAACCAACAGGATCCTGGCGTAGGTTCCTGCGGAGTCCAGGTGCTAACGGGGGAAGTGAAGGGCTATGTTGACAGCGTCATCTACAGACCTGTTGGCTCTGTAGGCAAACTGCAGGGGTCCAGGAGGGATTTCAGCTGTCCTGTGGTTCTTGGCTTCTTGGGGATGGGGATGATGGTGGACGCTTCGAAGCAGGCTGGTACATGGCATGTGTCTAATGAGGTGTTGAAGATGTCACCTTTCTTCTTTTAACATAATAATGACTACAAATAAATTGAAATCATGCAGACTACTGAGTTGGATTATGACATTTTCTCCAACTTCTCCCTTGTTGACTTTACTCAGGTCAGGTTATACTGCTGAGACAAATGTTCCAGTTACAAACAGTATATTATTAATACAATATACCAAGACACAACAATAGATCTAACACTGATGGAGACAACAGCTGTCTAAAAACACTCCCTGTTCAAGCACAAGTTCAGACTTTATTTTGTTTATGTGAGCATCTCAAAATTACACAGAGGGAGAGGAACCAAAACTGCTTCAATGGATCTAAATCTAACAAAATCTGTTTGGATCATCTCAAATCCATTATCTGTATAGGCTTATCTCTGTTGGGTTGCAGGGTTGCTGGAGCCAATCCCAGCTGTCACTGGGCGAGGGCCAGGTACACCCTAGATAGGTCACCAGTTCATCCCAGGGCACACATACAATTTGGAATCACTTAATTAGCCTGCATGTCTTTGGACTGTGGGAGAAAGCCGGAGAACCTGGAGAGAACCCACGCAGACACGGGGAGAACATGCAAACTCCACACAGAAAGGCCCAGGTCTCGTACTCACAACCTTCCCACAAGTGCTTACCACTGCACCACCGTGAAGCCATCATCTCAAATCATCATTTAAAAATTGCCTTTCATCAGACTTGTTCAATTCAGTTTTTAGATAAGCAAACAAAGAGATTTTTGAGTTTTTATAATGCTGATTTATTCATTCATTCAAGCAGAAAGCTCAATTTATTGACTTACATCTTTCCAATCAAAACAGTTTCAATTTTAAATGACTTTTTTCAAAATTTGCTCTCCATGTTATCACAGGAAAAAAAGGTTCTCTATGTTTTGTCTCGTCTAAACATTAGATGAAGAAGCATGAAGAATGGCTCCAGCACACCAATCACTGCAGATTGTTGTCAGCAGCTTGGTCAAGGTTCTCCTGCTGCAACTGGTCCTCGTCCCCTCGAATACAGCTGGAGGAAGAGAAAGAGCATCTCACTTTACTAACAACAACAATAATAATAATAATAATAAAGTCGTTAATATATACTTTATAATAATAAAGTATAAAGTTTGATTACATTGAATGTGGAATGGTGCAAGTTAGTACTTATATTAATTCTCTGTTAGTTCTACTTGTTCTTACCGGTTCACAAGTGCTCCGGTCGCTAAATTAAAGAGACAAGACCATCACATTTTATCACTGAACTTGCTGATTACATCACACAAACTGATAATTAACATGTTTTTATGTGAAAAAGGCTTGCTTAGTACCGTGAGCAACGATGAAACTAAGAAAGCCCTCTCCAGGTTCAGCCATGAGGAGCACCAGCCCCAACACCAGAAACACTGCCAGAAGTTTCATCCTGAAAACAAGAAGCAAACACAGTGCAGCAACACACAGCTGTCACAGCTTCATAGAGACTTGGGAAGAAACAGTCATTATGTGTTGGAATACAAGTCAAGATATACATTTATTTCCTTTCCCTTGTTATCATTTAAAATAAGGATTAAATAAGTATTGCTTACCTTTCAGTGAACGACAAAGTCAAAAGATCGTTGTCAAAAACAGAGCAGGGCAGAAGATCTACAAGCAAAGTGAGTCTATGTGCCTAATGGTGGAGACATACAGGACTCTTTATATAGGCAAGGAGGAATTTGTTTACTCAATGTTTGTTTATTATTAAGTAATATTATTTGAAGGACACGCATGTGTTTCTGTTGGATTTCCTCATATGGGTTTATGTGGGCAAATAACATGTCTATAGTCTCAACCATCAAGATGATGTGAGTCTTCTCAGGGCTTCTTCCTCTCATCACTGCTTCACAGCTAAAAGTTTACTGAAGTTCAGGAAAAATAATAACAAACAATCGCGTCTCATGTCGCCTTTCTTAAATAACAGTAATGACTTCAAATAAAATGAACTCATGAGTTACATCATGACATATCTCCACCTGTTCCATTGTTGACTTTACCCTGAATTTGGATTTTCATTTCATGATGTGCAGTCAGAACATTCCAAAAAGGTGTTCATTGTTAAACAAAATCCTATCAAACTCACGATAAAATGCTGGTTTGTTGGTCTGGCTGGTTGTCAGAATTGAATCATAAAAAAACAAGCATCAAAGATATTAGGGATAGGGAAGATATTGCAGAGGATATCACTGCTATTTGATTACATTTAATCACAGCTTTCGACAATCACAGCAACAGGTTTTCACGGTGAAATTAGCATTACAATGCTGCCTTTACATCTTCATTTTCTGTTCAATTCATCTTTAATTTATGCTTAATTTACATTGAATCCCATTCAATTCATTGGCTATCGGCAGTGTGGCTAGCTGGGTTTTTAGAGGTAAATTATAGTCAAAGGTTTGATTCCTTTAGTGCCTGGCTGCTTGTTTCCTTACACACTGTCAGCCTCACTCAGGGTTTCAACACAACTATGATGACGAGTCCTAAACTATAAACTGTGAACTAAACTAAGGATACATTTTCATATAACACTAGAGAACTCTAATAGTAATAGGAACATGAAACAGGATAAACATCACAACTGCAGAAATGTTCAGGCCTGTTGAACATTAAGGACATTTCTCTCATCAGTACACCAGGATGCTACAATATTATCAGCTTAACACATTAATGTATGAATATAACTGAATTGTTAACTGTGCTTTACTGTAAAATGACCATCAACCAATGTCAATCAATCAAATTAATCAACATCTTGCTTATCATACACCGAATCCCATTCAACTAACTAGCCATTCAAATATAAACAGCATGATTTTCTTCACCTGCTTCTAATGCCAAAGACAAACTGTCTTCTGTTGTCTCTCCTGTGATATGGGACCGAGACTGAAGAAATGTTGTTTTTTGGTGGCCAAGAACAGGTGCAGCTTTTTAAAATGTTGTTTGTGTGTTTGCTCAAGATCAACACAGTAATTCATGTCACCTGTGTTGATGCCGTCAGGGTCATCAGTAACATTGAGCTCCCGCTTAAATAATTGTGAGATGTAGTATAAGATCCTCCGCTCTGAAGATTTGAGTGAGGATGTAAACTCCCAATATCATAGAATTCTCAGTCTAGCAAGTAGAGTTGAGAAGGCGATAATGTTTTATGTTGGATGATCAGTTAACTTTCGACATTTCTTCTGTTGCGGCTTCAACAAGAATCAACAGACCTTCTCTCTCTCTCTCTCTCTCTCTCTCTCTCTCTCTCTCTCTCTCTCTCTCTCCTCTCTCTCTCTCTCTCTCTCTCTCTCTCATATTGTGTGTGTGTGTCTGTAGATGCTTGCGTCTATTACAAAGAAGCTGTTAAGCTTAATGGCTATCTTACCCACTTCTCTAAATTGTCATCTCTGTTTAACGGTAGATGTGTGTGTGCGTGTGTGTGTGTGCAGATGTCTACATGGTCTTTGTGATAAGATTGGGGGCTATGATAACTCAAAGAAGCTGTTGTGCCACCGTTACCAGTGGGATGACTCTAGCTTACCTACTTCTCCGAAGCCAGTTTTCTTGTTGTCACTAGAGGAACAACAACTATTGTGAGAGACACAAATAGAGAAGTAATTGTTGTATTGCCTTTTTTATTTAAATGTTAGTTTGATAGGCAAGTTCCTTCAAAATACATTTGGTTTTTTTTGCAATTTGTTTTTATTGAAGCAAACATTGTACATGACATTGTGCATACAGTTGTAGGATATTTTGGAGATCATATTTCATATAGAAAGAGGGGGAAGAGGAGAGAGAGAAAGAGCTATAGAGAAGGAAGGAAGGTTGTATTATCACTATTGTTGTTAAACTTTATACATAGACCCTGAGGTAGAGTACAAGTAGAATGGAATTGCGTTGATGCCATAGGGTACATACAGTTCTTACAGGATGATGTCAAACAACAATGTAGGCTAGTACAAATTGCATAGGTTGTGATAGAGAGAGAGAGGGCAAAGAAACAGAAGAAAAAAACAGAGACAGGACATCCCACCCAGAAACCTCCCCCAACCCCACGTCACACAACCCCATCCTGGCCTGCCTGAGATGTAAAATAAAATGAAAAAAGAAAAAAAAGGAACTATTTGGTGTTGTGGTATTCAGTCACTGGTCTGGCATAGCCTGTAAATCTGTGAAATAAGAGAGGGAAGGTTGCCATCTCTGATAGAACTTATCGGTGTGGCACCTCAAAGTGTACTTGAATTCCCGAGTCTAAGAAAGTACATTGTATCCTTAAGCCATTGCGAAATAGAAGGAGGGGTGAGGGATTTCCAATGTAGGAGCAGGCGTTGTCTGGCAAGCAAAGAGGTGAACATATTCATTTCCTTTTGTGTGGTGTTAAGTTGGCGTAGGTCATATGGAGTGCCGAAGATGGCAATATAAGGGGAGGGTTGAACTTGCATTCCCAATATGGTGGACAGTGTGTTGAAGTAACCCGCCCAGTAGTTGAGGAAAATATATTTGTATTGACAAGAATGAGCTCGTCATCACTTGTCTTCCCTCCGCTTTTCTCTATTAGGTACTTACTGATTTTGTAGTTGGTGAGCAAATCTTTTTGTCTTTTTACGCATAACGGCTTTCGTTGCTCAAGTTTCTCATTGATTGATTCTGTACACTCCCTCAGCCTCAGAGAATTGTTCTCTAAGGATAAGCCTTATTGAGTCTTTGGAACAGTAAATGTAAATGTTTTCATATGTTTGAACCTCTGTCGTTATAGAAATCAGAAATATAAAGTTGTGAAATATCAATTTCCACGCACAAGAGGATTCTTCAGGGAAGAAAAGTCTTCCTTGGCAGAGCAAAGGTTGGGAGACACTGCTTTACACAATAAGAAGCCACTAGCTGAGGGTTTTTGGTGTTTGGCATTTGATCCTGGAGTAAGCGCCTCTCTTCTGGCTCGGATAACTCAGCCAGGTCACATTGTAGCCCTAATATCTATCTATATCTATATCTATATCTATATCTATATCTACATCTATATATCAGCTCACCCAGACCGGCTCAGCCATCTTTGGGTCACCTCACTATGACTTGTTCTTTCCTCTTTGAATCCCTTTGTTCAGCTCTCCTCCAGAATCAGAATCAGAATCAGAATCAGAATCGCTTTATTCGCCAGTTAAGTTAACACTTAAGATGAATTTGCTCTGGTCCTTGGTGCGTACAAATAACGTAAAAAGACAACAAGAAACAACATTTAAAACAACATATAAAACAACTTATAAGAACAGCAGCTCAGGAATAATTAAATTAAAAAACACACTAAATGAAATAAATTAACTAAATGAATACTGTTGAATAAAGTGTTAAAAAATGTGCAGGGGTTTATTGTAATAAATTAACTGAATTGAAAACTGTTAAGTAAAGTAAAGTGAACGTGCAGGGGTTGTTGTGAAGTCAGTGGAAGACCTTGAGGCCTTGCTGATAAAGCCCACTGCAGAGGGAAAGAAGCTGGATTTGTGGCGTGAGGTTTTGGTCCTGATGGACCTCAGCCTCCTGCCAGAGGGGAGGGTTAAAAACTGTTTGTGTCCAGGGTGGGAGGGGTCGGCCAGAATCTTGCCTGCCCGCTTCAGGGTCCGGGAGGCATACAGGTCCTGGAGGGACCTTGTCCTTGGCAGTGGCTGCAGCGAACCAGACGGTGATGGAGGAGGTGAGGATGGACTCAATGATGGCAGAGTAGAAGTGCACCATCATTGTCTTTGGCAGGCTGAACTTCTTCAGCTGCCGCAGGAAGAACATCCTTTGCTGGGCTTTTTTGGTGAGGGAGCTGATGTTGAGCTCCCACTTGAGGTCCTGGGATATAATGGATCCCAGGAAACGAAAGACTCCACAGTGTCAACTGGGGAGTCACACAGAGTGATGGGGGTGGTTGGGGCTGCGTTCAGTCGAGAATCCACGACCATCTGCTTTGTTTTCAGAGCGTTAAGCTCCAGATTGTTCTACCCGCACCAATTCACCAGACGGTCAATCTCCTGCCTATAGGCGGACTCGTCCCCATCAGAGATACAAGGAGAAGAGTAGAGGGGAAAGAACGCAGCCTTGAGGGGAACCGGTGCAGATGGGAGCTGGGAGAGCTTGTCCTGCAGCAGTGAGGGGATGATAGTGTTGAAGGCAGAGCTGAAGTCAACCAACAGGATCCTGGCGTAGGTTCCTGCGGAGTCCAGGTGCTAACGGGTGAAGTGAAGGGCTATGTTGACAGCGTCGTCTACAGACCTGTTGGCTCTGTAGGCAAACTGCAGGGGGTCCAGGAGGGGGTCCAGGAGGGATTTCAGCTGGGGGAGCACCAGGCGCTCAAAGGACTTCGTGACTACAGATGTCAGAGCGACGGGTCTGTAGTTATTAAGTCCTGTGGACCTTGGCTTCTTGGGGATGGGGATGATGGTGGACGCTTTGAAGCAGGCTGGTACATGGCATGTCTCTAATGAGGTGTTGAAGATGTCACCTTTCTTCTTTTAACATAATAATGACTACAAATAAATTGAAATCATGCAGACTACTGAGTTGGATTATGACATTTTCTCCAACTTCTCCCTTGTTGACTTTACTCTGAGTTTGAAACTGGGTGGAGTAATATCTGTTATGCACTAAGTCAGGTTATACTGGTGAGACAAATGTTCCAGTTACAAACAGTATATTAGTAATACAATATACCAAGACACAACAATAGATCTAACACTGATGGAGACAACAGCTGTCTAAAAACACTCCCTGTTTAAGCACAAGTTCAGACTTTATTTTGTTTATGTGAGCATCTCAAAATGACACAAAACTGTTCCAGTCAGGATCGTGCTTAGAGGGGCACAGAGGGAGAGGAACCAAAACTGCTTCAATGGATCTAAATCTAACAAAATCTGTTTGGATCATCTCAAATCCATTATCTGTATCGGCTTATCTCTGTTGGGTTGCAGGGTTGCTGGAGCCAATCCCAGCTGTCACTGGGCGAGGGCCAGGTACACCCTAGATAGGTCACCAGTTCATCCCAGGGCACACATACAATTTGGAATCACTTAATTAACCTGCATGTCTTTGGACTGTGGGAGGAAGCCGGAGAACCTGGAGAGAACCCACGCAGACACGGGGAGAACATGCAAACTCCACACAGAAAGGCCCAGGTCTCGTACTCACAACCTTCCCACAAGTGCTAACCACTGCACCACCGTGCCGCCATCATTTCAAATCATCATTTAAAAATTGTCTTTCATCAGACTTGTTCAATTCAGTTTTTAAATAAGCAAACAAAGAGGTTTTTGAGTTTTTATAATGCTGATTTATTCATTCATTCAAGCAGAAAGCTCAATTTATTGACTTACATCTTTCCAATCAAAACAGTTCATGTTCTGTATGTTTTGTCTCGTCTAAACATTAGATGAAGAAGCATGAAGAATGGCTCCAGCACACCAATCACTGCAGATTGTTGTCAGCAGCTTGGTCAAGGTTCTCCTGCTGCAACTGGTCCTTGTCCCCTTGAATACAGCTGGAGGAAGAGAAAGAGTATTCCACTTTACCAGCAACAACAATAATAATAATAATAATAAAGTCGTAAATATATACTTTATAATAATAATAAAGTATATAGTTTGCTTACATTGAATGTGGAATGGTGCAAGTTAGTACTTATATTAATTCTCTTTTAGTTGTACTTGTTCTTACCGGTTCGCGACCCATCCAGCCGCTAAATTAAAGAGACAAGACCAATACATTTTATCACTGAACTTGCTGATTATATCACACAAACTGATTATTAACATGTTTTTTTGTGAAAAAGGCTTGCTTAGTACCGTGACCAACTCCACGCCATATGTGATGAAAATAGCCCTCTCCAGGTTCAGCCATGAGGAGCACCAGCCCCAACACGAGAAACACTGCCAGAAGTTTCATCCTGAAAACAAGAAGCAAACACAGTGCAGCAACACACAGCTGTCACAGCTTCATAGAGACTTGGGAAGAAACAGTCATTATGTGTTGGAATACAAGTCATAATATACATTTATTTCCTTTCCCTTCTTATCATTTAAAATAAGGATTAAATAAGTATTGCTTACCTTTCAGTGAACGACAAAGTCAAAAGATCGTTGTCAAAAACAGAGCAGGGCAGAAGATCTACAAGCAAATTGAGTCTATGTGCCTAATGGTGGAGACATACAGGACTCTTTATATAGGCAAGGATGAATTTGTTTACTCAATGTTTGTGTATTATTGAGCAATGTAACTTGAAGGACACGCATGTGTTTCTGTTGGATTTCCTCATAAGGGTTTATGTTGACAAATAACTTGTCGTTAATCTCAACCAGGAAGATGAAGTGAGTCCACTCAGGGCTTCCTCCTCTCATCACTGCTTCACAGCTAAAGGCTGATTAAACATCAAACAATCTCATCTCATGTCACCTTTCTTCTTTAAACATAATAAGTGTTGTTGTCAGCAACTTGGTCAAGGTTCTCCTGCTGCAACTGGTCCTCCTTTCCACCATTAATCACGCTGGAGGAAGAGAAAGAGCATTCCACTTTACCAACAACAACAAAAACTTAATAACAATAATAATAATATAGTATATAGTTTGGTAACATTGAATGTGGAATGGTGCAAGTTAGTACTTATATTAATTCTTTGTTAGTTGTACTTGTTCATACTGATGGAGCAATCTTATGCCTAAATTGAAGAGACAAGACCATTAGATTTGACCACTGAACTTGCTGATTATATCACACAAACTGATTATTGACATGTTTTTATGTGAAAAAGGCTTGCTTAGTACCGTGACCAATGAGATGACCAAAAAAGCCCTCTCCAGGTTCAGCCATGAGGAGCACCAGCCCCAACACCAGAAACATTGCCAGAAGTTTCATCCTGAAAACAAGAAGCAAACACAGTGCAGCAACACACAGCTGTCACAGCTTCATAGAGACCTGGGAAGACACAGTCATTATGTGTTGGAATACAAGTCAAGATATACATTTATTTCCTAGCCCTTGTTATCATTTAAGATATGGATCAAATAAGTATTGCTTACCTTTCAGTGAACGACAAAGTCAAAAGATCGTTGTCAAAAACAGAGCAGGGCAGAAGATCTACAAGCAAAGTGAGTCTATGTGCCTAATGGTGGAGACATACAGGACTCTTTATATAGGCAAGGAGGAATTTGTTTACTCAATGTTTGTTTATTATTAAGTAATATTATTTGAAGGACACGCATGTGTTTCTGTTGGATTTCTTCATAAGGGTTTATGTGGGCAAATAATGTGTCTAGTCTCAACCACCAAGATGATGTGAGTCTACTCAGGGCTTCCTCCTCTCATCACTGCTTCACAGCTAAAAGTTTACTGAAGTTCAGGAAAAATAATAACAAACAATCGCGTCTCATGTCGCCTTTCTTAAATAACAGTAATGACTTCAAATAAAATGAACTCATGAGTTACATCATGACATATCTCCATCTGTTCCATTGTTGACTTTACCCTGAATTTGGATTTTCATTTCATGATGTGCAGTCAGAACATTCCAAAAAGGTGTTCATTGTTAAACAAAATCCTATCAAACTCACGATAAAATGCTGGTTTGTTGGTCTGGCTGGTTGTCAGAATTGAATCATAAAAAAACAAGCATCAAAGATATTAGGGATAGGGAAGATATTGCAGAGGATATCACTGCTATTTGATTACATTTAATCACAGCTTTCGACAATCACAGCAACAGGTTTTCACGGTGAAATTAGCATTACAATGCTGCCTTTACATCTTCATTTTCTGTTCAATTCATCTTTAATTTATGCTTAATTTACATTGAATCCCATTCAATTCATTGGCTATCGGCAGTGTGGCTAGCTGGGTTTTTAGAGGTAAATCATAGTCAAAGGTTTGATTCCTTTAGTGCCTGGCTGCTTGTTTCCTTACACGCTGTCAGCCTCACTCAGGGTTTCAACACAACTATGATGACGAGTCCTAAACTATAAACTGTGAACTAAACTAAGGATACATTTTCATATAACACTAGAGAACTCTAATAGTAATAGGAACATGAAACAGGATAAACATCACAACTGCAGAAATGTTCAGGCCTGTTGAACATTAAGGACATTTCTCTCATCAGTACACCAGGATGCTACAATATTATCAGCTTAACACATTAATGTATGAATATAACTGAATTGTTAACTGTGCTTTACTGTAAAATGACCATCAACCAATGTCAATCAATCAAATTAATCAACATCTTGCTTATCATACACCGAATCCCATTCAACTAACTAGCCATTCAAATATAAACAGCATGATTTTCTTCACCTGCTTCTAATGCCAAAGACAAACTGTCTTCTGTTGTCTCTCCTGTGATATGGGACCGAGACTGAAGAAATGTTGTTTTTTGGTGGCCAAGAACAGGTGCAGCTTTTTAAAATGTTGTTTGTGTGTTTGCTCAAGATCAACACAGTAATTCATGTCACCTGTGTTGATGCCGTCAGGGTCATCAGTAACATTGAGCTCCCGCTTAAATAATTGTGAGATGTAGTATAAGATCGTCCGCTCTGAAGATTTGAGTGAGGATGTAAACTCCCAATATCATAGAATTCTCAGTCTAGCAAGTAGAGTTGAGAAGGCGATAATGTTTTATGTTGGATGATCAGTTAACTTTCGACATTTCTTCTGTTGCGGCTTCAACAAGAATCAACAGACCTTCTCTCTCTCTCTCTCTCTCTCTCTCTCTCTCTCTCTCTCTCTCTCTCTCTCTCTCTCTCTCTCATATTGTGTGTGTGTGTCTGTAGATGCTTGCGTCTATTACAAAGAAGCTGTTAAGCTTAATGGCTATCTTACCCACTTCTCTAAATTGTCATCTCTGTTTAACGGTAGATGTGTGTGTGCGTGTGTGTGTGTGCAGATGTCTACATGGTCTTTGTGATAAGATTGGGGGCTATGATAACTCAAAGAAGCTGTTGTGCCACCGTTACCAGTGGGATGACTCTAGCTTACCTACTTCTCCGAAGCCAGTTTTCTTGTTGTCACTTAGAGGAACAACAACTATTGTGAGAGACACAAATAGAGAAGTAATTGTTGTATTGCCTTTTTTATTTAAATGTTAGTTTGATAGGCAAGTTCCTTCAAAATATATTTGGTTTTTTTTGCAATTTGTTTTTATTGAAGCAAACATTGTACATGACATTGTGCATACAGTTGTAGGATATTTTGGAGATCATATTTCATATAGAAAGAGGGGGAAGAGGAGAGAGAGAAAGAGCTATAGAGAAGGAAGGAAGGTTGTATTATCACTATTGTTGTTAAACTTTATACATAGACCCTGAGGTAGAGTACAAGTAGAATGGAATTGCGTTGATGCCATAGGGTACATACAGTTCTTACAGGATGATGTCAAACAGCAATGTAGGCTAGTACAAATTGCATAGGTTGTGATAGAGAGAGAGAGGGGAAAGAAACAGAAGAAAAAAACAGAGACAGGACATCCCACCCAGAAACCTCCCCCAACCCCACGTCACACAACCCCATCCTGGCCTGCCTGAGATGTAAAATAAAATGAAAAAAGAAAAAAAAGGAACTATTCGGTGTTGTGGTATTCAGTCACTGGTCTGGCATAGCCTGTAAATCTGTGAAATAAGAGAGGGAAGGTTGCCATCTCTGATAGAACTTATCGGTGTGGCACCTCAAAGTGTACTTGAATTCTCGAGTCTAAGAAAGTACATTGTATCCTTAAGCCATTGCGAAATAGAAGGAGGGGTGAGGGATTTCCAATGTAGGAGCAGGCGTTGTCTGGCAAGCAAAGAGGTGAACATATTCATTTCCTTTTGTGTGGTGTTAAATTGGCGTAGGTCGTTTGGAGTGCTGAAGATGGCAATATAAGGGGAGGGTTGAACTTGCATTCCCAATATGGTGGACAGTGTGTTGAAGTAACCCGCCCAGTAGTTGAGGAAAATATATTTGTATTGACAAGAATGAGCTCGTCATCACTTGTCTTCCCTCCGCTTTTCTCTTTTAGGTACTTACTGATTTTGTAGTTGGTGAGCAAATCTTTTTGTCTTTTTACGCATAACGGCTTTCGTTGCTCAAGTTTCTCATTGATTGATTCTGTACACTCCCTCAGCCTCAGAGAATTGTTCTCTAAGGATAAGCCTTATTGAGTCTTTGGAACAGTAAATGTAAATGTTTTCATATGTTTGAACCTCTGTCGTTATAGAAATCAGAAATATAAAGCTGTGAAATATCAATTTCCACGCACAAGAGGATTCTTCAGGGAAGAAAAGTCTTCCTTGGCAGAGCAAAGGTTGGGAGACACTGCTTTACACAATAAGAAGCCACTAGCTGAGGGTTTTTGGTGTTTGGCATTTGATCCTGGAGTAAGCGCCTCTCTTCTGGCTCGGATAACTCAGCCAGGTCACATTGTAGCCCTGATATCTATCTATATCTATATCTATATCTATATATCAGCTCACCCAGACCGGCTCAGCCATCTTTGGGTCACCTCACTATGACTTGTTCTTTCCTCTTTGAATCCCTTTGTTCAGCTCTCCTCCAGAATCAGAATCAGAATCAGAATCGCTTTATTCGCCAGTTAAGTTAACACTTACGATGAATTTGCTCTGGTCCTTGGTGCGTACAAATAACATAAAAAGACAACAAGAAACAACATTTAAAACAACATATAAAACAACTTATAAGAACAGCAGCTCAGGAATAATTAAATAAAAAAACACACTAAATGAAATAAATAAACTGAATTGAATACTGTTGAATAAAGTGTTAAAAAATGTGCAGGGGTTTATTGTAATAAATTAACTAAATTGAAAATTGTTAAGTAAAGTAAAGTGAATGTGCAGGGGTTTGTTGTGAAGTCAGAGGAAGACCCGGGCCTTGCTGATAAAGCCCACTGCAGAGGGAAAGAAGCTGGATTTGTGGCGTGAGGTTTTGGTCCTGATGGACCTCAGCCTCCTGCCAGAGGGGAGGGTTAAAAACTGTTTGTGTCCAGGGTGGGAGGGGTCGACCAGAATCTTGCCTGCCCGCTTCAGGGTCCGGGAGGCATACAGGTCCTGGAGGGACCTTGTCCTTGGCAGTGGCTGCAGCGAACCAGACGGTGATGGAGGAGGTGAGGATGGACTCAATGATGGCAGAGTAGAAGTGCACCATCATTGTCTTTGGCAGGCTGAACTTCTTCAGCTGCCGCAGGAAGAACATCCTTTGCTGGGCTTTTTTGGTGAGGGAGCTGATGTTGAGCTCCCACTTGAGGTCCTGGGATATAATGGATCCCAGGAAACGAAATGACTCCACAGTGTCAACTGGGGAGTCACACAGAGTGATGGGGGTGGTTGGGGCTGCGTTCAGTCGAAAATCCACGACCATCTGCTTTGTTTTCAGAGCGTTAAGCTCCAGATTGTTCTACCCGCACCAATTCACCAGACGGTCAATCTCCTGCCTATAGGCGGACTTGTCCCCATCAGAGATACAAGGAGAAGAGTAGAGGGGAAAGAACGCAGCCTTGAGGGGAACCGGTGCAAATGGGAGCTGGGAGAGCTTGTCCTGCAGCAGTGAGGGGATGATAGTGTTAAAGGCAGAGCTGAAGTCAACCAACAGGATCCTGGCGTAGGTTCCTGCGGAGTCCAGGTGCTAACGGGGGAAGTGAAGGGCTATGTTGACAGCGTCATCTACAGACCTGTTGGCTCTGTAGGCAAACTGCAGGGGGTCCAGGAGGGGGTCGGTGAGGGATTTCAGGTGGGGGAGCACCAGGCGCTCAAAGGACTTCATGACTACAGATGTCAGAGCGACGGGTCTGTAGTTATTAAGTCCTGTGGTCCTTGGCTTCTTGGGGATGGGGATGATGGTGGACGCTTTGGAGCAGGCTGGTACATGGCATGTCTCTAATGAGGTGTTGAAGATGTCACCTTTCTTCTTTTAACATAATAATGACTACAAATAAATTGAAATCATGCAGACTACTGAGTTGGATTATGACATTTTCTCCAACTTCTCCCTTTTTGACTTTACTCTGAATTTGATAATAAAGTCGTTAATATATACTTTATAATAATAATAAAGAATATAGTTTGATTACATTGAATGTGGAATGGTGCAAGTTAGTACTTATATCAATTCTCTGTTAGTTGTACTTGTTCTTACCGGTTCACGACCAATCCTGCCACTAAATTAAAGAGACAAGACCAATACATTTTATCACTGAACTTGCTGATTACATCACACAAACTGATTATTAACATGTTTTTTTGTGAAAAAGGCTTGCTTAGTACCGTGACCAATGAGATGACCAAAAAAGCCCTCTCCAGGTTCAGTCATGAGGAGCACCAGCCCCAACACCAGAAACACTGCCAGAAGTTTCATCCTGAAAACAAGAAGCAAACACAGTGCAGCAACACACAGCTGTCACAGCTTCATAGAGACTTGGGAAGAAATAGTCATTATGTGTTGGAATACAAGTCATAATATACATTTATTTCCTTTCCCTTGTTATCATTTAAAATACGGATTAAATAAGTATTGCTTACCTTTCAGTGAACGACAAAGTCAAAAGATCGTTGTCAAAAACAGAGCAGGGCAGAAGATCTACAAGCAAATTGAGTCTATGTGCCTAATGGTGGAGACATACAGGACTCTTTATATAGGCAAGGATGAATTTGTTTACTCAATGTTTGTGTATTATTGAGCAATGTTACTTGAAGGGCACGCATGTGTTTCTGTTGGATTTCCTCATAAGGGTTTATGTGGGCAAATAACTTGTCGTTAATCTCAACCAGGAAGATGAAGTGAGTCCACTCAGGGCTTCCTCCGCTCATCACTGCTTCACAGCTAAAGGCTGATTAAACATCAAACAATCTCATCTCATGTCACCTTTCTTCCTTAAACATAATAATGACTTCAAATAAACTGAAATCATGCAGACTACTGAGTTGGATTATGACATTTTCTCCAACTTCTCCCTTTTTGACTTTACTCTGAGTTTGAAACTGGGTGGAGTAATATCTGTTATGCACTAAGTCAGGTTATACTGCTGAGACAAATGTTCCAGTTACAAACAATACATTAGTAATACAATATGCCAAGAAACAACAATAGATCTAACACTGATGGAGACAACAGCTGTCTAAAACCATCCCTGTTCAAGCACAAGTTCAGACTTTATTTTGTTTATGTGAGCATCTCAAAATGACACAAAACTGTTCCAGTCATGATCGTGCTTAGAGGGGCACAGAGGGAGAGGAACCAAAACTGCTTCAATGTAACTAAATCTAACAAAATCTGTTTGAATCATTTCAAATCCATTATCTGTATCTGCTTATCTCTGTTGGGTTGCAGGGTTGCTGGAGCCAATCCCAGCTGTCACTGGGCGAGGGCCAGGTACACCCTAGATAGGTCACCAGTTCATCCCAGGGCACACATACAATTTGGAATCACTTAATTAAACTGCATGTCTTTGGACTGTGGGAGGAAGCCGGAGAACCTGGAGAGAACCCACGCAGACACGGGGAGAACATGCAAACTCCACACAGAAAGGCCCAGGTCTCGTACTCACAACCTTCCCACAAGTGCTAACCACTGCACCACCGTGCCGCCATCATTTAAAAATCTTTCATCAGACTTGTTCAATTCAGATTTTAAATAAGCAAAAAAAGAGGTTTTTGACTTTTTATAATGCTGATTTATTCATTCATTCAAGCAGAAAGCTCAATTCATTGACTTACATCTTTCCAATCAAAGCAGTTTAGATCTTTTTTTCAAATCACTTTTTTTCAAAATTTGCTCTCCATGTTATTACAGGAAAGAAAGGCGCAGCATGTTTTGTCTTATCCAAACATTAGATGAAGAACCATAAAGAATGGCCCCAGCACACCAATCACTGCAGATTGTTGTCAGCAGCTTGGTCAAGGTTCTCCTGCTGCAACTGGTCCTCCTTTCCACCATTAAACACGCTGGAGGAAGAGAAAGAGTATTCCACTTTAACAACAACAACAAAAACTTAATAACAATAATAATAATATAGTTTAAAGTTTGGTAACATTGAATGTGGAATGGTGCAAGTTAGTACTCATATTAATTCTTTGTTAGTTGTACTTGTTCTTACTGATGGAGCAATCCGATGCCTAAATTGAAGAGACAAGACCATTAGATTTGACCACTGAACTTGCTGATTATATCACACAAACTGATTATTGACATGGTTTTTTTGTGTAAAAAAGGCTTGCTTAGTACCGTGACCAATGAGACGACCAAAAAAGCCCTCTCCGGGTTCAGCCATGAGGAGCACCAGCCCCAACACCAGAAACACTGCCAGAAGTTTCATCCTGAAAACAAGAAGCAAACACAGTGCAGCAACACACAGCTGTCACAGCTTCATAGAGACTTGGGAAGAAACAGTCATTATGTGTTGGAATACAAGTCAAGATATACATTTATTTCCTAACCCTTGTTATCATTTAAAATTTGGATCAAATAAGTATTGCTTACCTTTCAGTGAACGACAAAGTCAAAAGATTGTTGTCAAAAACAGAGCAGAGCAGAAGATCTACAAGCAAAGTGAGTCTATGTGCCTAATGGCGGAGACATACAGGACTCTTTATATAGGCAAGGAGGAATTTGTTTACTCAATGTTTGTGTATTATTAAGCAATATTATTTGAAGGACACGCATGTGTTTCTGTTGGATTTCTTCATATGGGTTTATCTGGGCAAATAACGTTTCTTTAGTCTCAACCATCAAGATGATGTGAGTCTTCTCAGGGCTTCCTCCTCTCATCACTGCTTCACAGCTAAAAGTTTACTGAAGTTCAGGAAAAATAATGACAAACAATAGCGTCTCATGTCACCTTTCTTAAATAACAGTAATGACTTCAAATAAAATGAACTCATGAGTTACATCATGACATATCTCCCCTGTTCCATTGTTGACTTTACCCTGAATTTGGATTTTCATTTCATGATGTGCAGTCAGAACATTCCAAAAAGGTGTTCATTGTTAAACAAAATCCTATCAAACTCACGACAAAATGCTGGTTTGTTGGTCTGGCTGGTTGTCAGAATTGAATCATAAAAAAACAAGCATCAAAGATATTAGGGATAGGGAAGATATTGCAGAGGATATCACTGCTATTTGATTACATTTAATCACAGCTTTCGACAATCACAGCAACAGGTTTTCACGGTGAAATTAGCATTACAATGCTGCCTTTACATCTTCATTTTCTGTTCAATTCATCTTTAATTTATGCTTGATTTACATTGAATCCCATTCAATTCATTGGCTATCGGCAGTGTGGCTAGCTGGGTTTTTAGAGGTAAACCATAGTCAAAGGTTTGATTCCTTTAGTGCCTGGCTGCTTGTTTCCTTACACGCTGTCAGCCTCACTCAGGGTTTCAACACAACTATGATGACGAGTCCTAAACTATAAACTGTGAACTAAACTAAGGCTAATTTTCATATAACACTAGAGAACTCTAATAGTAATAGGAACATGAAACAGGATAAACATCACAACTGCAGAAATGTTCAGGCCTGTTGAACATTAAGGACATTTCTCTCATCAGTACACCAGGATGCTACAATATTATCAGCTTAACACATTAATGTATGAATATAACTGAATTGTTAACTGTGCTTTACTGTAAAATGACCATCAACCAATGTCAATCAATCAAATTAATCAACATCTTGCTTATCATACACCGAATCCCATTCAACTAACTAGCCATTCAAATATAAACAGCATGATTTTCTTCACCTGCTTCTAATGCCAAAGACAAACTGTCTTCTGTTGTCTCTCCTGTGATATGGGACCGAGACTGAAGAAATGTTGTTTTTTGGTGGCCAAGAACAGGTGCAGCTTTTTAAAATGTTGTTTGTGTGTTTGCTCAAGATCAACACAGTAATTCATGTCACCTGTGTTGATGCCGTCAGGGTCATCAGTAACATTGAGCTCCCGCTTAAATAATTGTGAGATGTAGTATAAGATCGTCCGCTCTGAAGATTTGAGTGAGGATGTAAACTCCCAATATCATAGAATTCTCAGTCTAGCAAGTAGAGTTGAGAAGGCGATAATGTTTTATGTTGGATGATCAGTTAACTTTCGACATTTCTTCTGTTGCGGCTTCAACAAGAATCAACAGACCTTCTCTCTCTCTCTCTCTCTCTCTCTCTCTCTCTCTCTCTCTCTCTCTCTCTCTCTCTCTCATATTGTGTGTGTGTGTCTGTAGATGCTTGCGTCTATTACAAAGAAGCTGTTAAGCTTAATGGCTATCTTACCCACTTCTCTAAATTGTCATCTCTGTTTAACGGTAGATGTGTGTGTGCGTGTGTGTGTGTGCAGATGTCTACATGGTCTTTGTGATAAGATTGGGAGCTATGATAACTCAAAGAAGCTGTTGTGCCACCGTTACCAGTGGGATGACTCTAGCTTACCTACTTCTCCGAAGCCAGTTTTCTTGTTGTCACTTAGAGGAACAACAACTATTGTGAGAGACACAAATAGAGAAGTAATTGTTGTATTGCCTTTTTTATTTAAATGTTAGTTTGATAGGCAAGTTCCTTCAAAATATATTTGGTTTTTTTTGCAATTTGTTTTTATTGAAGCAAACATTGTACATGACATTGTGCATACAGTTGTAGGATATTTTGGAGATCATATTTCATATAGAAAGAGGGGGAAGAGGAGAGAGAGAAAGAGCTATAGAGAAGGAAGGAAGGTTGTATTATCACTATTGTTGTTAAACTTTATACATAGACCCTGAGGTAGAGTACAAGTAGAATGGAATTGCGTTGATGCCATAGGGTACATACAGTTCTTACAGGATGATGTCAAACAGCAATGTAGGCTAGTACAAATTGCATAGGTTGTGATAGAGAGAGAGAGGGGAAAGAAACAGAAGAAAAAAACAGAGACAGGACATCCCACCCAGAAACCTCCCCTAACCCCACGTCACACAACCCCATCCTGGCCTGCCTGAGATGTAAAATAAAATGAAAAAAGAAAAAAAAGGAACTATTCGGTGTTGTGGTATTCAGTCACTGGTCTGGCATAGCCTGTAAATCTGTGAAATAAGAGAGGGAAGGTTGCCATCTCTGATAGAACTTATCGGTGTGGCACCTCAAAGTGTACTTGAATTCTCGAGTCTAAGAAAGTACATTGTATCCTTAAGCCATTGCGAAATAGAAGGAGGGGTGAGGGATTTCCAATGTAGGAGCAGGCGTTGTCTGGCAAGCAAAGAGGTGAACATATTCATTTCCTTTTGTGTGGTGTTAAATTGGCGTAGGTCATATGGAGTGCTGAAGATGGCAATATAAGGGGAGGGTTGAACTTGCATTCCCAATATGGTGGACAGTGTGTTGAAGTAACCCGCCCAGTAGTTGAGGAAAATATATTTGTATTGACAAGAATGAGCTCGTCATCACTTGTCTTCCCTCCGCTTTTCTCTTTTAGGTACTTACTGATTTTGTAGTTGGTGAGCAAATCTTTTTGTCTTTTTATGCATAACGGCTTTCGTTGCTCAAGTTTCTCATTGATTGATTCTGTACGCTCCCTCAGCCTCAGAGTATTGTTCTCTAAGGATAAGCCTTATTGAGTCTGTGGAACAGTAAATGTAAATGTTTTCATATGTTTGAACCTCTGTCGTTATAGAAATCAGAAATATAAAGTTGTGAAATATCAATTTCCACGCACAAGAGGATTCTTCAGGGAAGAAAAGTCTTCCTTGGCAGAGCAAAGGTTGGGAGACACTGCTTTACACAATAAGAAGCCACTAGCTGAGGGTTTTTGGTGTTTGGCATTTGATCCTGGAGTAAGCGCCTCTCTTCTGGCTCGGATAACTCAGCCAGGTCACATTGTAGCCCTGATATCTATCTATATCTATATCTATATCTATATATCAGCTCACCCAGACCGGCTCAGCCATCTTTGGGTCACCTCACTATGACTTGTTCTTTCCTCTTTGAATCCCTTTGTTCAGCTCTCCTCCAGAATCAGAATCAGAATCAGAATCGCTTTATTCGCCAGTTAAGTTAACACTTAAGATGAATTTGCTCTGGTCCTTGGTGCGTACAAATAACATAAAAAGACAACAAGAAACAACATTTAAAACAACATATAAAACAACTTATAAGAACAGCAGCTCAGGAATAATTAAATAAAAAAACACACTAAATGAAATAAATTAACTAAATGAATACTGTTGAATAAAGTGTTAAAAAATGTGCAGGGGTTTATTGTAATAAATTAACTAAATTGAAAATTGTTAAGTAAAGTAAAGTGAATGTGCAGGGGTTTGTTGTGAAGTCAGAGGAAGACCCGGGCCTTGCTGATAAAGCCCACTGCAGAGGGAAAGAAGCTGGATTTGTGGCGTGAGGTTTTGGTCCTGATGGACCTCAGCCTCCTGCCAGAGGGGAGGGTTAAAAACTGTTTGTGTCCAGGGTGGGAGGGGTCGACCAGAATCTTGCCTGCCCGCTTCAGGGTCCGGGAGGCATACAGGTCCTGGAGGGACCTTGTCCTTGGCAGTGGCTGCAGCGAACCAGACGGTGATGGAGGAGGTGAGGATGGACTCAATGATGGCAGAGTAGAAGTGCACCATCATTGTCTTTGGCAGGCTGAACTTCTTCAGCTGCCGCAGGAAGAACATCCTTTGCTGGGCTTTTTTGGTGAGGGAGCTGATGTTGAGCTCCCACTTGAGGTCCTGGGATATAATGGATCCCAGGAAACGAAATGACTCCACAGTGTCAACTGGGGAGTCACACAGAGTGATGGGGGTGGTTGGGGCTGCGTTCAGTCGAAAATCCACGACCATCTGCTTTGTTTTCAGAGCGTTAAGCTCCAGATTGTTCTACCCGCACCAATTCACCAGACGGTCAATCTCCTGCTTATAGGCGGACTCGTCCCCATTAGAGATACAAGGAGAAGAGTAGAGGGGAAAGAACGCAGCCTTGAGGGGAACCGGTGCAAATGGGAGCTGGGAGAGCTTGTCCTGCAGCAGTGAGGGGATGATAGTGTTAAAGGCAGAGCTGAAGTCAACCAACAGGATCCTGGCGTAGGTTCCTGCGGAGTCCAGGTGCTAACGGGGGAAGTGAAGGGCTATGTTGACAGCGTCATCTACAGACCTGTTGGCTCTGTAGGCAAACTGCAGGGGGTCCAGGAGGGGGTCGGTGAGGGATTTCAGGTGGGGGAGCACCAGGCGCTCAAAGGACTTCATGACTACAGATGTCAGAGCGACGGGTCTGTAGTTATTAAGTCCTGTGGTCCTTGGCTTCTTGGGGATGGGGATGATGGTGGACGCTTTGGAGCAGGCTGGTACATGGCATGTCTCTAATGAGGTGTTGAAGATGTCACCTTTCTTCTTTTAACATAATAATGACTACAAATAAATTGAAATCATGCAGACTACTGAGTTGGATTATGACATTTTCTCCAACTTCTCCCTTTTTGACTTTACTCTGAATTTGATAATAAAGTCGTTAATATATACTTTATAATAATAATAAAGAATATAGTTTGATTACATTGAATGTGGAATGGTGCAAGTTAGTACTTATATCAATTCTCTGTTAGTTGTACTTGTTCTTACCGGTTCACGACCAATCCTGCCACTAAATTAAAGAGACAAGACCAATACATTTTATCACTGAACTTGCTGATTACATCACACAAACTGATTATTAACATGTTTTTTTGTGAAAAAGGCTTGCTTAGTACCGTGACCAATGAGATGACCAAAAAAGCCCTCTCCAGGTTCAGTCATGAGGAGCACCAGCCCCAACACCAGAAACACTGCCAGAAGTTTCAACAAGAAGCAAACACAGTGCAGCAACACACAGCTGTCACAGCTTCATAGAGACTTGGGAAGAAATAGTCATTATGTGTTGGAATACAAGTCAAGATATACAGTACATGTATTTCCTTTCCCTGGTTATCATTTAAAATAAGGATTAAATAAGTATTGCTTACCTTTCAGTGAACGACAAAGTCAAAAGATCGTTGTCAAAAACAGAGCAGGGCAGAAGATCTACAAGCAAAGTGAGTCTATGTGCCTAATGGTGGAGACATACAGGACTCTTTATATAGGCAAGGATGAATTTGTTTACTCAATGTTTGTGTATTATTGAGCAATGTTACTTGAAGGGCACGCATGTGTTTCTGTTGGATTTCCTCATAAGGGTTTATGTTGACAAATAACTTGTCGTTAATCTCAACCAGGAAGATGAAGTGAGTCCACTCAGGGCTTCCTCCTCTCATCACTGCTTCACAGCTAAAGGCTGATTAAACATCAAACAATCTCATCTCATGTCACCTTTCTTCCTTAAACATAATAATGACTTCAAATAAACTGAAATCATGCAGACTACTGAGTTGAATTATGACATTTTCTCCAACTTCTCCCTTTTTGACTTTACTCTGAGTTTGAAACTGGGTGGAGTAATATCTGTTATGCACTAAGTCAGGTTATACTGCTGAGACAAATGTTCCAGTTACAAACAATACATTAGTAATACAATATGCCAAGAAACAACAATAGATCTATCACTGATGGAGACAACAGCTGTCTAAAAACACTCCCTGTTCAAGCACAAGTTCAGACTTTATTTTGTTTATGTGAGCATCTCAAAATGACACAAAACTGTTCCAGTCATGATCGTGCTTAGAGGGGCACAGAGGGAGAGGAACCAAAAATGCTTCAATGTAACTAAATCTAACAAAATCTGTTTGAATCATTTCAAATCCATTATCTGTATCTGCTTATCTCTGTTGGGTTGCGGGGTTGCTGGAGCCAATCCCAGCTGTCACTGGGCGAGGGCCAGGTACACCCTAGATAGGTCACCAGTTCATCGCAGGGCACACATACAATTTGGAGTCACCTAATTAACCTGCATGTCTTTGGACTGTGGGAGGAAGCCGGAGAACCTGGAGAGAACCCACGCAGACACGGGGAGAACATGCAAACTCCACACAGAAAGGCCCAGGTCTCGTACTCACAACCTTCCCACAAGTGCTAACCACTGCACCACCGTGCCGCCATCATTTCAAATCATCATTTAAAAATCTTTCATCAGATTTGTTCAATTCAGATTTTAAATAAGCAAAAAAAAAGGTTTTTGAGTTTTTATAATGCTGATTTATTCATTCATTCAAGCAGAAAGCTCAATTTATTGACTTACATCTTTCCAATCAAAGCAGTTTAGATCTTTTTTTCAAATTACTTTTTTTCAAAATTTGCTCTCCATGTTATTACATGAAAGATAGGCGCAGCATGTTTTGTCTCATCCAAACATTAGATGAAGAACCATGAAGAATGGCCCCATCACACCAATCACTGCAGATTGTTGTCAGCAGCTTGGTCAATGTTCTCAAGCTGCAACTGGTCCTCCTTTGTACCAAGTACGCTGGAGGAAGAGAAAGAGTATTCCACTTTACCAACAACAACAAAAACTTATTATAATAATATAGTATATAGTTTGGTAACATTGAATGTGGAATGGTGCAAGTTAGTACTTATATTAATTCTTTGTTAGTTGTACTTGTTCTTACTGATGGAGCAATCTGATGCCTAAATTGAAGAGACAAGACCAATACATTTTATCACTGAACTTGCTGATTATATCACACAAACTGATTATTAACATGTTTTTATGTGAAAAAGGCTTGCTTAGTACCGTGACCAATGAGATGACCCAAAAAGCCCTCTCCAGGTTCAGCCATGAGGAGCACCAGCCCCAACACCAGAAACACTGCCAGAAGTTTCATCCTGAAAACAAGAAGCAAACACAGTGCAGCAACACACAGCTGTCACAGCTTCATAGAGACTTGGGAAGAAATAGTCATTATGTGTTGGAATACAAGTCAAGATATACATTAATTTCCTTTCCCTTGTTATCATTTAAAATAAGGATTAAATAAGTATTGCTTACCTTTCAGTGAACGACAAAGTCAAAAGATCGTTGTCAAAAACAGAGCAGGGCAGAAGATCTACAAGCAAAGTGAGTCTATGTGCCTAATGGTGGAGACATACAGGACTCTTTATACAGGCAAGGATGAATTTGTTTACTCAATGTTTGTGTATTATTGCGCAATGTTACTTGAAGGACACGCATGTGTTTCTGTTGGATTTCCTCATAAGGGTTTATGTTGACGAATAACTTGTCGTTAATCTCAACCAGGAAGATGAAGTGAGTCCACTCAGGGCTTCCTCCTCTCATCACTGCTTCACAGCTAAAGGCTGATTAAACATCAAACAATCTCATCTCATGTCACCTTTCTTCCTTAAACATAATAATGACTTCAAATAAACTGAAATCATGCAGACTACTGAGTTGGATTATGACATTTTCTCCAACTTCTCCCTTTTGGACTTTACTCTGAGTTTGAGACTGGGTGGAGTAATATCTGTTATGCACTAAGTCAGGTTATACTGCTGAGACAAATGTTCCAGTTACAAACAGTATATTAGTAATACAATATGCCAAGAAACAACAATAGATCTAACACTGATGGAGACAACAGCTGTCTAAAACCACTCCCTGTTCAAGCACAAGTTCAGACTTTATTTTGTTTATGTGAGCATCTCAAAATGACACAAACTGTTCCAGTCAGGATCGTGCTTAGAGGGGCACAGAGGGAGAGGAACCAAAACTGCTTCAATGTAACTAAATCTAACAAAATCTGTTTGAATCATTTCAAATCCATTATCTGTATCTGCTTATCTCTGTTGGGTTGCGGGGTCGCTGGAGCCAATCCCAGCTGTCACTGGGCGAGTGCCAGGTACACCCTAGATAGGTCACCAGTTCATCGCAGGGCACACATATAATTTGGAGTCACCTAATTAACCTGCATGTCTTTGGACTGTGGGAGGAAGCCGGAGAACCTGGAGAGAACCCACGCAGACACGGGAGAACATGCAAACTCCACACAGAAAGGCCCAGGTCTCGTACTCACAACCTTCCCACAAGTGCTTACCACTGCACCACCGTGCCGCCATCATTTCAAATCATCATTTAAAAATCTTTCATCAGACTTGTTCAATTCAGATTTTAAATAAGCAAACAAAGAGATTTTTGAGTTTTTATAATGCTGATTTATTCATTCATTCAAGCAGAAAGCTCAATTCATTGACTTACATCTTTCCAATCAAAGCAGTTTAGATCTTTTTTTCAAATCACTTTTTTTCAAAATTTGCTCTCCATGTTAACACAGGAAAGAAAGGCGCAGCATGTTTTGTCTCATCCAAACATTAGATGAAGAACCATAAAGAATGGCCCCAGCACACCAATCACTGCAGATTGTTGTCAGCAGCTTGGTCAAGGTTCTCCTGCTGCAACTGGTCCTTGTCCCCTCGAATACAGCTGGAGGAAGAGAAAGAGTATTCCACTTTACCAGCAACAACAATAATAATAATAATAATAATAAAGTCGTAAATATATACTTTATAATAATAATAAAGTATATAGTTTGGTAACATTGAATGTGGAATGGTGCAAGTTAGTACTTATATTAATTCTCTTTTAGTTGTACTTGTTCTTACCGGTTCGCGACCCATCCAGCCGCTAAATTAAAGAGACAAGACCATTAGATTTGACCACTGAACTTGCTGATTATATCACACAAACTGATTATTGACATGTTTTTATGTGAAAAAGGCTTGCTTAGTACCGTGACCAAGAGGACCCAAAAAGCCCTCTCCAGGTTCAGCCATGAGGAGCACCAGCCCCAACACCAGAAACACTGCCAGAAATTTCATCCTGAAAACAAGAAGCAAACACAGTGCAGCAACACACAGCTGTCACAGCTTCATAGAGACTTGGGAAGAAACAGTCATTATGTGTTGGAATACAAGTCAAGATATACATTTATTTCCTAACCCTTGTTATCATTTAAGATATGGATCAAATAAGTATTGCTTACCTTTCAGTGAACGACAAAGTCAAAAGATTGTTGTCAAAAAAAGAGCAGAGCAGAAGATCTACAAGCAAAGTGAGTCTATGTGCCTAATGGTGGAGACATACAGGACTCTTTATATAGGCAAGGATGAATTTGTTCACTCAATGTTTGTGTATTATTAAGCAATATTATTTGAAGGACACGCATGTGTTTCTGTTGGATTTCTTCATATGGGTTTATGTGGGCAAATAACGTGTCTAGTCTCAACCACCAAGATGATGTGAGTCTACTCAGGGCTTCCTCCTCTCATCACTGCTTCACAGCTAAAAGTTTACTGAAGTTCAGGAAAAATAATAACAAACAATCGCGTCTCATGTCGCCTTTCTTAAATAACAGTAATGACTTCAAATAAAATGAACTCATGAGTTACATCATGACATATCTCCACCTTTTCCATTGTTGACTTTACTCTGAATTTGCTGCATGATGTGCAGTCAGAACATTCCAAAAAGGTGTTCATTGTTAAACAAAATCTTATCAAACTCACGATAAAATGCTGGTTTGTTGGTCTGGCTGGTTGTCAGAATTGAATCATAAAAAAACAAGCATCAAAGATATTAGGGATAGGGAAGATATTGCAGAGGATATCACTGCTATTTGATTACATTTAATCACAGCTTTCGACAATCACAGCAACAGGTTTTCACTGTGAAATTAGCATTACAATGCTGCCTTTACATCTTCATTTTCTGTTCAATTCATCTTTAGTTTATGCTTAATTTTCATTGAATCCCATTCAATTCATTGGCTATCGGCAGTGTGGCTCGCTGGGTTTTTAGAGGTAAATCATAGTCAAAGGTTTGATTCCTTTAGTGCCTGGATGCTCATTTCCTTACATGTTGTCAGCCTCACTCAGGGCTTAAACACAACTATGATGACGAGTCCTAAACTGTAAACTGTAAACTAAACTAAGGATATATTCTCATACAACACAAGGGAACTCTAATAGGAACTAATAGGAATATGATAATAATAATAATACATTTTATTTGTAGAGCACTTTTCATAGTTAAAAACAATCTCAAAGTGCTTTACAGAGTACAGCAAAATTAAAACAGGTTTAAAAACAAGGGAACTATGACACAGTGTGTTAAAAAAATGCTTGTTTAAAATGAAAGGTTTTCAGGCCTTTCTTAAATGAGGCAGTCGTTTGTGGTGCAGGATAAATCAGGATCAACATCACAACTGCAGAAATGTTCAGGCCTGTTGAACATTAAGGACATTTCTCTCATCAGTACACCAGGATGCTACAATATTATCAACTTAACACATTAATGTATGAATATAACTGAATTGCTAACTGTGCTTTACTGTAAAATGACCATCAACCAATGTCAATCAATCAAATTAATCAACATCTTGCTTATCATACACCGAATCCCATTCAACTAACTAGCCATTCAAATATAAACAGCATGATTTTCTATACCTGCTTCTAATGCCAAAGACAAAACTGTCTTCTGTTGTCTCCTGTGATATGGGACGAGACCGAGACTGAAGAAATGTTGTTTTCTGTGTGGCCAAGAACAGGTGCAGCTTTTTAAAATGTTGTTTGTGTGTTTGCTCAAGATCAACACAGTAATTCATGTCCTGTAGGTCACCCGTGTTGATGCCGTCAGGGTCATCAGTAACATTGAGCTCCCGCTTAAATAAATGTGAGTTGTAGCATATGATCATCCGCTCTGAAGATTTGAGTGAGGATGTAAACTCCCAATATCATAGAATTCTCAGTCTAGCAAGTAGAGTTGAGAAGGCGATAATGTTTTATGTTGGATGATCAGTTTTTGACATTTCTTCTTCAACAAGGATCAACAGACCTCTCTCTCTCTCTCTCTCTCTCTCTCTCTCTCTCTCTTGCTCTCTCTCTCTCTCTCTCGTTCTCTCTCTCTCTCTCTCTCTCATATTGTGTTTGTGTGTCTGTAGATGCTTGCCTCGATTACAAAGAAGCTGTTGTGCCACTCATACTCGCTTAATGACTATCTTACCCACTTCTCTAAATTGTCATCTCTGTTTAACGGTAGATGTGTGTGTGTGTGTGTGTGTGTGCGCGTGTGTGTGTGTGTGCAGATGTCTACATGGTCTTTGTGATTAGATTGGGGGCTATGACAACTCAAAGAAGCTGTTGTGCCACCTTTACCAGTTGGATGACTCTAGCTAAACTACTTCTCCGAAGCCAGTTTTCCTGTACAACAACAAGTATTGTGAGAGACACAAATAGAGGAGTAATTGTAGCCCTGATATCTATCTATATCTATATCTACTGTATATATCAGCTCACCCAGATGGCTCAGCCATCTTCAGGTCACCTCACTATGACTTATTCTTTCCTCTTTGAATCCCTTTGTTCAGTTCTCCTCCACCTAAGTCTTATTTGTTTCTTCTCTTCGGCACATTGTGATGTCTTAACACATTACTATATCCAGAAGCATTTTCAACAAGAATGGTTAAAGCAGCATCAGAATGCATCTTTATTTATTTTCTTTCATCCTTCATTTATTTTACAATTGACAGGCTGCAGGCTCAATCTATCTCTGTGTAACCCATATCATCAAAACAGTGGGTTTGGAATGACTTCAATAAGAATGGGACATGATCAAGAATAGAAAGCTTTTAAATGACCTGGTATATTGATAGATAGATTAGTGGAACAAAAATCTGAATATAGAATAGAATAATATAGATAGATGTCCTTGGAACTGTAATGGCACAGAGAACCTAATGGGTTCTGTCTTCCCTGGGCTGTGATCCAACCATCCAGCAAGTTCTGTCAAAGTCGCTTTCAGACCTTTCAGAATAATATGGTAACATGCAAGCAAAACAGGTCAAACACAGCTTAAACTCCATATTAGGGGATAATTCAGCTGCACAAAAAACCCTTTCAATTTGTACAGAAAACACTGTGTCATTGTGGCTCGGACTGTTAGAAAAGAAAAAACTTCCACTGTTGAAATAGCAGATGATACTGTCAGCACATCAGTTTGACTAAATCCCTACATCAAGTATTATTTCTCATTAGAACCTTTTGAGATTCCAAATTCCTCTGGATCAGCTGTGACTGATCACTGACCTAAGCTTAGCCTGACCTGAGTTCATAGATGTATATGTATAGATGTATGCACTGAAATGGAGCAGAGTGTGTGTATATTGGCAGATGTTCGTACTTCCACACTGTGTAGTATTTGGTGGTCGGGTGTCTGTGTGTGATCATTGCATAGGTTTGAACGGGCAGGGAGTAAAGAGGCCATCTGGAGTGATGGGGGTGCGTTCACTGATTGACAAATTGTCCGTATTTGTGGTTGTGTTTTTGATGCTTGGTGAGTCAGACCTAATGTATGCACTCTCAGTTGGGGTAAATATGTGCTCAATAGATGCTTCACAGGCTTTGTGTTAATTGTAGATTGTGCATTGTCCTGTATTCACCTTTATAATTGCACTGCAATCACTTTACTGCATGACTGTGTTCTGCATAAAACATGATGGATACAGTCCACTGACAGAGCCATTATGAAGGATCAGCTAGTGATCCACAGCGTCACAGGCTGCTCTCCACCTCACTGAGGAAATATAAAATAAGAATTAAATCTCTTCTCTCTCTCTTAAATCTATCAAATTTAAACTCATATACGCCAAACTCAAATCAAATGATATCACTGCTTTGAATTGACATAAAGGTGTAAATGTGACGCTAAATCATAGTGGAGTACATATAAGAAGTACATGGGTGGGATGTTCAATTCGATTCAATCAAACGCTGAACCAGTTTAAATTGAAAGTCAGCTGGTTATCCAAAGTTCAAAGTTAATGCTGTAATTATCCGCAACCATTCAATAACAGAGAACATAAAATGAGATGAAAACGCATACATAACACATACACACACACACACATCCTCGCATGCTCCCTTCCTTTCATAACAGAAGGAGCAGCCACTCTCAGCCTGATCTCGACTGAGTAGGAACCAGGGTCCCAATGCCACTCACTGGCTATTGAATAATGACACTGCAAGACCAGATTTGTCCTAATCCCTACTTGAAAGCCAACCTTCTTCTAATTCTATCCCTCTTTAAAACCCTCTCTGGAGATGGAGGAGTGGCACACACCCATACACAACTACACCTGGATTAATGCAGCCAGACTCGAGTGCTGGTCCAACGACATGGTGGACTTCAAAAAAGACAAGGGCTTAGATGAAATCAGCGTTGTGGCAGCGGTGAAATTTTAAACAGGCATTGTGCTGCTTATTTGAGGTAATGTATTCATTCAGTGTGGAAGATAATCCATAAAGATCTTGCTAATTACATAATTGGAGCTGATTCATAAAGCCTGTCTTACAGTAATTAATGCACCAGTGTTATCGATATGTTGATGTAAGAGGTGTACCAGGAAAAAGCCAAAGAAATCCGGCATGCTGATGAGCTGTTACATATTTAAGACACTGCTTCCTCTTATTTCTCTCTCTCTCTCTCTCTCTCTCTCTCTCTCTCTCTCTCTCTCTCCCTCTCTCTCTCACACACACACACACACACACACACACACACACTCATTCCCGAACAACCAATGTGACGGGACAGTCCTGAGATGCAGAGCGCAGAGTTCAAACAAACCAGATCAAAATTCGACATTTAAATGAAAGCATAATCAACTGAGCAGGCTAAAATATCAGATTTATTATGGTTTAAAATGTTAAATTTCCTGTCAGATTGAAATAGGTCTTCATTTTTACTTGACGTGACGTATTATGAATGGCTTCCCAGATGCTGCAGACACTAAAAAACGGCAGTAACAGAGGTTTATGAATGAGGGAACAGGGTAGCATATGGACTTGTTGGACTAAATGTTGTAAAGTTTAATCCCTTAAAAGCCATTTCAACATTGCAACACGTGTGGTTGTGGATGAAATCTGAATGAATTTTGGGATCTATTTCCATCTCCCGAAAACATGGCTCCCTCGCAACAATTGAACACAGCTACAGTAAGTCTTTTTTTGGCCTTTTCTTTTCTTAGACAAGTTTAGAGCATTGCAAAAAACTTTTACGATGACAACATCAGTTGCAAAGTCAGAAGGAGACAGAATCCTTTCTAGGAAACACAGAGGATAGAAATGAACTGGGAGGCACGAGGAATGGATTCGCAACGCCACCTAGTCTGCTCCTCAGGCTTTTGATATACAGCATGAAAACACACACACACATACACACACACATTTCAGCTCTAGCTCATCACCGCCACAGAGCATGAAAGATGAAAAACCCACAAGTGTACGCATTTTGATTCTTAAATCAACAGTGTTTTGATTTTAGTTTTGCTACGGCAGAGCGTGAAGCAGCTTATTATGTGCTTCATTACTGACACGAGGACAAGGATGTGTGTGCATGGGTGTGTGAGTCAGAGGGTGGGGCAAAGAAATAGAGAGAGACAGTCAAAACTAGATTATCTATCTGGTTGCGACTGTGTCTCTCTCCTTCCATACATGCGTGACTGTGTGTAGATATAGTTTGTATTGTTTGTATGAGAAAATGGTGGTCTAAGAAGTAACCAACCACTTTTCGTGTCACCTATTCATAACGGTGCCCAGGTATCTCAACCCCAAGCTGTAGTTCAGCTGTATCTCTATTCAGGTAACTCTCACAACTCCAGTGACTCTCACTTGATTGCAGTGGTGCTGCAATGTCTGCAATCAGAAAATGGACAGATACCTACTTTCCATCGATCAATTCCGGGGGTCTGCACTCAACAAGATTTGTAACTCTCCAACCTTGCCACTCGACTAGCCAGGCCCGGTGAAAGTGAGGTTAGGGCAAATTTATGTCCAGGCCCTGCAGAAAGAAGTGAAACTGAAAGTGTGTTCTTTTATACCTCTTTATAACAATGTCATGTTATTTTGGTCAGAGTTTACGATTACACTTTGCACAGGAAACAACAGAACTTAGGTCCCACTCATCATCACCTATCTGTAGAGACTGTAGCCAGTTCAGGGTGGCCGCTTAAACGATGGAGGCCTTGAACATGGACCACTCACTGTTCTTGTTCCCAACCTCCCAAGGTGACCTAGTCAGACGCTCCTAGTCCACCACCGCTCCTCTTTTGGCTTCATCAGGTCTATCTGGCAAACCTCCCCAACCACCTGAACCAATTTACCAACTCTGGTGATCAATCTGGAGCTATTGAAGTGAATCAAATTGTCAAACAAATTGATAAATAGTATTGTTGTCTCTAACCAATTTCCCTGTATGGACTGTGTTTATGGCTGCATATAACTGAGTGTTTATAAGTGTGTGTGTGTGTGTGTGTGTGTGTGTGTGTGTGTGTGTGTGTGTGTGTGTGTGTGTGTGTGTGTGTGTGTGTGTGTGTGTGTTTGTTTGTTCGTGTGAAAGACATATGAATGACTCCACATGACTTGTCTAAGTGGTTTCTTGTCTGAACTTGAGTGTTCAGGGGTCTGCTGTTGCAGATAGGTGCCACTGCCTTTGTTTACATCACAGCCCTAATCAGGCAGAGTATTTTGTGTGAGAAATTGGAGAGCAGTTCTTAGTCTGTGTGCTAGTGAGAGTGCAAGCGTGTGTGTGTGTGTGTCTTTGGGTGTGTTTGTGTGCGACAGGGATATTGAGAGTGACAGCTGAATGTTGCCACCAGCATGCTCCACTTGTCTCCTTGTTTCACTTTAGTCCAACCAAGCAAACCGCTGGCAGCAGGCCAAAAGCAAGACCCCCCACCCCCACCCACACACTCACACACACTCACACACACACACACTCACACACTCTCACACACACACACACACACACACACACACACACACACACAGAGCCATTTCACATGTACAACCTACACATATTTTTTATACACATTTTTGGCAGCTATAGGAGCCTGTGCAGTAAAGTTTCATTTTCTATACTATTAAAAGCTTGAGTCCGTGTGCTCTGATCATGTATCATGTAAATGATATCAAATCATAATTAATAATTTTGTCATGATGGGGAAAAAGTCAACATGCATCCTTGTTATCTGGATGAGGTCTGCATTGTGTTTGAATCTCAGTCGGCAGGCTGTTGTACTACGTAAAGCCATCTTCCACCTTACACATTACTTAATCATGAATCCAATATAAAAACTATTAACAATTGCACGTGGGCTGTCATTATCATATTATGTATATAAAAGTATGAATGAGAGAGAGCGGAGGTGGGGAGATGAGCCGCGGCGACGTTTACAACTCGTGGGCAGCTTTTATGACATGAATGAGTCCCTGCTGTACACACATTTACACCTTGGTGTTCGTGACAGAGATCCGATCACAATGTGAGCCTAACCGCATACACATGTGGTCAAACAGATCAAGTAGCAGAGCCATCACAATGCATTCTGAGAGGTTTGCATTAAAGTGAAGCGATGTGCCAAAATCACATTTGGTGGGATGGAACTATGTCCAGGCTAATTAAGTCTAGAATCAGACCTTCACCAATAAATTATGATGCAGCAAACCATCAATACAGTTTAACTGTTAAACTGACTTGTGTGTTTGGCATCAACACGGTCCCTGTCGGTGAACCAAGGAGAGAAACATTTGGTGATACAACGATATCAGAGCTGAATTCATCCAAAAAGCAATTACCTGTCATTTGCACGGAATCAGAGAGATGTATTCCAGTAAGAGATGGAAACTGCTTATTCTGCCTGCCAGCACATTAAAGCCAAACTGTTTACTAGTGAAATGAAAGTGGGTGAATTGCTTGTAAATGTAATGCTGGGGCCCTAATTTTTGTTTTGCCAGTCTGAGAGGATGTGATTCTCTCCCTGTCTGGCCCTGTGGGACGCTGTCACAGTTGCTGGAGGCAGCATATGAACAAGCCAACCACCACTGTTTGTGTGTTCCTGTGAGTGTGTATGCATGTGTGTGTCCTCAATGCTGCTAGTGGAATATTAAAGTTCTTCCCTGGTGAAGGGCCAGCATATCAAAGACTAGAGAGTCTGCCAGCAAAGCCTGTGGCGTTTGTGAACAAACACACGCAGACAAACACACACACACACACACACACACATACACACACACTCACACACACACACACACACACACACACCACACCACACACACACAAATACTCACGCATACAACTCTAAAGCATGCCACAGTGTGCTTATAGCAATATACTGCCTTAGGGAACTTGATGTAACTTTTATGTTTTGCTCAACTGACCTTAAATGCTTTAGTATGCACACAATTTACTTGTGGTTCATCCAGTGGTTAGCCTGAAGCTGAAACCAAAGCTAAGCCACATGGTGAGGTAGTGGATGCTGCAGGCTTTGTATACATTTCAGGTATTAATCTGGTTGCCTCTTTTCGTACTCTTGTATCCCATCTCTGACACCTGTGTTTACCCACTTTACACCTGAAATAACCAGTATGCATACACAGGTTTTTGTACCTGGATTACAGATTAGACCTTTTAAATCCTGAATTTAGCATCAGTGATTATGGTGCAGTTGTACTGTACACACTGTTGCACTGTATTTGTCCTTACTGTGATTAAAGGGAAAATGTGATTTAGCCATAATCAGCAGGATGCCACTGAATAAATGTGACATGATGCGTAATCGCAGAATGACTCAAGTACTCTGATTAAGATGTTTACATGCCTGAATAAATCTATTTAAAATGGCGTACTCTAGCTCTGTTAGGCAGCGTAAGCATACTTTGATTTGTGATGATTTCAACTCAAGTGTACACATGACATTTCATTTTCAAAATTTTAAAGTGCATGAAAACGTACCGTAACTCCTATTCTGCTCCTATCCTTCTCACCTAAAGCCTCTTCCTCCTCTGTTTGAGAATTGTTTTAAAGCACTGAATAAGAACCATCATATATTTCAGACCCTCTCAGTCCCCATTCTACTTCTAGGTCACTATGATCTAATGACCAGAAGCTTCTGTGTGTCTTAAGGGCAGGTTGAAGCTAAAAGGTGCCCACGCACCATTGCAGGTGCTACTCTTACAAAAAAGTTGACCCCTCCATAGTAGACCTATTGAGTGTTTTACAATCCATCTAAAATCTTTACTTTGCTCACTGGCTCTTTGTAATCTCTAGTTTTATTTGATGTCCCTGTTAAGTTTAATGTTTCGTGTTTTATGTTATCTGTATTTTATGCCTTGTGTTTATACAGGACACTGGTCGGCATAAGTTGTTTTTAAATTTACTTCCTAAATTAACTTGAGGACTGTGATCCTTTAATGAACCTTGACCTCACCTCCTTCTTTTAGTCCCTTTACTTTTCTTGGGTTACGGTTAGGGTTAGTGTCTCGTGTTTTTTTGACACAAAACACAAGACATTTCTGGTCATATGTTGTTTAGAGCTCCAAACTTGGATGCATGTGCAACATCGGGCAAATTTTATGCAATATAAATTTAATTTTGGCAGTTTTTGATGTTTTTGAATACAATGCTGGCATTTGACAAAGAGTTTAATAAACACAATTTTCTGTTACTATTACAACTTCAGATTTAAGAAACCATTTGCAAATTTATGATTCAGCATTGTCCATGCCCTATTTGTGCTATACAGCAATTCCATGCATATATTTTGGTCTGCAAGATCTAGAATCCTATCCATATATTTAGATTTGTCATTTTAATTTTGAAGAATGGCACGTTCATGCGGTGTTCAAAAGTTTTTTTCGTGGCACCAAAATTGAGTGTGTTCTTCCTAGGATCATGGGATGAAAACATTACAAGTTTATAACAGTCGTGTCAGATTTGCACAGGATTAACATCACAGACAACCTCTATTCTTATTATGAATCACACCATGTCCTCAGTTGACATCACGCTGATGCAAATAGAGCATAATATCACATTGGGAATGAGCAATGAGTTTCATAGCAACATATTAATATAGTTGTTTTAGTTTGGTGACTTGTTGCTGAGGCAGACAATCCACCAAAATACCCCAAAAATCAGATTCGGTGCTAACAGACTTGGTAATATGGCAGAGCTCAGCATGTTGCACAACTAGACAGACTTGTTTTCATCCCTGTTTCAAGCACAGACTTCATGCCCCGCATCATTAATCACACTGCTACTGAGCTGTCTGAGCTGCTGGGAAATGCATTGCATCTTAGAGCGTTTTCTATGTGGCAGCAACAGTTGATAAATAGGCCTGCTAAGCTAACTATAATGGACTGAGCATAGGCTCTGTCTTCACACTAAGTGCTGTCTGTTTTAATCCCGCTCTGCTCCTCTCCATTACATTGTCCAGCTTATTGTTCAGCTCATTCAAAGATTGAAGAGAAAGCTTTGCTGTCCTGGAATCGAAAATTAGGAATTAGGAATAACCCCCTAAAAGGAATGAACATCACAAGGAGAAGAAGAGTGATATACTAAATATCTCTCTTTTTAAAGAAGATTTTTTTGGTCCATAGCCTAAAATCCTGCCTTCGCTTTGTGATTTGGCTCACAGTCCCCCAGGCAGCAGCATGTCTGTGAGGGTAATGGATTTTTTGAAAACAACAGCAGTCTGTGACTTCCAGAGGAAAGACAAACCAGTAAAATAGACAGCTGCACCTTTTGACTGTGACAAAAAAATAAAAACAAACCTATGCAATCGTAGAAAATAGTTGGAAAAAGTATGGTTATGCTGTTAAGTAAAAAGTTGATTATATATTAAAGTGAATGGGCACTTTAACAATGAATACTGTGTTTTAAAGTGAGTCTGACCACGTCCAGACTGAAATGGAGTGTGAAGTTAAAGCAAGAACCGTTAGTAGGAATGATAAAAAAAGAAAAGAAAAAATGCTTCAATTAAAATAACATCATTTGTGCTCTGAGGACATATTAACATCAACAACTTTCCCAAGAGCCCAGGAACCTAGAGAAATCACTGTTGTATGAATCAAATCGAATTGAATTGAATCGATACTCAGGTCATGACCCCACATTGTCAGCCTGGACAACATACAGTATTACGCTTCCTGTTACATCCGTTTTCTCAGTTGACTCTCTGTCTAGTTGATTGAGTGGGTGAGCGAAGAATTCCGTAGACTTTCCGGTGTTCTCAGTCTTCCTTTCAACCGCCGCACAACCTTTTGTTATGGCACCGTTTTGCGTTACAAGGTCATTGCAGATACTTTTGTTCATTTGGAGTGGCTGACTCATCTGCATGAAGACATAGAATAAGGGTCTTGTATAATTTCTGTCTTCTTGATCATTCTGTAATCCTTACTCTCCCAGTGTTTAACCACCAAACAAACAACAGTTGTCCTCCTGATTGATTGATCCTCACAAATCAGGGATATCTTGTGAGATCCACCAACCTACCCCGGCATAGAGGCTATAAAACAGTCCAGTCAGTATACTTCCAACCTGCTGTGGCCCTGCCCCTGTGTCTGTCTCATTTGGGCCATTGAGCTTTAGATACACAGGTGTCTTGTCTGTGTTTGGATGACAAATGCTGTTTATGACAAATAAAAACCTTTAAATAGAGTGGAGGCAAACACTGCAGGAGGAATGCTCCTCTGACCAGTCACAACCATTCGTTTGACAATTCTATATAGTTAGTGAAGCCTTGTTAGAAACATTATACTGCACCAGTGACGAAAATGGTGGAAGCAGATTTGTCCCTCGAGCACCAATCTGAGCATGCATGAAATAATAACACACATCTAGAAAATCAAAAACAGTGTCAGACTGCTGGAGGTCTGCAGGCGATACGAGTGCATTATTATTCCCCTATTTGTAACACTTTTTATTGGCCTATATTATAGTCAGGATTAATAAACCAAGCCAAAATACTGGCAGGCAGTAATATTAGTGTGTGAAACGGGCAGATGCGTGTACAAACACGCTCACACACACACTCTTGCCCGAGGAGACAGCTCGCAAACAGCATGATTTAGGAGGTAAGGCACGGGCAAGCAGGAGTGTTTTGTTGAGAAGGGGAGGAGGAAAAGAGAAGAGGAAAGAAGGATGAGAGGAATGGACAGAGAGAAAGAGACCGCTGGCCCTATCAATTATCCTGTTAAATGAACAAGCGCAGCAAGGGAACACCAGCTTCTTTTAATCAACATGCAGTGTTGAGGGGGTAGGCGGCAAATTAACACACAGTGCAATTAATTTACTCCTGAACACATCCTGAATTTTTTTACATTAAAGAACACTTGCATGCAAAGTCATTGGACCCTTTGACTGCATGTTTTGAAATGATTTCAGTTAACGTCACATCAATACACACCCTCGTTATCTGGACTCCCATTCAGAATTCGTTTATGAGCATGCATCACATTTACACCTACAGAGGTTTGACAGAGATTGCTGTCCTGATAGCAAATCTTAAGGCAGACAGCTTCTTCTGCAAGGTTTCATTTTGAGAGAATTTAGAGTTTTGATCCAAGATGCATAAAGATGAGATTCTTTGCCTCTATTTTTAAATTCTGACATGGTTTCAGTGAATTGTCTGTATATTATCCCGTTGGGATAGAAAAGCTTTTGAAACAGCAACTGCTGTAAACTTAATTGACAAAACATTACCGGTCGCTACATGAAGAAAACAAAAAGTTATGATCAGTCTTTTTATGTGACCGCGGCCAGAGAGCAACCTGCATGACATCACCAGCTAATCTGAAACATCCCATAAAGAGCCACCTATGGGATTGTATATATGTTTGTCCTATCTTTGTGTGGCTTCCAGTGGAAAGCTTACAATAAAAGGAAGAAGAAGTACAGAGCAATATGTTGTTTGCAATCTCAAATGACCTATATGGACCCCATTTTTCACCACGCTTGTTAAAAGGGAAATAAATAACAATAAGTGCCATGCAGGGTTGTTATCATTGTAGCAGTTTTCTGAGGCTGAATCAGACCAGCAGGGCATCAGCAACAGTAGATGAGCATAAAGATGACGGTCTTGATAGATTATTGTCTATTGCGGCTCTGTTGACCGAAGAGGAGAGCCAAGAAAGCCAAGACAGAGAAGGAGGCGTGAGCGTAAGGGGGAGGTGACGATTGAAAAAAAAAGGTAAGATCACAAAAGGGAGAGGAGGATGAAGATCACAGTGGAGCAGGATGTTGATGTCTCAGTAAAGTTTTCTTCATCTTTGTGTTCCAAAAATCCCACTTTGTTGAGTAATACACTGTGTAATTGACTTTGATACTGGCCGATTTATTGCATGGTTTCTTCTGTTTCATTATAGAAGCGACTGCTCATTCAATTATATCAGCTTTTTCTTATCTCAGCAAACAGTCGCATGATTCTTCACGCACAATGAATTATTTAAATACCCCAATTCATCAGTGCGGTTGTAGTCTGTGACCACGCTTACACTCACTGAGGTCTGAGCAGGAGGTTGTTGTTGTTGTTGTTGTTGTTGTTGTTGTTGTTCCCAGGTTGGTCAGTATCTGCTACATCTATCCTTTTCATTCATTCTGCCATAACTTTGGGGTTTCAAAGCTGTTTCTAATCTTAAAACTGATATTTGAAGAGATCACAAAATATATTTACTCAATTTCCAGATTCAAACCCATGTTTCGCTTTAACAGAAAGTATTGAAAGATGACGTCATTAATCTGGTTATGATGGTGACCTGCAGTACATATACAACGAAAAAAGAAAGAAATAAAACAACATAAATCATTATCTTCATCAGAAGCAGCAGCAGCATCTCAACATCTCAACATCTATCCGAAGGTTCCTCTGCAGTATAGCACACCGACATACACACACAAATACACGCAAAAGCACACCCCGAGGGATGTGTGTGTGTGTGTGTGTGTGTGTGTGCTTGTGTGTGTGCTTGTGCGTGTGCTTGTATGCTTGTGCGTGTGTGTGCGTGCGACAGAGAGATGTGTGGCGCCATTAGCACACTTCTGGTGCCCCTGTAGGTTTCACAAGGCCAGGAGGGAAGAAGAGGAATCGCGTGTACCTGTAATGGCAGTGAGTGTGTTAAAGCACTTACCACATTAATCTCACTCCTCCTCAAGTGTGCTGCGCTGTTCTACACACATCCTCCGCTGCTCTCAGAGATATTAAGTAAAAAGTAAATGACAATGAAACTGAAAATCTGAGGTAAAGCAACTGAGCAGCCTTGGATGAAGACAAATTGATTGAAGACAGATGATACAGTATATTAACATAAGCCCATATGAGTCAAT